>NC_133025.1:65067583-65371500 GCF_048771995.1 Taeniopygia guttata
ATCTAAACCTGCTCTCTGTCTGTGTGAAGCCATTCTCCCTTATCCTGTCACTCCAGGCCCTTGTCAAGTCTCTCTGCATCTTCCCTCTGGGCTCCCTTCAGGCACTGCAAGGCCACAGTGAGGTTACACCAAAGCCTTCTCCTCTCCAGGCTGAGCAATCCCAATTCCCTCAGCCTTTCCTCCCAGCAGAGCTGCTCCATCCTTCTGACAATCTTGATGGCCTCCTCTCGACTGACTCCAGAGCCTGTGGCATATCCACCCTTGCATGGATTAGAGACTCTAAATGACTTTTCCAAAGGAAATATGGAGCTAAAACTCTGTGTACAGATCTACCTGGCCACATGGAGGAAATGCTGCCTCTTGATAGGTTCAGCTGTCTCACCATCAGCCAGGAAGACACCATTGAAGCCAGGCAGACCAGCTGGAAGCTGCCCCTGAGATAACTGTGCTCTGTGTGTGCTCTTCCTGTTCACAAATGAATAAACAAACCCTTCTGCAAGGGCAAACTTCAGATTTAGAACAAACTGAGAACAGCTCTGGCATGAGATGGAGGGTCATGGATGGCTGTGAAGCACAGGAGAATGGCAGGAAAGGGATAGGTACTAAAATCTGTGTTTGCTGGACATGGTAATTCCCATCTTTGGAACTGGAGATCACCCAGGCAGGGATACGGGATGATGTGCTGTAAATCCAAAATATTACAAGTGCCAGCACAGCAAATGCCACAGAAGAGGGTCACTAGACTACTGCATCCTAAAAAGGAGTGTCCTAGAGCATGAAACAGTTTGCCGAGGGCACCAAGTATCCTTAAGGGTATGAATTTCTTTAGATGATGATTCCATGGAAAACTCAGTGCCAGAGTATTTTACCAGACAATCTACAGACAATCTTCCTATGTAATCTATGTAACTTGCATTTCAAGGGACAATCACATTTGTTATGAAGGTGAGTCTGAGATACACATTCAAAACTCTACTAATTATGTCAGCCCAGCTCTTAGTAAGACTAATAATTTTAGTGCATGTTATACTTTTTCCTCACACTTCATCCATACTTCACTCCTTGCAAGCTACAACTTTCAGTTTCTGGAGCTGATAAAAATACTGCATTTCACTTAAATGTAGTTCCTTAGCCGCTTCATGCTTTTCAGGCTACAAATCAATACAAAGCCAGGATTTTATAGAGAAAAAGGTATCACTGAAAACCAAAGAAACAATGACTTCACGTACCTGTGCAGACTGTAGAATCTTGACTCCAAAATGGCATTTTATTTCTTAGCAATACTTTTAAAAATCTAGGAAGTTATGTCCATATTACTAATTTTTAAGTAGATTTATTAACAGAGCATGAAAAATTAAAAAAACATCTTTAAAACTAAGTAAGAGCTAAGGAGGAAGGTGAGTGGGCGTCAAGATGTGCTGCCAGAATTTAGAAGACATTTAATTTCCATTCAGTGGGGAAAGATTACCAAGATTTTGAGGCGGACATTTCTCCTTTTACAGTGCAAAAGCAAAACTGTGCCTTTTTTAAACCATGGAAATCTGTGATCCTCTTTGTCCTCTTTCTCAAAACCTACTTACTATGGATTTATTGCTCTTTAGGCAATTTATTCAATAAACTCAGACCTTCATAAAATTCCCCTAAATGGGTAAATAACATAAACTTTTATTTGTAGAAAAACTGATCTGTGCCTACACCAGTCCTGCTGGTGGCTGAATGGGGAGCAGGTGGATTTATTGGACAGTCCACACAGTGGCTTTATTTGATGGTCTTGATCCAGGTGACCCAGCAGAACTGCTCTAGCAAAACCCTGGAGTTACCCTATGGGCTCTGCAGCTGAGCTGTTGTGGCTGAGTTTGTTCTGGCAGATGCACTCCAAAGAAAAACTGCAGCAACTGGTACTGTTCCACTCCATTTCATTCCTGGTTTCCCTGCTCCTGTGGCACTCAGCCTTGTCCTACAGCTCCAATGCTGAAATCCCAGACTATCATCTCCTGCTATTCCAGCCCTTCAAATCCTGGACTACCTTGCTCACTCCAATTACCACCAAAGAAACAGAACAAGGTTCCTCAACCACCACCTAGCCCGCAGTCACAAAGTTTTAGGTTTACAGCATTCTGTAAAATCAGGCATCACTACACACTTCCGTAATTCTCAATACCAGAGTATTTTTTTCAGTACCATCTTAAGCACAGAAATCAGAAATGCATTAAAATTTTGGAAATTTTTAAATACATAACTACATGAAATAAAGACCCTCTTGTCTCTTCATTCACAAAGGCATTCTCTTCCCCCTGTTCTCAAAACTGAACGAAGCCTGTAGCATACATGAAGAGAGTACAACACAGGTGCTAAATCATGCAACACATTAAAAAGCCATAGCAAATATACTCTGTCACTGAAAATACAGTAGGAAAACAAACATTTTCCCCACCTTGTCAACTATTTCTGTCAGCATTACTGCGAGAGCTGTTAAGTGCAGGACAGGAGCTGTTTATTCCATTCAGCGAAGGCATTTCAGGAAGCCCACCTTCATCTAGTCAGAGCATAGCAGGAGCAGTTCCATGCACAGTGCCCTGAGCAGAAAAAAATGGATAATGCTTCTGCTTGGCTTCAGATTTAAATTTTTCTCCCGGAAATATGCCAGTGACTATTAGCTGCTCTAGTATTCTTTTGGTGGCCATCTGTTCCCTTTCTCAGCCTCCTTCTAGCCAAATATAATTTTCCATATTTATCATGGCAAGTCAGTAATAAGAAAGACAAATATAACAGGATTGGCTGTTCTCCTTGTCATCTCAGTCTGTTCTTTCTCACTGAGCTCATGTGCTTGCGAAACCAAAAAACACTTGAACTTGGATTTTGTCAAAATTTGTCACAGCGACCTTGCTATACAGTGAGCAAAATCTCTTTAACAAGACTGACAGACTGGAAAATGAAAATTAATTAATTCCTTAAGGGTTGGATTCTCGTTGGGCATTATATGTCAAACTGTGGCCCCTTGGTCTGTGGTTCTTGAGGGCATTGGTGCAGTGCTGCTCTGCTCTGTGGGATAATGAATGTGTGAATTATTTTGTTTGGATAATGAGACAGAACTTAGCTGCCCTCCTGTCTTTCCTCTTCCTCCTTTGGATGCTGTGCATGTATGATGGGGCACTGACGGAGGCGTCCCTATTCCCCAGCTGTCTTAGGGGAATATCTAAAGCAAAAATACAGTGTGGTCTCCTCCTTCATACAGCCAAAGAATGATATGTTCCCTGATGGTCTGAAATCTGTCAACAACCCAGAACAGTTCTACTTTCACTCAGAAATCAGGGTTTTCAAGGAGGAAATACATGCTCATCCACTGAGGCTGCTGCTTTTACAGATGTTGCTGGAATGGTCAAAGGACAAACAGTTACTCATTCACTCCCATGGTGGTCTCTGCAAAGCCTCTCCTGATGTAATTGCTGGGCTGCACCTTCCTAAAAGGCACATTGCTCCCACTTCTATCACTCCCACTTTTCCATTCATCCAAGCTTGGCAACCCTCTAAGCAAGAAATCTTCCCCAGTATTATAAACCTCATGTGCAAGAGAAACTTCTTAGTTTCTCACCAAATAACCATTCAGGCTGTCGTGCCAGGAGGGGAGGCATGCAGATCACAGAGTCCTAGAATGGCTGAGATTGGAAGGGACCTTAAAGATCATCCAATTCCACCTCCCCTGCCATGGGCAGGGACTCCTCCCACTATCCCAGGTTGCTCAAAGTCCCATCCAGCCTGGCCTTGGACACTGCCAGGGATGGGGCACCCACAGCTTTCTGGGCAACCTGTGCCAGGGCCTCAGCACCCTCACAGCAAAGGATTTCTTCCCAAAATCCCATCTAAATCTTCAGTGTGAATCAATTTCCCCTGTCCTGTCACTCCAGGCCCTTTTCAATTGTCTCTTTCCATTTGCAATCCCAGGACAGTCTCCATAGAAAGGAGTGAAATACAGATCTGCCCATGTTTTAGCCATCCCTCATTTAGAAGAACAGCCTCTAATTTATTTTCTTTATTTCCTTTCTTTGCAATGTTTTCTCTCCTCTTCATTTTATTACATTCTTGTAAGCATATTCAAATTGCTGTGATAAGTCATGCAGGAATTAAAAACAATCTCCAGGATCATTCTTTTGTATTATCTGAAGAGGACCAACTAATTTTTGATGACATAAGTTTTCCCCTCCATTTCTCAACAATATTCTCAAAGCAAGATAAACTTGCCAGGATTCTTACTAGGTTTCAGTCATGCTACAATGAAGTAAAAAGCAGTACATAAAATGTTTCAGCTATAAATTTAAAAGCAGGTCTTTTTAAGTTTGAAGGAAAGATTTATTTTTGTAACTAATTTTTTTTTTTAATTACCCACTTCATAAAGACATTTAATTAAAGGAGCTAAGTGCAATAGCACATAAATTCCTTATGGATGTGATCACTGCCTGTGATCATCAAACAGACAATATCTTTACCAAATTTCTAAGTTTGGCAACATCTCTGTGAAGCAGAATAGTATTAGTGGTAAAGGAAATTAAAGAGCTTTCCCTGCAAAGACAACCCCCTGCATCATGGAGTAGGAAGAGGATTCATTCCATTTTAGCTAAACATTCAAGGTAAACAAATTGCCCTGTGGAAGCACCCCTGTCTTTTTACTGGCTTGTCTTGAGAAGGAGCCTGTTCCAATAATATAGACTAGATATCCCAAACTTTTACATTCCTGTAATTAGATCAGATTAATTCTACTCCATATAGCATTTATTCTGCTACTACTGCACTTCATTCCTGATCTGAATGAGGGCAAAAAGCACAGAGGAACAATGAACTGAGCTGTCTCAGTGTTGTGCTGTGGAAGGTTTGAGCAGTGCCCCAGGAAATGTCCAATGCTGCCACTGCAGGCTGAATCAGGGAAGATGAATACCAAATTCCCAAAATTAGTGGTGTTGACAGAAAACTTCTTAAACCACTCCTGCTCTATTTGTTCTAATAAAGCATAGGAAGTATGCTTTTTGCCTTTTGAAAAACCAGTGCAAAGGGAATGGGTGATTTAAGGTTTTGCATACATTTACTTGGGCAAAGAACCCACCAGATTAACCAATCAGTCCAAGGCTGATAAAGATAGAAAAGCCAGTCATGGGCTCTGGCTCCTTTAGAATGTTTCTTCCACAGAAGAGTGCAAAAGCTTGGGATATAATAATGTCAAGATTCTAACATTTAAGTTAGTTGCTAGTAAATTGGCTCTTTAAAGTTTATTAACAATTCCTATCATACTTAAGATCTGCTCTTTCTCCTAGCAAACAGGAAAAAAATTACAATGCTGTTTGTTCTAAATGTGCTCAAAAGCTGGGTAAGAATCATGAATGCAATTTTACATAGGAGGGAATTAAGGTGCTGTGTTGCTAAGGATGTCATTGCCAGAACCTTTTGAGGTAATAATTCCTAACATCTGATTAAGTGTACTTGACTGAATTCAAATAGAATTTGGGGACATGGGGATTTTCCAAACAGCTCTCTGACTGTATAAAACCAAAAGGGACCCAGAGACATAATAATTTCTAGAAAACAGACCGGGCAAAGAAATGACAGCCCAGAAATCAGTGCTCCAACTGATTTTTCTAATGCATCAATCTGTTCTCAGGACTATTCCAAGAACAGAAAATATGGTTATTCCTGGACTCACAAACTGAAGAGGAATCACATGAGAAGCAGGAATTGGACATGAACCAGATAAACTGTTTTCAACTGAGTGGGGTGCACAGATGAAATGTAGGTCTGGATATGTTGAAAATTCATAGGCAGGACAAAAAAACCCAAAATTTGATAAGCAAACATATAATAAAATAATAGAATATCCTGAACTGGAAGGGATCTACAAAGATCATGCAGTCCAACTCATGGCTCCATAGATAACCCAACAATCCCACCCTGTGCATCCCTGAGAATGCTGTCCAAACTCTCCTGGAGCTCTGGCAGCCTTGGGGCTTTGATCATTCCCTGGGGAGCCTGTTCAGTGCCCAGCACCCTCTGGGAGAAGAACCTTTTCTGATATCCACTCTAACCCTCCCCTGACACAGCTCCAGCCGTGCCCTCAGCTCCTGTCCCTGGTCACACAGAGCAGAGATCAGAGCTGCCCCTCCTCTTCCTCTGGTGAGGCTGCAGAACTGCTGTGAGCTCTGACCTCAGTCTGCTCTTCTCCAGCTGAACACACCAAGTGCCCTCAGCTGCTCCTGGTGTGGCTTCACCTGCAGGCCCTTCAGCATCTCCCTGTCCCTCCTTTGGATGTTCTCTAACAGCTTTACATCTTTCTTATATTGTGGCACCCAAAAATACACACACAATATTCATCATGAGCCCAACCCAGCCCAGAGCAGAGTGGAAGATTCCCCTCGCTGGCGCCACTGGTGATGCTGGGCCTGGTAAGACCATGATCATGATGGAAAAGGAATTTTAGCTTGCTTGTCAAGCTCTGAAAAATTTGCAAGAACTTTCCTTCAAGAAAGAGTTCCATCTGTTTCTACCCATTTGCAGGTGAAATGTGGGGAGTGCCTGTATTATCCCTGGGCTGCCTGAAGTGGAAGCTGGAGGCCGATACAGGAGAATAAAGCCTCTCAGTCCTTGTGTAGTTCATAATTAGTTACTAAATACCTCCCCAAATCATACTGACATCACACATTCACCTGTGTAGTCAGATATGTTTCCTAAATAATGTCCTCTGAGGTGGAAAACCAGGGAAATTATTTCCCAACCTCATCACTTCAGAGGGGTTACACTGTATGAAATCAGTACCTCAGCAATGCGTGAGGTACAGTGATCTCTCAGTGATTTTTCTCCAGAAAGTCACTTTAAATAAAAGCATCATGTGTCAGTTTTCAACTTAGAAACACACTTTTTAAAAATAATGTAGGACTTTTGATTTCAGAGTTATGCAACTCACTGTATTTCTATAAAGCAGTATTTTTTCTCTAAAATAAAAACTAGACCAGCTGTCTACCATATATATATATATATATATATATATATATATATATATACTTTTAATATACCACAAACCCTTTCACTTAAGCCTAAAGGTCTATATGAAATATTTTGCAGAACTCTAGGTACTCTGAGAGTCTATAAATTAATTATTTGCTTACTATTTATGCAGAAACCTGTAAGATACCCCGTAATTTAAAAATGTTCATTTCTAATCTTTGCAGCAATACTATTGATACTGCTTTCATTAAAAATTGCTGTCATAAAATCATAGATTCATAGAGTATCCTAAGCTGGAAGGGACCCACAAGGATCACTGAAGCTCTGCACAGGACAATCTTAAGAATGACACATCCTAATTCTACTTCTCCAAAGAAATTTAAATAATGGTTAATGCAATAAAAATATCATATGGAATTGATGGCAGATGGTACAATGGACTGAACTATCTTCTTTCTGTTTATTTTCAGATCCTCACAACAGGTATGTCACTACCTAATTCAAACATTTGTACATCAAACAATAAAAAAATGCCAATCATGATTACCTTAGGCTGGACTCTTTTATTTCTTCTCACTTGTAAGCAAGAGTTACTGAAGAAGCTGAAATCACAGCAGCTCTCACTGCTCCTTTCTTGCTTTTCCCATAAAGACAAAGCTCCAAGTTTTAAGTCAGTCTCCATTAAATTGCTCTCTTTGTGATTTAAACCTGACACTACAGTTAATCTGATCCAACCTGTGCCCCTCTGTGAATAACAGCTTGGTCTGATTGATGACTTTTAGGATGAGCTGGCTGGAATGAAGTCCCAGGTTGTTTTACCATGTTCCCCAGCAATGACACAAACCAAACTGAGCTGAACTGGGAAGCTGATGCCCTATGAAATCTTCGAGGACTTTACACCAGCACAACATATTTGTCAATTAGGCTCAGCAGCATTGCAAACCCATCCCTTGGGGCACCTCATTTGCTTTGCTTTCCTTCCTTCTGTTTTTTAATTCTTTTTCAAAGACACAGCTGCAGTTTTAGCTCACCTGCTCTGAACATGAACTATCTAATGAGGGTAAATCCAAGGGAATTCCCAGGGTTACTGAGAATCCCAGCAGTACCCCTGAGCACCACACTCACAGCTCCCTCTTAGCACTCAGAACTCGACAATCTTGGAATGAGCGTTTCTAGGTAGTCCTGTCTCTGTTTACACCCTAATCCTCTATGGACCCCTTAGATATTTCATCAGCAAAATGCCTGCAGCTGGAGCAGCCTCAGCTTGGAATATTAAAGAATGGGCCTCCATGGTCTTTTATTCAAGTATTCCTGACAAACTCCATGGGGAAATATCTAATGCTTAGACTCAATTCCCTATTTTCTTTACTTTTCTTGTGAGAATATAAAGATTTGTATTTAAAAAAAAATGCAGAAAAAATGTCTCTCTCCATCTTTCCTGTGGGTTCCCTTGAGGCACTGGAAGGCCACAATGAGGTCACCTCAAAGCCTTCTCCTCTCTAGGCTGAACAATCCCAATTCCCTCAGCTTTTCTTCAAAGGAGGAAAAACAGAGGAAAACCTTCTATTTACATGACAGTGCCAGTGAACCATCTAATAGAAAAGGCAAATGACAAATGTAATCAGAACAAGTGAATAAATACAGGAATGAACTTTGGTTCTGTAATTGTTACCAGAAAAAGGGAAAAAAAAAAATCAACCAAACAACACAAACAGTAACAACTAAAAAAAGAAGCAAGTCTGTGGCTTCCCAACACTTTGAACTGGGCTCATTAAGGAAATCACTTCTCTCTCCAAACCTCACTTCACTTATAACCTCAGTCATCACAATTGCAAATACAGGGCTCCTACTAAAAAAAGAAAATGTAAGGACAGTACTATCCATAGGTTTTTAAAAAAAATTAAAAACAGATCTATTGATTACATGGAAATATGCAAAGTCAGGATGCAACTTCCCAGGACATCCCTGTGCCTTCATTTTCCTCTAGACCAGCTCTGAGTGTTTCGGATGGTTCTGTCTTCCTGCTGAATGTGAAGCCCAGGGATTTTGTTTAGGCAGGCTGGACAGGCTTGACAGGCTTCTGCTGTAATCTACTTTTAGCTCTTGCAAGATGTCTACATTTAGCTGCACACACCAAAACCCCGTTTGCAGGAGTGCTGCAGGCATTTGGGCATATCAGGAATGCAGGTGCCTGCCTGATGCAGTGGCTCACTGCTGCCCACTTCTTCCCACCCCCAGGCAGTGGAGAGCACTGGAAACCCCTGGGATTCAGGCTGCTGTCTGCATTTCACATGCTGTGTACTCAGACATGTCTTGAACAACGAGCTTGGCCTCCTCCTCTCCAGGCTGAACACCCTCAGCCACTCCTCACAGGACTCACACTTTAGGCATCTATCTCAGTATCTACATACACTGACTTTTAATACAGTAATCTCAATATATTGATGATAAATGGGCCAAAAAGTCCATGTCTGGCACATGTATACTGCTGTCCTTAATTAAATAGTAGATTTCAAGTATATATTTTGCCTCATTTTCTCTTTGGGGAGGAGGAATTTGTCAGAAATCATCCCCCAGTGATGTTTCAGGAGAAATATGTATTTATTAGAAGAGCTTTCCTATTATTTGTAGAAAATATTTTAATAGTACTCTGCTAATGTGCATTATAAATTCTCAGCATACTAGGGAGATTTCAAAGGAGAACTGTTTCATACACATAACTGTACAAAGCATAATTAGAATTAGAGGATCTCAAGCAGTGCTTTCAAATCTAAACAATTCTGTGACAGAGATATTGCAGTGTCACTCTCACCACACCAGCCCTGTGTTTTCAAGAGTGTTACCACAGCCTTGTCTCATTCTTTGCACAACACTCACTTTACACCCTTTGTAAGACCTCCCTGCATGTTTAGCTACAGAGTGAAAATTAAAGTAATCATCAGGACAGTAATAAATCATATCACATGTTAACAAATACAGAATTTGCTCATAAATCCATCTTTTCCTTTGCACAGAAGAAATGAAAAGTGTAGAGAGGAGTTACTGGCAGTATGTGCTGGGTAACATGTTTCAGGAATGATATGGATGAAAATTTGGGAGTTAGGCAGTGTTCCCACTTAGGAACAGGCTGTGATGTGTGGAGGACAGAATGCTTCCCATCAACTTCAATAACACGCTTCCCCACTCTTTTGGGAGCAGCTGGAAAAATCTGCCTCCAAATTTCTTTGGCAAGAAAGATGAATCAAAGCAAATGAGGAAAGTGGAAGGAGGAGTTGATCTCAGACAAGCTCCAAAGGGGATATAGCTCAGTAGGGAATATCTTCTCCATTATCACTTATTATTGCAACCCCACTGGGGTAATGAAGGTACAGGGCACAAAGGTGATGGATGAGGAGAATCATCCATCATGAGGAGACTTTTTCCCACACACAACCCCCCACCCAAATCAGAGGTGGAAAACCATCTCCTACTGGCCATGATTCTTCCTAAAATGATCACTTCCAAACTATTCAGTGCTACATGTCTCTCTTGCTGGTTTGAATGTTCCCAGGATCTTTGGCAGCTCTCCACATTTGCAGTTCCTCTGCAGGTAGCCTAACTGCAGCCAACTCTGGATAAATATATCTCATCTGCCTTTGATTTATGGGCAAGATTCAGCCTTCCTAGAGCAGGTTTTGTGCAGGTAGACGTGCAGGTGCAATGAGTGGGAGCACCAGAATCCATCCACGCGGCAGAAAAATGAGCTTAAAAGTTTCAGTTAATGATCTTTCTCTCAAGCAAAACAGCTGGCCCGCCTTCCCAAAATCTGGCAGTAGCTTCATGGTTACACCTCCACAGCCATGTGAACACAGCCAAAGGGAACATTTTTTTACAAGGGAATTGAGTTCTACCTAAAATCACTGCAGGACTTCTAGATGCTATCAGAGATCATTTACAAGGGCATGGAGTGACAGGACATGGGGGAAAGGCTTAAAATTGAAAGAGAGTAGGTTTAGATTGCATGTTATGAAGAAATTCTTCCCTGTGAGGATGGAGATGTTTATTAAAACTCTGTACCCATATGTGTGAGGACACAGCAGGCCTCGTCCAGCTTGGCCTTGGACACTTCCAGGGATGGGGCAGCCACAACTTCTCTGGGCAACCTGTGCCTCATTACCCTCATAGAGTCAGTGACTCCACCACCTTCCTCTGCAGCCCATTGCAATGTCCAATCTCCCTTTCTGTGAAGAAATTCTTCCTGAAAACTGGACAGTTGCTGCATATTTTCAATACAGGGAAGCACCATAGCATTCTGAGTTCCTGGGGAGTTCCATTTATGCCTCTATCTTCTGGGATCTATGCAGTTCTCCTTACTTTGTCCTGAATGCATCCCTTTTCTTGACTTAGATATGCTGGGGAAGATCAAGGAATCCCAGAAAAAAGTATAAGGTTGGAAGGGACCAGTGCATCATCTGGTCCCATCTCCCTGTTCCAGCAGGGCCATCCCAGAGCATAGGGCACAGGATTATGTCCAGATGGTTCTGGAATATTCTCAGTGAAGAAGACTCCACACCCTCAGTCCTCTGTTACTGCCCAGGACAGAAGTTGTTCCTCCTGCCCAGGTGGAACCTCCTGGGCTCAGTCCCTGCCCGTGGCTCTGGTGCCATTGCTGGGCCCCCAGAGCAGAGCCTGGGCCCTGCTCGGAGCCCTCCCTGCAGCCAGGGACACCCAGGGCTGAGGGCCCCTCTCAGCTGGGGCTCCTCTCCAGCTGCACAGCCCCAGCTCCCTCAGCCCTTCCCTGCCAGGGATGCTCCAGGCCCTGAATCATCTCTGCAGCCTCCGCCGGCCCCGCTGCAGGAGCTCCATGGCCCTGCTGTGCTGAGGGGCCCAGAGCTGGACACAGCCCTGCAGATGTGCCTCGCAGAGCTGAGTAAGATTTGCCCATTCTTACACTTTTGAATTACAGGCAACTATGTTCCTTATGAAATCATGACAGAGACTCACAATCAGCTGTGAACCCCACTCACAAATTGCATCAACATGACTTTTACCCAGGGAGGGGCTAACTTATGCTCGAGAAAAATTATTGCAAACATCTGCAGAACTGTATGCTAAAGCTTGTAACTGAATTAAATAATGCAAGAAATACTTACTAACATTATAAGCCACTGATCTGTGAAAATGCATTAGAGTGAGGCTGTGTTGTTGCTAATACTTTACAAAAGTTAAGATGGTTAAGGCTTATTAAATTCCTTTTTTGTTTTCCGTTCTTGATATTTTGCTCACATTTGTCATCTGACCCTCTGACATGCAAATACTTTGCAAATACAAGTGCTAGCCACAGAGTTCCACTGCATTGGGAATAGTAACTTGATGTTATTATGCCCTCTAATGTTAACTTCCTACATAGTTACAGACTTTTAACATTCTAAAAAATATGCACCTATCTACTAACCTTTATGCTGGGATGGGGTTCACAAGGTATTTCTGAAAGAACTGCCTGATTATAACTCTTTAGAATCTTCAGCTTAATTAATCCTGCAAAGATAATAAAATGAAAGGAAGACTTACACAGATTTACTGGAAGTAAAAAAAAATGTGTAACAAATCTCTCATCTGTTCAAGAAGGCAAACAGAAAGAGAATCTGTCATCTTTGGCTCTACAAGATGGTCTATCACCAAGCAGATAAATATCATCTGGGTTTCAATCGGTTCTATTTCTCACAATTTCTTTGTACATTGGAGTACTGTAAATGTCCCCAAGGGCTGTCAGTATGAAAAAGAATTTGGTGAAGGCACTGAGATGCCTGAGCATTAAACAGAACTTTAATACACTAAGGACCATGTAGATTCTTTTACACTTGAGGCCAGTTAAGTCCTTCCATGCTCTTATTCAGCTGAGGCTAGAAAAATTAAATCCTTTAAACCTTTAAATTTTGAGTTATATTCAAAAACAATTAAAAAAACAAATAATGGGGGAAATACAAAACACAAGAAAAAGAAATTTCAGTTTTTTAATATCCCAAATGTACAGGAAAAACTCATGGTCCAAGTCTTCATTTAAATGCACACAAGTGTTATAAATATTGGGGGTGTGAAGACAGATTCAGCACATCAGAAACAGCCTCAACCCAAAAAAGTTCTTTTTTTTTTTTTATCACAGCTTTTTGGCTGCTTCTCAAGAGAACAATGTCACACCTGAGTGAAGACAGAACAGAAATTCTCTGTAAGCAGCAGGACAAAGTGTTTTAAATGCAAAGAGCAGGGTTTTGTTCAGAGGGTCACCAGAAGTGGTAACATCCTGTTTTCATCTTTGTGGTTTGCACTGATATGCTTTGAGTCTGTTTGGTTAACGAAGGTTGAGACAACGAAAGTGATCTGACATGAAAGGCAGAAAAATCTATCTGCTCAGAGCAAATTACACCCAACCCCTCTGCTGAAAATTAAAGAGCAGTTTACGGAACTTCTGATGCAACTGACCTCAGTAAATGGCATTCGGGCATTTTTGTTTCTGTAGGAAAAATAATGGGAAAAGATCTGTTTACCTTACTAAATCCCATGTCTCTGAATAAGACGTCTTTATAATTTAGCCACTTTAGAGATACAGATTTTCATATTAACAGAATATCTGAGAATAACCAATATAGTCCTGGGAAATAAAGGTTTTGGACATTTTAAATTACAGAAGGAAATAATCACGCACTTAAAGAAGCTCTGAATCAAAGCTAAATTCTGTTTTCTTCAGAAATAATGAGAGCTGGAACACTGATCTTTGCCTTATGATAACCTGACTGATAATGCATGAGGAGCAAACAGACAACCAATCTGCAAGGAATCAGTGAAACCATTAACAGAAGACTTTGCAAAGGCATGGATTGCACTTGAAGGATGAGATGTCATCCAGAGGGACCTGGACAGGCTCCAGAAGTGGCCCATGGGAATCTCATGGGGTTTAACAGGACCAAGTGCTGGTGCTGCACCTGGGATCAATCCAGGCTGGGGATGAGCAGAGGGAGCAGCCCTGGCAGAAGGACTTGGGGGTGCTGCGGGTGAGAGCTGGCCCTGCCCCAACCCAGAGCCCCTCTGTGCTGGGCTGCACCCAGAGCCCCAGGGCAGCAGGGCAGGGCAGGGGGGATTCTGCCCCTCTGCCCCGCTCTGCTGAGACCCCCCTGCAGGGCTGCATCCAGCCCTGGGATCCCAGCACAGCAAGGACAGGGAGCTGCTGGAGCCAGGCCAGAGCAGGGACACCAAGGGGAGCAGAGGGATGGAGCAGCTCTGCTGGGAGGAAAGGCTGAGGGAACTGGGATTGTTCAGCCTGGAGAAGAGAAGGCTTTGGGGTGACCTCATTGTGGCCTTGCAGTGCCTGAAGGGAACCCACAGGAAGGATGGAGAGAGACTCTTGACAGGGGTCTGGAGTGACAGGACAAGGGGCAATGGCTTCACACTGAGAGAGAGTATGTTTAGATTGGGTATTAGGAAAAAACTGTTCCCTGTAAAGGTGGTGAGGTCCTGGCACAGGTTGCCCAGAGAAGCTGTGGCTGCCCCATCCCTGGAAGTGTTCAAGGCCAGGCTGGATGAGGCTCTGAGGAACCTGCAATAGTGGAAGGTGCCCCTGCCCATGGCGGGGTTTGGAAGTGGATGATCTTTAAGGTCCCTTCCGGGGTTTGGAAGTGGATGATCTTTAAGGTCCCTTACAACCCCAGCCATTCCATGATTCTATTATATTCCTTTGTTAATGCAATTCCCTGAGTCATGAGTAATACATGGAGAAATGGATCTGCTGCCATCCACTGTAATCAAGAGGCTTGGATATAAAATTACTGACACTGTGGATTAGTAAAAGCTCAGTTTCATTAATCAGTAGCAATCACTTCACTGCTTTACAGAACCCCTACCTTAGCATGGTATCACGATCCTCAATGAAGCCCCAGGAGCACCAAGGAAATTCCTCATTGTCTGAGCCTGACTAATGTTGCTGACTTCCAGTAAGAGCATACACAAGCAAAAATATCTGCCAGACTGCAACCAACATTTAAAGTGACCTTCAAAATTAATACATTCAAGAAACAAAGTTAGACATTATAAAGTATTTTATTTTAGGTTTTTTTTTAAAAAATACAACATTCTAAAAAACATTTCCCTATCATCATACTGCCGTAGTGCTGTCTAGACTATATTAATGCCAAGAATTTAGGTATTAAAGAATTAAAATTATCACAAACCAACATCTCTGAATATAATATATCAAAAAGCTGGTGGCCAGATGTCACCTTGATTAAACACTAGTATTCAGTAGCACTTAAAAGACACCTAGCAATTTGCAGAATAAAAACTCATCCTAACATCAGACACATCCTTAATAAAAGTCCTCCAAAATGGATGATTCCAGGATGCTGCCCACCCTCTGTTTATCAGCAAAACCTTTCCACAATCTTTTCCTTTGTGTGGCACTTTGTCACTGACCATTTAACTGTTGGTGGCACTGGGATGGAGAGGTTTGACTCTTGCCAGTCTGGAGAGGCCAAGTCTTAGGCAGTGAGTAGGTGACTTAACAGGAACGCATTTCGCAGAGGCATTACTGCTTCCAGATGGAGCTGGAGATGATTTTAATACAAAAAGAAGGTATCAGAAGTTTAAAGGGGGAAAAAGGATCAGATGACTGTTGTCTTCTAGTAGTTTTCCTAGCAGGACAAAAGAAGCATTCCAAAGAGAGTGCAAAAAGGTCCAAACCACAGAGACACATGGAAATCACTCACCAGGGCTTCTCCCTCTGGGAGCCAGTGCAGCAGGAATGGTGCACAGGTTAATTACCCAGCCACACACTGCAGCAACACTGGGCAACTGTTCTCAGTGTCCTGGGCATTTTCAGACACTCCACAGAGAAATACTGAACACAACTCCAATGGGGAAACATGGACTTGAGAGAAAGGAGCCAAACAGAACCACTTACAGAAAAGAAGAGCAAATATGAAGAAAAATAAAAGAAGCAGGAGTCAGCAGCAGCAGCATGCTCAAACCTTGAGAAAATAAAGCTTTTAACCATTTGCTTTATTAGAGCAGCTAAAATACTCCAGCATTTTTTAATATTCTTTGTTTAGAACAGATAATAATTTAGTACATATCAGAAATAAAGAAACCTGTAAATAAGACAGAAATGGACATGAAAGGATCTTTTGATTAAGGTCTGATCCACAGTTCAGAAAACATTTTGTAAGACCCATGCAGACAAAGCAGTTAAGGATAATGCTGCAAACAAAACACAGATATAGCTTTTCTTCCTTTCTCTCTTTTTTGTTTTAAACCTGTCCAAAGAAAATCTCTCTAAAATGTATATAAAGAGCAGGCATTTTCCTGGAATGGTTTATCTTTCGTTTGCTTTTAGGAGAGATTGCTAAAAGCTTAAGTCAACTCATAGCTAGTGTCTATAGCTGCAGCCTCACTCGTACCTGGCGGTGTCCATTTAGGCTTTTTGTCTGTGACAGGACTTGATGCATGTAGAGGTCTTCCAGCTGCTTCCAAGGGACTGGACATCACCTTCTGCCTTGGCTCAGAGTTGTGTTCCATTATCCAGGAAGGAGAAACTATAGGTGATGCTGGGATGGAAAAAAATTACTTTAGAAAGATGCTCTTTAGCAGGGAAATCATCACTTAAGATGACAGACCACTGGACAGCGGAAATTATGAGGGTGGTACTAGACTGGCCCATCTTGAAGCAGTAAATATTTACACAGACACCTTGCCTGTTAGGGAATGACTGACACATGGATGCAGCTTGCTCTTCCAAAAGATGACAGTCACAGGAAGGAAAGAAGGGAGGCTACTTGATTTTTAAAATAAGCTTAAACAAAGCCAACAGTGAAAGTTCCAACACCTGATACTACTCCAGAGTCACTGTTTTGATACAAATCCAGAAAACATCTGGAAAAATGAACAGAGGATCTTTAAAGAGACGAAACTTTCCTGGACAAGGAGTGCACAAGGAATTTCTCCTGACATACAAATACAGAGAAGCAGTGACATTTTGCTAGTTTGGGAGTGAATAAGCTCCAGAGTGTAAATTTAGTGTGAAAGTGCAAATGAGATATCATGAGTATGAGGGGATAAGGCTTCAGTAAGAGGGTAGTAAGGGAAAATGCAGTCAAAGCAGCATGAATTTCACTAAAAATCCAAACTAAATTAAAGTCATCACACCCAAAGCACATCTAAGGAGAGGGTTTTGGTGCAGCAGAACTTACTGGGTAAAGACTCTGGCTCAGAATCAGGATCATGGGCTCTGTCATCACTGTCAACCACCAGTGACTTGTGATGTGCTGGAACTTTGGTTGCTGCTGTTTTTTGCCTCCCATCATCCTCAGGTGCATCATCATTCATAACCTGATTGAGACCTACAAAACAGAAAGTGATTTAATCAGCTCAAATTCACAGTAAATCTATGTTCTTCCTCTAAAATAATTTGGTATGTGAGTGCCCAGAATTCATTTTGATGATATAAAGTTATACTGTTCAGAAACATATCACTGACTCCTGTTTTCATGTGTGTCTCATTTTATTTTCTCATTGTCAAATTTATCAACATTTACCTGTAATCAGGCTAACAAAAAAGAAGACCAAAAATTCACCAATCCCCAGGTTTGCTCATTTTAATACTGGGACCAAATTTTTAATGAAAGAATTGACACATCCTTCAACCTTTATTTAAGTTAAAGACCCTTTTTTCCACATCAACAAAAAAAAGAAACCAATGGAAACAGAGAAGAGATAAGGTAATTAAATGTTTTCTTGAAAAGAGTGTGAGAACAACTTACCTAAAAGTTCACTGTCTACACTGCAGTTGGAAAGAGGGGGTCTCCTCTGTGTATTTTCTGATTCAATATTCTTACCTGTTTTAAGATACAGGAGAAAAAATTAAAAATATGAAATATTACCATACAAAAACACATTGTAAAAAGTAAAAATAGCAAGAAATTTAAATAGATGAAGTTTTTATCTGTCTCTAATCCAAGTATATATTTGGAAAATCTTATGGAAGAGTTACTTCTCTCACAGAAAAAAACCCAAGAACATAAGAAAACAGGAAATACTTAGAAACTCTCTCTTGTCATGACATCTTGAAATAAAATGTGATTTTTCAATCTATTTCAGTGTAAAACAAATTCCCATCTTAAAATTCACTGCAAATAAGTAAAGGGTGTTGCATGGAACTATAAAGTAACCTTGTTCTTCTGAATTTTGTACTTCTTCGGGATTTGCAGATTTTTCTTTGACAGATAAGGCTAAGGCAACTTCCAAATCTCTTTTATAAAGTTTCTCATCCAAGGATAACCTGGGGAAAAAAATGCCAGCATGTTAAATAATAAAACAATTACATGAGTGTTATAGAACTATTTCTCAGTGAACTCTTTAAAATTCAGATACTTGTGAAGAGATTAATATTTCAATACATGTTTACAGCATATTTTGTTACAAATATTACATTTTGAAATTATTTACACAAAACACACACTAACTTTTAAAGTATTGTATACTTTAAAGCATTATGATTGCAAAACAGTGGATGTGTGCATATATATATATATATATATATATATATATATATATATAAAAATATATGAACTATTAACTGGCATTACTATAGGAAAAAAAAAGTGATTGCATTTGCTTGAAATGCCACACCAAAATGTAATATTTAAACACAACTCTACTAATAAAAATTAGATTTCTCTTTTTCATTGACACTGACTTTGTATTTTCCTTTAAATAAGTTCTTTTAGAAGGAATCAAACTTGTCTTTTTATTTCTCTGGTTTAGGAGTCCCTAAGAAACTCAGAACTTTTACAGTTATTTGAAGGTGCATTAATACAGCTCAAAATATTTATTACAGTCATGTATTAATTGTTTGTTCTCAGCTGCTTAAAACTCTAGGGGAAAAGAAACCAAACCCAAAATCTTCTAATTGAAATCCAATTTTACACAGAGTCAACCACAACATTTCTTACCTCTTACTAGGTGTCTGTGTCTGGGATGGAGTCACGTCTTTGGGCTTTTTTGACTTCTCTTTTTTCTCCTTCTTTGATTCCTTGAGCTGTGTTCTTGATTTTTTGCTTGAAGGTGCAAAGTCTTCATCTGTTGGAAAACAGAAACAAACTCTCATGTGTTTTCCTATATTCTTAAATTCCATCATTTTCATTGCACACTGAATATATAACATTTTCTGGAAGTTAATTCTATTTTAAAAGAACACAACAACTATGACTGCACTATCCTTAAATGTATTTAAAAAGAAAAGTCAACAGACCCTCTTTTACATGTGCTTTTATGTAAGAGGCAATGATTTCAAATTCTTGATGTACAAGGACATCCCACTTACCATCATCTTCCAAATCCCCAAACTGAGAATAATCAACAACTTTCTTATTCCTGTGGCAAAAAAAAAAAGTATACTATCAATCCTTTCTGACTAAGTATCTTGATTTGGTAACACCTTTGGGTAGATCATGTTTTACAAGGAAAAGAAATCAATACATGTTCACGGGGACAGAATCATGGAATCATGGATTATCCTTGAATTGGAAGGGACTCACAAGGGTCATCCAGTCCAGCTCCTGGTCCTGCTCAGCACACCCCAACAGTTCTACCCTGTGCATCCCTGAGAGCGCTGTCCCAACACTGCTGGAGCTCTGGCAGCCTTGTAGCCATGACCATTCTCTGTTCCAGTGCTCCACCACCCTATGGGCGAAAAACCTTTTCTGATATCCACCCTAAGCCTCCCCTGGCAAGACTCCAGCTGTTCCATGGGTCCTGTCCCTCGGCACAGAGAGCAGAGATAAATCTACAACCAGTGCAACTGTACAAAATGGCTTATTAGGAATAGCTTGTAGATTTTTTTTAAGACTCCACACCCTCTCTGGACAATCTGTTCAGTCTGACAGAAGTTGTTCCTCCTGCCCAGGTGGAACCTCCTGGGCTCAGTCCCTGCCCGTGGCTCTGGTGCCATTGCTGGGCCCCCAGAGCAGAGCCTGGGCCCTGCTCGGAGCCCTCCCTGCAGCCAGGGACACCCAGGGCTGAGGGCCCCTCTCAGCTGGGGCTCCTCTCCAGCTGCACAGCCCCAGCTCCCTCAGCCTTTCCCTGCCAGGGATGCTCCAGGCCCTGAATCATCTCTGCAGCCTCCGCCGGCCCCGCTGCAGGAGCTCCATGGCCCTGCTGTGCTGAGGGGCCCAGAGCTGGACACAGCCCTGCAGATGTGCCTGACAGGGCTGGGCAGAGGGGCAGGATCACCCCTGACACGCTGGCACTGCTCTTCCCAGTGCACCCCAGGATTCAATTGGCCCTCCTGGCCCCCAGGGAAGGCTCATGGACAGCTTGTTGTCCACCAGGATCCCCAGGTCCTTCTCAGCAGACCTGCTGGCCAGCACACAACACTATTCCTTCCCATGTGCAGAATACTGCACTTGCCTTTGTTAAATTTTAGACATTTCTCTGACCATCTCTGCAACCAGTCCAGGTCTCTCTGAAGGGCTGCATGGCACTTTGGGGAATTGGCCAATCCTCTCAGCTTTGTGTCATCTGTGAACGGCTGAGGGGACATCAAACCCTTCATCCAAATTCTGGATGACCAATTTAAACACCGAGCCCAGTATTACGCCACCTGCAGGGCTGCATCCAGCCCTGGGATCCCAGCACAGCAAGGACAGGGAGCTGCTGGAGCCAGGCCAGAGCAGGGACACCAAGGGGAGCAGAGGGATGGAGCAGCTCTGCTGGGAGGAAAGGCTGAGGGAATTGGGATTGTTCAACCTGGAGAGGAGAAGGCTTTGGGGTGACCTCATTGTGGCCTTGCAGTGCCTCAAGAGAGTGCACAGGAAGTTTGGAGAGAGACTCTTGACAAGGGCCTGGAATGACAGGACAAGGGGGAATGGCTTCACACTGACAGAGAGCAGGGTTAGATTGGGTATATGGAAGAAATTTTTCCCTGTGAGGGTGCTGAGGCCCTGGCACAGGGTGCCTAGACAAGCTGTGGCTGCCCCATCCCTGGCAGTGTCCAAGGCCAGGCTGGATGAGGCTCGGAGCAACCTTGAATAGTGCCGGGTGTCCCTGCCCATGGCAGGGGCTTAGACCTGGATGGTTTTTAAAGTCCCTTCCTACCCAAACCATTCCACGACAGAACCCCGGGGGACACCACTAATAATGCCAGGCCTCCAACACGGCCCTGCGCTACCGATCACGAGCGCTCCGCTGGAAGGGGAAGGGAAGGGCCGTGCCACCCTGGAATCCCGCAGAGGCCCTGAGGGGAGCGGGGAGCCCCTCGTCCCCCAGCCCCAGCACACGCACCTCCTGGCCGGCCGCGCCATCCCCGCCGCCCGCAGCGCAGTGGCGAATGTGCCGCTGCGGACGCGCGGCTGCGCCGGCGGGAGCGGGTGGGCGGAACGGCGCGGCTCCCTGCCCCGCGGCCCGCACAGCCCGGTGCGCCGGGACGGGCCGCGCCGGGCACCGCCGCTGCTTCCAGCCAAAGGGAACGCGGACACCGGGAGCTCCCTGCGGCGGGGAAGGGCGGCTGGGCTCCCGCAGGCCGCGTCCTGCCGGCTTTGAGCCTGCGATTTCAGGTCCTCTTTGGAACCGCGGGTTTGTCCCCCGCTCCCTCTCCATCAGCTTCCTCCCCACCTCCTCGCTGCATCGGAGAGCGGCAGAAAGAGCGTGCTCGGGTTTGTGTTTCCCAGATCTCCCTTTGAATCCCACTTCTGAGAGGCCGGGACACCGCCTCGTATTGATATTGTTTGTGCTGAGATGTTTGGTTTTGACACTGACTTCTTGTTTCGTGTCCAACACATAGGTTTGTTCACAGAAAAACCCACCCCCACCCAAAAAAAAAGAAAAAAAAAGAAGAAAAAACCCCAAACCCTAAACCGGTGAATTCTGCTGTATCATGTTTTATTTTCAGTGTTTTTCCTTCTCCTCGGGGTGTGAGTTTTTAGCACTGGGGAGGGTTCGGCTGAAGCTGTATCCAGCTTTGCAGGTGATGTTCAAAACAGAGGGATGTGAATGAGCAGAGGAGCCCTGAGGAGGGCAAAAATACCAGCACAGCTATCTCAGCCTATGTTATAGATGCATATTATATGATTGGCTTTTTGCAAATATTAAGATTAATATTGTTATGTTGGAAAGTTATGCTGTAATAATCTCTTTTAAGTAGTGTGGTAAATACAGTTTTTAGGCTATAGCATAATATTAAAATAGAAACGATGTGATGTGAGATATTTTTGTAACTAGCTCAAGAAATGCATAACCAAGAAATTCTTCGCATACAGACAACAGCAACAAGACACCAAAACTCAAGAATTATTGCCTTCTTATCCAGACTATTCAGACTTCTTCTAGACTTAGAGGAGCCAAAAAAATTGATTTACAAGATGACAGGGGAGGGGGCAGAAATTAAGCAGAGGACATCCTTTGTTTGAAAAGAATGTTTGCATCATGTATGAGATATATGAATATGCAACGGACTATTGCTTTTAAGGGATAATTCTTTGTTAGCAAGGTGTTTTTCTGTGGCAGAGTGCCAGACACCTGGACATCAGTAATTCTTTGCTTTTTATTGTCCTTTATTGTCCTAACTCTGATTGTCCAAATTCTTGTTGCTCTAACTTTTATTAATATTTTTATAGCTATTTTTTTACTATTAAACTTTTAAATTTTCAAAACAAGTGATTGGCATTTTTCACAGCCTGTGCTTTCACTCTGCACAGTCCCCTTGCATCTCTTTTGGCTTATTTTTAATACAAGTTACAGAAAGACAAAATCAGCTCTTTCTAAAAATTGTTGCAAATATCTTCTTCCCCCCACTCCCCAGGCCTTGCACCTGCAGAAAAGAGGAAATAAAATCTCTATGCACTCTGCAGGATTTCAGCTTTTGAGGCATCCATGACAGAAGTCGGGGTGTTTCAGTTAATTTTCTGTTTATCAGGATTCCTATCTGCCCTGCTTCTGCTCTTAAATCAGGAGATTTTCACTGTAATTTTTAAGAGCAATTACCCAAATTTATATATTGACACACTCAAATACATTTTAGAAGCATTGGATATTTTGGAAACTGGTATTTATGCTTGAGTTCCAGATGCATGTATTTGGAAGTCAGAACTGAGTATCTATGAAAATTTGGGGGGTTAAGTATTTTTGACTGTTAATTATTAGCAAAGCCATGGCTTTTCATTACCATTTTTTACTTCTGAGTTTAGAGAAATGTAATTCTTGCTACTTGCATTTCTGTTGCAGGAAACAAAAGGATGAAGCCTAATAAAGGAAAGACTTTAACTAGAGAAAGAGACTACGTGTACAAATTCAGTGCTGGAAATGAACATTTGGTGCTTACCGTGCCTCTCAAATTCCCTGTACAAGAGAATATCAGTCATTTGCATGGACGTCTGATGGTTCTGCACAACCTGCCATGCTTTATAGAAAATGGTATGAATTGATTTCTTAAATTAATCTCGTGTATCCTTGTCCACAAGTATCTTACAGCTTGCTCTAAGAAACCAAAAGAACAGTGTTTTACTGGAACAGTGTGTACAAAATTGGTTTTTAAACAGCAAAACATAGAGAAAATTATTGTCAGTGCTAGCAAGTGCTAGCAAGGAAAAGGTTTTCAGGTGAAAAACTTTACTTACAGGTTTCCTGGGTGATTACTGATGTGTTCTGTTGATAGATCATTTTCTTCTTGATGTCATAGACCTGAAGCAATCTCTCAGTAAATTTGTAGAAGAGGAAACTATAAAGGATTATGACAGAGAAGCTGAAGTGGCTCTGGAAGCAGTGAAATCGGGAAAAGTAGACATCAACCAGCTGGCAGATACTTGGGCTAAAGCTTATAAAGAGGTAAGGTTAAGGCTGGAAAGTTAATAGATAATAAATAAAAAAAAAGGGCTTGCTTTGTGGGAGTGTGTGTGTGTGTGCAATCACAGTTGTGAGGATGAAACTTTACACTAAAATTTTTCTTGCAGTTTTTTCTTTTTGTCTGAAAGTGAGCATCAAGTCTTCATCCTACAAGTTCTTAGTCAGGTTTTTCTTGAATTTAATAGAGTAAAAAAATAGAAAATGGAGAGGCAAATGGTTTGTTCATTTAACAGTTGACACTCAAACAAAAAGTAGGCATAAGGTTTATAGTGGCTTAGAAATAAAGCAAGAGGTAATGAAGTGACACTCTTATCCTAAATCTCAATAACAGCAATTAAGGCTAGAAGGAGAAAGTGTATAGTTGAGAGACTTTTCAGTTCATTTTTTGGGTTCATATAACTGTTTCACATTATTTAGAAAGGATGAGGCTTAAGTTGGAACAATGTCCAGTTTCACATTGGATCTTACAAATAGTGGAGTGCAAAAGAACTGGAGGAGTCCTAGTGAAAAGAAAAAACTAATGACAAACCTGCAGTATTTGAAGAAAAGTTTATAGGAATTGAATTTGCTTCTCATGAAATATAGAAAAATATGAAAAATTCTATTAAAAGTTTGCAAAACTGGCATTCTTGGGCCGTTGTTTGTTCAATAAAAATAGCTTTTCTTAAATCAGTGTTGTTGATGGAATTCTTAGTGACATCAGCAGTTAGTCATCCTTACTAGCAAAGCATTTTTGTTTGCACAGCTGGTGTTCTGGGCCTTATCTAAAATTCATCAGGTGCAAATATTATTGTGGATATTGCAGTTCTTTCTGAGCTGGTATTGTGTGAAAATTGGTAATTCCTTACTGTAGTCCAAACCTTAATGATTCTGACTTTCGATACTTTGAAAGAGAAAGAATGGGAGAGGAGAAAAATGAAAGCTAAAGTAGAATGCAGAAAGCTTAAATTAGGGAAGATAATTTATGTATGGTACAGGCTGTGTGTGGGCCCCCATGGTTTTACCCCCCCATTATGAGGATCTTTATATGTCCTAAGAGGTATCCTTTAAAATATCTTACATTTTCTTTAGACAACATTAGAACATGCCAAACCTGAAGAAACCAGCTGGGATGAAGATTTTGCAGATGTTTATCATGATCTGATCCATTCTCCAGCTTCTGAAATGCTGTTAAACCTGGAACACAATTATTTTGTTAGCATTTCAGAATTAATAAGTGAAAGGGACATAGAATTGAAAAAGCTACGTGAAAGGTATTCCTTTTTTTTTATTATTTAGGTTTTCCTTTCTCTTATTAAATAGAGGTGCATGCTACTGGGTGTGTGAACTCATAGGACAATGTGAGTAGCTTGTATTTGTCTCTGTAAACCCAAAGTCAGACAACACTTGGCTGGCACAAGAGTATTTAGAGATCGGGCAAGGGAGAGTAGCTTCAAACTGAAACAGTGAAAATTTAGATTGGATATCAGGAAAAAATTCTTTACTCAGGGTGTGGTGAGGCCCTGGCAGAGGTTGCCCAGAGAAGCTATGGCTGCCTCATCCCTTGAGATATGAGGTATCCAACCCAAGGCCAGGTTGGATGGGGCTCTGAGCAACCTGGTCAGGCGGAAGGTGTCCATGCCCATGGCAGGGGTTGGAATGAAATGAACATTCATGTCCTTTCCAGCCCAAACCATTCCATGATTCTATGATGTCATTAGGGTCAGCTACCTTATATTACTTTGGTGGCCTTCTATTATTTTCAGCAACTGAGGAGAATATAAGTTTTGATTTCCAGAAAATGTTGAGTTTGTCAGGCATGCAGTTTGTGCTAACTGGGAGTGGGGCTGGGGCTGAGCCTCATCCCCAATGGGCTACAGCTGTACAGGACAGGTGAATGATATTGGAGGTAATGAGCCATGGAGTGCCCAAGTGCACTGACCAACCACCAAAGGGAACAGAGGGCTCACAGGTGCAGTGCATGTAAGGTGAGGGGTACAAAAGGTTGGGCTGAGGGACTCTCAGAACTTAACATGTCCCTCAGACGTTTTTGGATGTTCTGGATCCAGGTCAGAACCATTTGCAACCCTGGCAGGCAGCTGGAAACAGGTGTGACTTTGGATTTGAACCATGGAATGATTTAGCAACCTTGCAGGAAGAACAATAAGTCACAAAAGTTTAGATATTATAGTAGAAGTAGTCACAAAGTAAAGAGAAGAATTTTTGAGTGCTCTGCAGGTGGGTTTTGGTTTTGTTCATGGGGGTCAGAAGTTTTAAGGTGGAGGGATTTGGGCCTGTCCTGTCCTCCCTCTTTCTTCTTCCTTACCTCCATGTTCTTGGTGATGTTGGTACTCACAGATTGGTTTACAGCAGAAAAGCACCATTTAATATAGGTAATAAGCGTTGGGGAAAAACTGTAAGCATTTAACACATAATGTACCATATAAGAAATAGCACCAGCCCTGGGTAGGGAGAGAGAAGAAGATGAGAGACAGAGAGGGTGTCAGGGTGTGTGTGTGCCTCTGCCTGAGCTGCTGAGCAAACCACAGCAGCTCAAGAAGAAAATCTTTTAGATAACTTGCAATAAACAACCATGAGACAGAACAACAAGAGACTACTCAGCCTTTCTTTGAAAGCATGGGTTGGAGGAGAGATTTTTCCACCACACAGAGCCACCCCCAACCTAGGAGAGCTCCAGCAAAGGGCAAGATGAGCACATGCTTGTAGTTTTCTGAAGTGTTGTGACTCTGTTTGGTTGGACCTTTCTGAGATTGAATGGTGGCACTCTGTAGTGTGACTGTCTCAACTGTGACATATGCTGTAACAAGTTTGAGTCTGGAGTTCTGGAATAAGCTTGCATGGCTGCAGCTGACTCCTTTATCCACAAGAGGGAACACGTTGAGTGTGGATTTTTCTGTTTGTGCCAGAGTAGTTTCAGTAGGTCTGGTTTAGCATTCTGAGCGACTCTTGAGTTTGTGTGTCTAAGGTCGTGTTAGTGCATAATCAATTCATTCTATGGTTTCTTCTGGACTGAATTGTACGTATTTCTGATTTGGAGGTCAATGTTGCCAATAAGGTGTTAGCAAATCTTTTTGCTGTTATTGCCTCTTTTCAACTGTGCATACAGAAGAAAGAGCAGTATTGCTGTAGAGCTCAGGTGTGATGTAGCTGTGTATTGACTCTGCTGGAAATCACACCCCAGCTGGAATTTATCACATCCCTATCTTGGTGGCAGCTAAGACTGTCCCAAATGAGGGTAAGTGGGGCTGTTTACACAGGACCTGACTTGTGTCCCTGACCATTAATGCCAGTTTGTTTTGTGGATTTTCATTGCTAAATCTGTGACTGTTCATTCTGTCAGTAATAACCAACCAAGTTTGTTGTTGTATCACAAACAACAAAGCAAAGGGTGTTCTTCTGCCAGTGTTCTGGAGTCTGTGTTTGCTTCTCTTTCAGGCAAGGAGCTGAAATGGATAAGGTGATGCAGGAGCTTGGAAAGTCACTGACTGACCAGGATGTGAATTCCTTAGCAGCTCAGCATTTTGAATCTCAGCAGGTAACTAGAATGTGTCATGCACATAATCACCTTAAAAAGAACACTCACACCACTCAAATTATCACTGCTCTCCTGTCAGGATTTGGAGAACAAATGGACCAATGAATTAAAACAGACTACTGCTATCCAGAAGCAGGAATATCAGGAGTGGGTGATAAAGCTTCATCAGGACCTAAAGAATCCCAACAACAGCTCGGTCAGGTATTTAATTTCTTTGTGATACTTAATTTCAGCTGAAACAGTTCAAAGGATTGTTTTTACATAGTCTTTTAAATAGGACACTATAGTCCTATTTATTATGATGTTATAGTAGTCCTATATGTTATGATGTTATAGTAGTCCTATATGTTATGATGTTATAGTAGTCCTATATGTTATGATGTTATAGTAGTCCTATATGTTATGATGTTATAGTAGTCCTATATGTTATGATGTTATAGTAGTCCTATATGTTATGATGTTATAGTAGTCCTATATGTTATGATGTTATAGTAGTCCTATATGTTATGATGTTATAGTAGTCCTATATGTTATGATGTTATAGTAGTCCTATATGTTATGATGTTATAGTAGTCCTATATGTTATGATGTTATAGTAGTCCTATATGTTATGATGTTATAGTAGTCCTATATGTTATGATGTTATAGTAGTCCTATATGTTATGATGTTATAGTAGTCCTATATGTTATGATGTTATAGTAGTCCTATATGTTATGATGTTATAGTAGTCCTATATGTTATGATGTTATAGTAGTCCTATATGTTATGATGTTATAGTAGTCCTATATGTTATGATGTTATAGTAGTCCTATTTGTTATGATGTTATAGTAGTCCTATTTGTTATGATGTTATAGTAGTCCTATTTGTTATGATGTTATAGTATCTATAAATAATTGGCTTAGGTTTATCAAAGCATATCAAAGGCAAATAGACCATCATAAAGAAATATGTATAATTTTAAGAGTTTCTTCATTGTGTGATGTTACAACTTCTCTGTAGAAGAAAGTGTTGTAATGGACTAAAGTACAGTTTGACATGAGTGGAATTTCCTCTTATTTTGTCTTTCTCTCCTATGTCTGTCTTTAACAATGTTTCACAAAGCCTTCTGTTACCAACTAAGCATGTTCTGGAGAATAATGGTACTTTAACAAATGGTAACAGTGGTTTGAATTAACAAGCCTCTTTTCTCTTTCTATATGTATGCAACTGAACAACTAAAAAATGGAATTTTTTAGCGTGAATTTTTTAGGAGAGACTTGAATGAGAAGCTTTCCTCTGAGGAAATGACAGGGAAATTAGAGTTTGTAAATTGGGTGGGATCCTTATTCTTTATCACTAGTACATTGCTGCTTGGCAGTTGAAATCAGTAGAATTGCATGCAAGTTTATAAGAGATTTTTGGAGGCGAGGCACTTTGAAAACAGAAACTTCTCACTAATGCAGAAACAAATTGGTGCTGTTCTTTCATGTATTAGGAACAGTATTCATTGTATCACTACCAGACAGTTGAATTTAGGGAAAATATTAAAACTGATAGCTGAAATGTTTCCTGGTAGTTTGAACACTCTGGAACATTTGATAAGGTGATTTTTAATCTCCCATTTTGAGTGGGAAAAAGAAAACAAATGCTTTCTCTAATAACTTCATAAATAAGGTTTTGGCTGCTGTAAATAGGCTGAGGAGAGTTCTTTTGGTTTTCCTTTTATTCATACAATCTTACTATGTTATAACTAGATATTGTGACTTATTTTTATTTCTCAGTCTTGGAATGCTTTACAAATGTGCCAAGTAATGTAAATCTAACAGTGGAGTCTCCTCTTCCTGCTGCCAGGAAGGTCAAGGTGAAACCTCATGAGTGGAGCTCGTGCTCGTAGGCTTGCTCTCCTGGTTTCTACAGACCAGCTGAGAAAGCTTGGGATAGCTTTCCCAAAATTGTTGGTCTTGAATAAAAAGTAGGATTAACTTTTTGATACTTATTATTTTAGTGATGAAATTAAAGTTCAGCCCAGCCAGCTGAGGGAATCTGTGGAAGGAAATGGGAGAATCTATGAAGAGCAAAGGTTGTTAGAAGAAAGCTTTACTATTCATTTAGGTAAGTGGAGTAAACCAAATAACAGCTGGTAAAAAAATAATGTATCCAAGGTGTGTATTACTTACATTATTCATCTCTCAATGTCTGTAATCCATAGTTTGGAGTTGTTTTGTGTTTGTTTTTTACATATGTAAGTGAACAGCATAAACTTTATCAAGCAATGTCTGAAATAGGTAGAAATCTTAATGGAAAACATTCTAGAAGCAAATTTTCATCCATTTTGGTTGGGTAACTCATGTGAAAAAGCACAGCAACAGCAAAATGTATTGCCTAAAAATGAAGCTTTGACTTTTCTTATGTTTGGTAGAAAAACGTGTTTACAAAATCCACTTCTGATGATCTGTTGACAGCAGAATAGGTACTTGCAATTTGTATTTTTGTTTGTGCAGTAGAGCCTTCTTGAGCTGTTTTAACCAGGTTAAGTTGTGCTGGACTAGTTTAGGTCACTTAGAAGATCACCAGCCAAAGCAGATTTGATATAAATTTGCAAAAGAGCGACTGAGTTCAAAGGCAAGGTTCACTCTGCTACTATACAGATGAAATACAGAGGAAAATTGGATTATAACCAAATCTAAAATTACTTAGGTGGAGATAGGCAGCAACAATCCTCACAGTATCACCAACTTGGGAATTTGCAAGCTCTGAGAGGCATCTCTGCCAGAGGGAGGTGCTGGTGCAGCCTCCTGTGGTGCAAGAAAGCTCCAAGAACATCCCTTAGGACCCCTGTCCATAGGGTCATAAGATGATTGCCTTGAGTCATTTGGAAAATGTTCATCCTCAGGTTGAATTGCTGGAGTTACCAAAACTCCAGCAGCAATGGTGCTGTTCCCCTCGGGCCATGGGTCAGGTGGGGGATGTTTCCAGGCTGGCAGGGGCTGACTGATGATCCCTTCCCCTTCATGCAGCTCCCACTTCATGCTGCCATGCAGCAGTTCCTGGGATGGCCAAGGGATGCCTCAGCACCCAGCTCATTGCACAAATGCTAAGGGCCTACGGGAATTGCTGAGCTTATGGAGTGGTTCTGGGGAAGATGGGGAGGGATGCACCACCACACAGCAGTAGTTCATCCCTAACCCTGCAGTATTCCTCAGGAAGAATTGCTTCACAGAAAGGGTTGGAAGGGGCTGCCCAGGGAGGTTTGGAGTCCCCATCCCTGGCAGTGTCCAAGGAATGCCTGGATGTGGCACTTGGTGCTTTGGGCTGGTGATAAGGTGGGGATTGGGCACAGGTTGCACTTCATTTTTGGAAGTTTTTTTCCAAGCTTAATAATTGTGATTCTGCAATGGGAACAAGGCTCATTTCAGACATAGACAAGCCTCACTCTGTGAAAACACTGAGTTTTTATTGCTACTTTGCAGATTGCTGATGCATCTTTAAAACCGAATGTGTGGCTAGGAACTTCCTCTGGGTGTTACTGGTTACAGCTCCCTTTCGGATCTTTATGAGGAAGCACTTTGTGCCCTTGCATTTCAATCGCAGTCCTGAGTTTAGTCTTTCCCTGGGATTAAGCCATGTGTGCTCTATGCAGGAGCTCAGCTGAAGACCATGCACAACCTGAGGCTGCTGAGAGCTGATATGTTGGATTTCTGCAAACACAAGCGCAATCACCGCAGTGGGGTGAAGCTGCATAGGCTGCAGACTGCAATGTCCCTCTACTCAACTTCCCTCTGTGGCCTTGTGTTACTGGTGGATAACAGGATCAGCTCATACAGTGGAATCAAAAGAGGTGAGCCTTCTAGTGGGAGGTATCATGTCAGGGAAAGTGAATAAAATAATAAGAATAAAATCTTGCTGTCTTCTCTCACAGAAAAATATTCTTTGTAAAATTAAAATTCAGTGGAGGCATTCATGTTTTGGATATGGTATTGCAAAAGGGTAACAAATGCAAGAAGAGGTATGGATGAGGATGGGTTTGCTCTCATCTCTTCCCTACATTTTGTGTCTGAGTAACAAACAATATTGAAGAGGACCCTTCAATATTGATTTAGACAAATTTATTACAGGTGTTTCTAAGTCTTTAATACCAGATTATCACACTGAAACTTATTTGCAAAAATGAAAAAGAAATATGCCCAGATTTTAAAGTGATAGGTAAATGGATAAAAATACTATGTCCTTTTGATACTGTGAGTTCCATTAAAAATGAACAATAGGAATATGACTTCCCCCACTCCTGAGGAGTTTGATAGCCACTTTGAGTGCATGTCTTTTGAGTAGGTGGGCGCTGTGATGGTGTTTTCTGTCAAGGTTAACCAAAGAAACTTCTACTTGACTTTCCCACTTCTGTCTTGAAGTTTAGTAACAAAATACTTTCAGGTACACGGTTTGTGGTGATTGGGAATGGGGCTGTGGCTGAGCCTCATCCCCCGTGGGTCCAGCTGTGCAGGACAGGTGAATGATATTGGAGGTAATGAGCCATGGAGTGCCCAGGTGCACTGACCAACCACCAAAGGGAACAGAGGGCTCACAGGTGCAGTGCATGAACATAAGGGGTATAAAAGGTTGGGCTAAAGAACAAAAAGCATGGATGCTTGAAGCCTTCTGAAGTGATCTGGTGTTACACTGTACGGGCTGATGCTTCAAGCCTTTGGAAATTGTACAGTGATTCTGTATCATGGCTGTCTCAACTGTGACATATGCTGCAACAGATGCGCTTGGAATGTCTTTTTTTGACTATTACTTGTCATTATTCTTGCATGCCATAAGAAAGGCACAGTGGTACTTGATATTGCCTGGAAACAGTTGGAATCAGGCTTGTAGCAAGGAGAGGGAAGTGTACCAGGAAAAGCTGCAGTTGTGTTTCTTGATTGCTGCTTCCAAGTAGTTTAATTGTAACAGTATTATTTTGTACTTGTACTTATTTTGCAGGTGCTTTAACTGTTCAAATATTTAAATGAATAACAATAGGAGAGTATCTGGTTTTATGCTAAATTTTAGGCAATGAGAGAAACAGAAATTTAAATAATGCCATTAAACACCAAATTCCACCTTGTAGCCACCAACTAGATCCTGCAGCCATAATAGAGGGAAAAGTATGGGAACATGTCACAATCTGTCAAATGTAATCCTCAATAAATTTTGGAAGAGGAGTCCAGTCCAGTAGGGCTTTATCTGCTTTTGGAGAGTTTGCCTTTACAGCTGGATTAACTTGATCAGTAGAGTAGAATTACATAAGGTTACTGAGCACAACCTCATGACATATGTTTCCATCTTATTTTTTTCCTAGATTTCGCAACTGTTTGCCAAGAATGCACGGATTTCCATTTTCCTGGAATCCAAGAACAACTTGAAATTGTCCAGAAGGTTGTACTTAAGGCCAGAGCACAGCGTAGCAGCAAGACAAAAAGACACTATGGTCGGTGACAACCAAAATTACCCTCCTTGAAATAGAACAGTGGTCAGTGGGATGTTTGTGGGCAAGGCAGAGTCGATGCCACTCTTCTGCAGTTATTTCATCTGGACAAGGGAATGTTTGGGTTCATCAAGAAACTGTGTGGAATTCACAGAGAATGTGATGTTTGGGTGGTGTCTTTGCTGCTTCTTTAAAATTAATCAGCACATAAAAGTCCCATTTTAACAGCATGGGAAGTACATCAGGCCATTCTTCTTTCCTAAACTTCCTGTAGCAGCACAAACTTCATCTGTCTTTACCTTTTAATTGCCATTTACATTTATGTCTTTTAAAATTGCAGAAAAGGAGTTTACAATTCTTCCCCCTTCCTTTGAAGTGAATGCTGAAAACCAAATAACAAATTGACTAGATGTATATTGAGCTTTCTTGTGCTGACCAAAGCTTGAGGAATGGTTTGCCTTACGCTTGTGTTTGCAAATGTCTGGGAAATGCTCTGACCACATGGTGTTAAGGCAGTGCAATTGTCCATTATGTAGCTTTGTTTTCCCTCCAAAGAGCTACTTACGTGATTTAAATGCATCAAGAACATGAACAAATATGAGTACTCAGAAAAACAAGTTCCCTTGAGAACCTGTGTATTGCTGCATCTCGAGGGAAATGGTGAAAGCTGCTTTTATGCTGCTGATTTATGTAAATCTCTTAGGAAAAAAATGTTTTAATTTATTACATTATTAAAAGAGTAATAGCAAGATACTATGTGGTTGTGGGGGCAATTTGCAAAGTTTCACATTATGTCTGAGAATATTGTTTTCTTTTGTCCAAATGGAGAAATATCATGGGATGGGAAGTAAGAAGGGCAGTGATTTGAGGTAGGATTCAGTTTGGGGTGTGTTGAAGATGGCAAAAACACTTCTACCCCATCCCCCTTGCATTTTGGGGACTTTATGGTAGCTTCGTAGCCAAAATTCAAGCCAGATATCAGTACATGACCCTTTTCATGGCCAAGTGTAATTAATAGAGGATATGATTAATATTTGTTCCATGTGTTCATGCACAGAAAACAAAATCAGCGGGAGTGAAGATAAATTAAAGAATATAGAACGAAACCAGTCGAACATTTTGCCGGGTAAGTTGTGTGGCATTGATCCCCTCTTCCTGAAGCAAATTGTGTTTTATACATCCACATTTTTAGCTCTGAAGTCAGAACATAAATTATAAACCGAACCCAAGCTGACCTCAATCAGAGAAGGATATTCCTGTGGCCAAGGCAGAGAACTGGGTGTCAGGACATCTGGTTTCTATTCCCAGCTTTGCCACTGCATAACATGGCATGGGGCAAATCGCTTCTCTTTGCCTAAAGTTTCCTTTTGGAATTTGAGAATGAAAGAAAAAAAGAACTTTGAGCGTCCTGGGGGAAAGGTGAAACTTCAATAGTAGCAGCTAATTTTATTTTTGAAAATGGCTATATGTATATCACTGCTGTGAAAAGCATTTTTGAGTGGATTTTTTTAACTTAGAGAATTCACTCTCTTAGGGAAAGTATCTTCTGTGTGTACTGTGATGTTTAGTAAGGAAAGCTGCTGTGGAATCTGAGGATGAATATGCAGTTGGAGGAGGGAGGAATTAAGTCCATACAACCCATGGAGAGAGGGCTTATTAAAATTGATTTCATGATTGTCTTAAATATTTTAAGTGGGAGTGGATTTAATCCAACTTGGACCAGATAAATCCAGGTGTGTCTTGCAGCAGTGGCCTGTGTTACTGCTAATAGATGGTCACTGCTGGGCATTGCTGCCTCCTTAACACTCATCCAGAAGGAGTACAGACCCTTCTGCAGCTGTTCCAATCCAAAGAAAGGATCTTAACTTCGATGGCCGGTGTGAACAGGTTTGAAGGATGATGTTTATTTGTTGACTGAAACAGTGGTGGCATTGCACATGTGCTTTTTCCTTGACTGTACTGTAGACTATAGATCTCCAGTGCAAAGGAATGATGGAGAGACCTGGATTTCACTGCCTCTCACCTCTGATAAATGAATACTAAGTCTAAAAATGCCCAAAACAAGATGTCTTTGTTACTTTTTTCAAACAACTCTATAGATCATGTTCCCACTACTCTGAATTATTTTAAATTCTAATGGTCACTGATCCTTTTGTGTTCTAGTGCTATAGCTCAGTTGTTACATAACCCACTATCATTTTCCAAAGGCTCTGTGCATCCTTTATTTGAACCCATCCTTTTTTGTCCTTTCCGCCTCCCACATCTGTCTGCAATTCTGTGCTTGCATTGTGTATTTTGAGTATTGCACCTCCTCTTGGTTTGTTTTTCTGTTTTGTGCTATATACAGATCATATCCTGTACTGGCACTGTTATGGTTTATTACACCATGTGACCATGATGCCAGTGGAACCCATCAAAGCAGTGGAGAGAGTGTGGGATGGATGTAAAAGAGTGACAGTCCAAGAGATTTTACATCTCCTGTGTATATCCTCATCTCTGCTATATATTTGTATTTGCCTCGTATCTTTCTTACGCTTCCAAACAATTGAATTTCAGATACAGATCACTACTATGATTTCTTACCTTCCTGGTTTGCCTTATTGTGCAGGAGAGTTCTACATCACAAGGCACTCAAACCTCTCAGAAATCCACGTTGCCTTTCACCTGTGTGTGGATGACAATGTCAGGTCTGTGAATGTGACCGCCAGGGACCCAGCCATCATGGGGCTCAGGAACATCCTCAAGGTGTGCTGCACACACGACATCACCACCATCAGCATTCCTCTCCTGCTGGTGCATGAAATGTCAGAAGTAAGTAAATGGAAACATTTGGGCTGGTTTTATATCCTTGGATTTTTGCAAAGGGTGTGTTTCATGCTGATTTAGGCCAAATGGGATTGTTTTTCCTCACTCACAGGCTTCCTGTGCCACTCTACATGGCACTTGTATCTACATGGTGACCCAAATTAAGGAGCTAGACCAATTAAAAACATCTCAGCCAGCTGAATCACTTGAAGGTTTTATTTCCACTCCTCCTTTTGGATAATTCACTTCCTGGATCCAGCTCACTGCAGTTGTACAAGTATTAATAAAAGATGAGACTACACAACTAGAAGCTCTTGCTTAGAAACTCTACCTTCAGAGCTGCTGATGCAGTAGTGATACCAGATCCTCACTTTTAATTATCATTAGCTGTAAAACATTAAGTTTTAGGATTAGCAGAACTGGCAAAGCTTGGCTTAGAGTTCTATAAATCTAAACACCACCTTTACCTTTTGTAGCTCTTCTACCACCTCAGCCCTACACAGGAGCAATCTTCACTTTGAATTCTCTCCTCCTTCACTGTCTAATTTCTGTCCCTGTTTCCTCTCTAAGTCCCCTCAGATACTGGCTGGGCAAGAGGCAGCATATTGCGGGTGCTTTTTGTGTTCCTACTTACTGCTGAGTTCTGTATTTTCTTCTGTAGTGGGACTCTGATGTGGGGCTTCTCTCAATCAGCTGTAATGTTTTTCAGTGCACAGCAATTTAAAACTATTGGTAGCCTCTTTTCTCTGTCACATCTGCCTCACAGAGAAGAAAAGGGTTGGGAAGGCAGGGAGTATAGCCATATGCCTCCTATCCTGAAGAGCTGGAGAGTCTATAGACCTAAAGAATTGAGAAAAGGAAGTTAATTCTGTCATCCATGCAAGAATATCAGTAATAATTACAGTCTGTTGGAGAGGTTTCTTTTTTAAATAACCCTTTGATTTTTCACTTATAGATTAAATATTTCCTTTCCTTTGTGGAAAGTGGCTGACTCACAACAAGATAAATCCTTACCAGTGGATAGTATTTAGCAGTGACTGGTTTTATTACAGAATTTACTGGAACACAGAGTAGAAGTCACCCTTTTTTGCAGGATCAGGGTCTATTATGAAAAGCAAGCAATGAAAAAGGTAAAAAGAATAATGGAGCTTCTAAATGATGTATTTCTATACATAAAAGTAGACTTTCAGAACAGATGAGATTATTTATGAAATTTTTCATCTGTTGTACTGAGACCTTTCTTTGGGCACAAATATGAGTAATCAACATGCAGGATAGCAGCCTGTGTCACTCCTGGGACCTGGTTGCTGTGTTTCAGAAATTTATTGAATATATTGACCTTTTTCTTAATCAAGGTTCCACCTGATTATATTCTTCTGGTTTTTGTTTCCTTTAAGCCTGGTTAGTTTTAGCTTCTGTCTGCATATCTGTAGCTTAAACTACAAATAAAGCACAGGACCAAGTGTTCACCATGCCTTGAGATGTGTGAAACTCAAGAATTATCTTCTTGTCTAGTGCTGGATTCTTAAAAGATCCTGGTAAAACAATTTACCTTTTGTATTAAGCTGTAAATCTTTACAGAGTAAACAGAAGGTGAGCTGGATGCTGAGTGTGTGTTTAGACACAACTGCTGTGTATGACTTGCATTAGCAGCTTGCTTATTACAGTGCTTGGCAGCTGGCTGACCTGATTTGAAACACACAAATCTGTAACTCCTTGTTGAGGGAAAAGTGAGTAATGACAGATTTCTGAAAGTTACCCTGAACTCGGTGCCTTTGGCAGCTGCAGTTCTGACTCTGCATTTACCACCTACAGATGAACATTTTTGTGAGGTGGTTAACCAGGAGCCCAGCTGCAGAGATGTTTCCATGCTTCCCTAGGACAGGCATTCATTAGCAGTGTTCTCTGTGCTTTTTCCAAAGGTTTTCTTCTAATGCAGTTGGAAGAGTGATGTTTATAGCCTCACAAAAGTAATTACAGTATCACAGACTGTTTTAGGTTGGAAAGGACCTTAAGCTCATCCTGTCCCACCACCTGCCATGGGCAGGGACGCCTTCCACTGTCCCAGGTTGTTCCAAGCCCCACAGCTTCTCTGGGCAACCTGTGCCAGGGCCTCACCACCCTCACAGGGAACAATTTCTTCCTCATACCCAATCTAAACCCGCTCTCTGTCAGTTTAACTCTGTTGATCTCATTGGAGCCATTAGATTTCATTGTTACTTCTATGGGAAAAAAAAATTCAGAAATTCTGTTTTCCTTTGTTTTTCTTATGGTGCAAACAGCCAGAACAGATTTCTCTGGTCTGATCATTAAATTAAATGAAGGAAAGGAACTGGATTTGATACCTGAGAAAGACAAAAAAAGCAGGCAAGTTTGATTTCAGGCCAAGTGAGGTGTTACTGTCTGATCCCTGGAATCTGCTATAAACTGGGGAATGAAATGGCTCTAAAATTAAGGCACTGCTAAAAATGACAGCGCTGGCACCCTCCCTTGGTAGTTTCAACATTGCTGTTGTCCACACAGCAGCAGTGATAAAAATGTGACTCTTCAGTTATCTCAGTCCAGTTGTCTCTATTACCATAATTTAAGAAAAAATTGTTTTTTAAAGTAGAAATGAAAGGAGTGCAAGCTTGGTTTGAAATATTTTTCCACATGATGTATGTAGACTACTGTTTTACTTACCTGATTATGACATGGTTCTGCCAGGACCCAAGCCCTAAGCAGCCCCATGTAGTGAGCCTGTCGTACATTAAATGAAAATGAAATCAAAAGGGTTGCAACATATCTTTCCAATCAATGAAGCCGATCTCCCCTCTCCCCACCTTTTTTTTCTGAACGAGTTGAAACAATCTTAATTTGACCAAAATTACAAGGGTTTCAAGTGCCTCTGCTAGTGAAAAACACCCAAAGTTCCAGGTGGGTTTTTTTTTCATGTTCTTGAATGCTCTTAACCAAAGCTCTTTCTAGGAGGTTGGGTGTTTCCTTTTTTGCTTTGTCCTTCTCTGTATTTTGAATTGGTGCTTACCTGATCCTCCATCATTTCCACACCAGAGAAAACTCCTGGTGATGTGGTGAATTCAATGCAAACTTTGGTGTGTGAAGATGGATTAGAATTGAATCACTGCTGTGTCATCTTCAGTTCATGTGGCTTGCATGGAGCAACATTCTGTTATTTCCCTGAGTGCCCACAAAATTTAATCTCTGTTCCTCTAAGATAATCCAAGGAATGGTGTCATATCCTGCTGTGTTAATCAGTCTTTTTAAGGCTCAGTTCCCATCACTGATTGCTCAAGGTGCTTCTGAGAGAGAATGTTCTTGTTAGTCACTTGGTTTTGATCACTGCTTTAGCGTAGTAAAAAACAACAATAAACCTTACTTGTGACAGAAAGTACACACGGACAGATGAGTTATAATGAGCACCAATTGTTGCCTCCAGAATGCTTACAAATTAAAAAAGTCAAAAATCAGCCACAACAAAATTACAAACCCAAACTTGTCCAGCACTGTTCTGTCTGATTAATGTGATGCATACCCTAAAATCAGCAGTGATTTACCGAAGGAAAGCTTTATGGAAAAATATTTCAAACTTACCCTGTTTTTAATATACAGTGTATTCTGTGGGGTGGTAGATCCTCCCACCTGAGGAGGAACTATGCCTTTCAGTAGTTGCTTAATGAAGCCACACATTCAGTTTATCAGTTGTGTTATAAATGAGCATTCTTAGATTATCTTGCCTCTCAAAAAACTGTCTTTAATCCTGAAATCAAGCTTTCTAATAAGAACAGATTACACTTTGTATTTGACATGTCAAAACAGAGACTGGCTTTAGTGAATAGAAAGCTTTGTAAGTACTTAGAGTGATAAATGGGTTTCCACATCTATATTCCTGTATTCAGAGTAGGAAGTGCTCATCTTCATGTTTAAGAGTACAGCAGAAACAAACAGATATTGTTTTGTTCCTCCTGGGAAGTGTTTGCAGTGAGTCATTCTGTCTCTGATGGAATTACATCATCATGGTGTAATTGGCTTTGTAGTATACAGCCAAAAATGTTTTGTGAACTTTAAACTTAAATAATTTAGCCCAGTGCTTGTGGCCATATTTTAAACCACTGTGGTTTTCATGTCATGTTTTGCTGTTTAACTTTAGGTAAGGATTTCCTGGCTGTTACTATCTGAAACACCTTCATCAGATGGAGATGAACTTTGTTCTTGCTCTTGCCATAAATGCATCTTAAGAACAAAGGGCTTTTTCCAGTTCAGTGTTAGAGAGAAGGTTTTACTGAAGGTTGTGGGTATGCCGAGAAACCTTAAAGAAAATCAAGAACAGTTAGGAGTCATTATTGGGCTTTTAGGATGTGGTCAGGAGCCTGCTTTGATTTGCTGAAGTGTGAACCAGACAATTATCAGTTGTATATTAGACTTTTTCTGGAGCTCCACAGGGGGGTTGAACAGCCCAGTTTCCAGTGGGTTTGACAGCATTTTTATTCAACATCTCAGCTTAAAAATGTATAATATTGTTCTGACACTGGCTGTCCTAGCAATAAGGAGTAGTGGTGCTTTTATGGTCACCTTGCCTAGAATGTTCTGAAGACTAGGTTCCAAATCCTGCTTGAAAATTATGTTCTAGGGCAAAAAATATATCACTTTTAATAATTTCCCTGCTATTCTTGCTGGTTAGATTTGTGGGGCATTGAGGCTTTTTATTTCTTCATTTAGGAGATGACCATTCCATGGTGCCTGAAGAGGGCAGAGCTCGTGTTCAAGTGTGTCAAAGGTAGGAAAGTGGGGCTCCAGGGGTTCTGGGGAGCCAGTCCAGAGCAGGGACATGAACTTATTAAAGGGATGGAGCAGCTCTGCTGGGAGGAAAGGCTGAGGGAATTGGGGTTGCTCAGCCTGGACAAGAGAAGGGTTTGGGGTGACCTCAGTGTGGCCTTCCAGAGCCCTTGATGGACTGAGTATTGATTATATTGAAGGGTGATAACCTGATTGAATGTCCAAGTTGTCTCATTGTGGTTTGTTGGAGTTTGAGTGGGGGGAGGAAGAATATTTTGGAAGGTTTTCATTCTGGATTTAGTGTGTGTGTCTCTTATAGTAGTAGTAGTTTAATAAAGTTGTTTCCCTTTGTTATGAAGCTTGGGCCTGCTCTGCTCTGTTCTGGATCGCATCTCGCAGCATTTATTTGGGAAGGTGCATTTTCATGGGGGCGCTGGCATTGCGCCAGTGTCAAACCATGACAGGAACCCACAGGAAAGATGGAGAGAGACTCTTGGCAAGGGTCTGGAGTGACAGGACAAGGGGGAATGGCTTCACACTGACAGCAGGTTTAGGTTGTATGTTAGGAAGAAATAGTCCTCATGACTCAGCATGGTTTGTTGTCTTTCCAAGTGGTGTTTTTACTTTCTGCATTTTTTTGTGCTGCACTTAAACAGTTGAACCAGTCACTTTCTTTCAACTACCTGCATGAGGAACCTCTTCCCATAGTAATTGACTTTTAGTAGTTCACAACGGGTATGTCATCTATATCATCCACTTCTATTAAACAGGTATTGTTCTGAGTGTTCTTATTTGCCATGAGAGGATGCCCATGGCCTTTGGTAGTTCATTACTTGAGCAATAAATGAGTGCTGAGCTTTTTCCCTATAGAATCATCATAGAATCATAGAATTGTTTGGGTTGGAAGGCACCTGAAAGATTTCAACCCACTGCCATGGGCAGGGACACGTTCCCCTATCCCAGCTTGCTCAGAGCCCCTTCCAGCCTGGCCTTGGACACTTCCAGGGGTCCAGGGGCAACCCCACCACACTCACGGGGAGCAATTTCTTCCTCATATCCAATTTTAACCTTCTCTGTCTGTGTGAAGCCATTCTGCCTTGTCCTGTCACTCCAGGCCCTTGTCCAGAGTCTCTCTCCATCTTTCCTGTGGGTTCCCTTCAGGCACTGCAAGGCCACAGTGAGGTCCCCCCTGTTTCTCAGTGAAAGGAAGGCATGGAAAAAACTCCTGTCACACTGTTTGGAGAAACCCTCATGTCTCCTGTGTATCACTATGCTGCACAGAAGGACTGCTAATTCTGTCCTTAGTGTAGGTATTCCTCAGAGCTCAGTTTTTTTTCTACGTTTCATTCAGACTGCCCAGGTCTGATTTAAAGGCAGTTGAGGACATCCCTAGTTAAGGCAGTTCAAATCCTACTTGTGTGTGAAAACTCCTCGCTGCCTGCTCATGCTCTAACAGCTGGGGAGTACTGCACGGGTAATCCAGACAGAGTCAATGCTGGTTTTGTAGGTTTCATGATGGAAATGGCCTCGTGGGATGGAGGGATTTCTCGGACTGTACAATTCCTGGTGCCACAGGTAGGTGAAACTAAAGTTATATCCAGCCTTGGAGACTGCTGGTAGAACATTGCATGTCAGCAGATCTAGTTGTGATTTTTTTGCTATTGCCTGCCCCTTTTGAGTGAATTTAAATTAATCAATCTGGTTTTGTTTCCTTGCCTATAAAAGGAGGAGTGTGGGTGGGTTTATATTTTTGAATACCCAGTAGTATTTTCTGAGAGGATGCTAAAATTTCAAACTGGAAAATTCACTTTTACAAATAGTAAATGCATCACCTTTGAAAAAGGTACTTTTTTCTGTTAATTATTTAATTACATTTTTCTGTTCATTACTCTGATGGGCTAACCTTGTGTTACATAACTTGACTTTTTAGTCATATTGTCTAACAATGTGGAAAACTGCAATGCAGAAAAGTTCGGTCATGCTTTCACAAAAAAATTAATTCAGGTATTTAAAGTTCTGATTTAGAGTCTGAAACTATTTAATTTGGAGTTCTAGCTGATCTTCAGAAACAGCAAGATATCCAAAGATGGCCAGCACAAGGTTTGTTCTAAAAAGCAGTACAAGTAGAATTATGTTGGAAAAGGAATAACATGTATTTCCTGACAAATTAGAAAGCTGCTGAGCAGGGAAGAAGGCACAAATAAATTGCAAAGTTGAATCTAGTCCTGAAATGTAGAGAGCAAGTGTCCTGTAGATAAGCAGCACTGTCCTGCTTATGTTTGGCAGAAATAATCAATCCCTGGAACAAGATCTACTGGAAATGGTTATGTGGGTATGTCACATAAATATACAGATGGTATTTTTAGGTCAGTCTGTTAACTGGATTCAATAGGACTATAACACACAGTTTAAAAATTATTTTTGTCTTCTGAACAGCAGCAATTCTCTTAAATACCAAGAAACAAAGCTGAGAGAGACTTAATTCTTCCAAACTACGAAAAGACAAAGCTTACCTGGTGTGTATTGTTTGTTTTTTTTTCCAGACAATTTCTGAGGAAATGTTTTACCAGCTGAGTAACATGCTGCCACAGATCTTCAGAGTATCATCCACACTGACTCTGACCTCCAAGCACTGATTTCTGTGGGGCACTAACTGGTATCCTAATAGAGAATGAGATTAAGGAGATTCTGGACTAGGATGTCTCTTTCCTGTGGACTGATGACCCCAAAGCAGCATTAGTTGCAATTTCAAGAATTGTGTTGTAATAAAAGATAAATGTTGTCTGTACTTGGCTGGTAGCAGCTGATTTTGGCCTCTTGCTTTGTTTCAGCACAGGATTGATGATGAATTCCTCACCTTTATCTGAAAGACATTCATTATCACTTGTAACAAATCCACAGAAATAGATGGGTAATTCTTGTACACAGGTAGTAGCAATAAGTGGTCATGCTAGTAATGGGGTCTTCTGGCTTCTACAAACATATTCTGAATTTTCTTAGTGACTTTTAGAAGAACATGGAGCATGTGTCAGGTGTTTTCTTAGAATAACCAATGAAATTTGTCGTAGTGACCACAGAATAAAATGTACTATTTCCTTATTTTACTGCTGCAAAATGAAAGGCTTGAATCAAACACACTGTTGCGTTTTGTAGATCATGGAAGTGTTTTTAAAAAATTAATATACACTTGTGACAATTAGATTTTTAAAGTAGATTTGTTTTTACTATGTTTGCTTTTTGCTTTATTTCCTGACTTCCAGGTATTGAGAAATTTACCATATGAGCAACTTTATAGGAACACTAAAGTGTTCTAGACCCTGTTATATTTGCTGCTTATTAGTTATTAATGTTTTATGACTAATCAAAAATGCCAGGGAGACAGCTTGAGATGCAGCTATGAAATTTCTTGGGACAAACTTGAATCCAGTCGAAAGAACCCCACCAGACCACCCCTGCATCCCAGGGATGGGGAATAAGGGGAGCAGTGGGAACTCCTTTTCCCCCCATCATGGCCAATCTTGGAACTCATCTGTGGCCCCAGAAGCTGGAAGCAGGTCTTCATGGACACAGGGAAAATCCTGTCAGGAACTGGGATTCTTGGGATTGCTGGAACCACTGGGCTGACAGCAAAGCAGCTGTGGAGGATGAGGGTTCTAGGTGGTGGGATATCCAAATCCACAGTTCTGCTCTGTGGGAATCGTGGGGATCCTGGCAGACCTAGCTTTGAATCAGAAACCCCTTCCTCTGTACTGCTGAAATTCTGCACTGGAAACTGGAGAACCTGGAAGCCCATTAAAACCCAAATTATTTTCTCTCTTGATAGTGATCTTTTAAAGTGTTATTTAGCCTAATAAAGGTGAAGATTGAAAAGCTCTGTTTTGGGGAAGGTGCATAATTTTAACTTTTCAGAGAACCAAAGGAATATTCACTATTTCACAATGATTGTAAAGTCACTGTGTAATTAACAGACTCAGCTTAGTATTTTTATCAAGTCTTGCATGCTGCAGGAAGCTGTGTAAGTGACCCAGCAAACATCTCTTGCTGAACTGTTAAATGCTTTCTTTTCCTCTGCCAGCAGCTTCTAAAGAAGAATCATGCAAGTAATGTGACCTAATTTGGTGTTCTAGAAAAGAAGGATGTAAATTCCTCTAGAAGGAGCAGGATTAATCCTGTTACAGCTCATTTTACATTGCTGGCCTTAAACTGAAATCAAACTCTGGTCCCAGAAAAGTAAGTGCTCTAACACTATTCTGTCTGGGAAAGGTGTGGTGGCAGAGCTATTCCTTTTTAGAAGTTGTGATGTTTATCTGTGTGTAAAACTTATATTCGTTTTATATTTTCCTTCAGTCTATAAATCTACCAACAAAGAACACCAATAATTCTTGAGCAAGTATCTTGCTTATACTTCTAGGTTCATTGGTAATAAAAATTATGGATAGTATTTTTAACAAAGCATTAAGACTCCATTTAGCACTTGGGTGGAACTGCCACTAATTTATAGGAAAATAACTCAGCTTTTTGCCTTTTATTTTTGAAATGTTTGTCTTCAGTCCTCAGCAGATTGCATCCAAACTTGTTAACAGAAGAGCCTGTTAGTCTTTGATACTGAAATGAACCAACAAGGTGAGGTTTTGGAAAGCCAAAGGGGAAGGAATGGTATGGGAAAACTATTAATTCTGCTTGCTGAAGTGTGATCCTTGTAAATGCTGGATAAGCCTGCCAAAGGGCATCTTTGTCTGGCAGATCCATGACAGAGCATTTAATATTCCCATTTTTCATACCTGTTCTCAAGGAAGTGGTGCTAGCAGCAGAATTTTAGCTGTCTTTGGAGAAAAGCCGGATACAGAGATGGGCTGACCTAAACTGTACTTTCTGTTTGGTCTGTGCCTGGCTGTAGAATACAGACTACAGTTTATAGTGTGAAACCACTTTAGAAATTCTGTTTCGGTCATGATAAGCTATTCAAGATTAGGAGGAAAATGACTTAATGGGCATGAGGTTTTCTATTTGTATATGCAGTGCAGATTCCTTGGAAGGGTGACAATATTTAATGCTTTCAAAATGTCGTGTAAAATTATATGTGTGGCTTGGATAGAATAAAAAAATTCTTGCCACAGGGAGAGGTGAGGAGCAAATGCCATTGTTTAGCTTCTTTAACTTGCTCATGGTGACCACTGTAAACTGCAGGTGCCCTTTACAGAGTGAACTGAGGTTATTGCAAGGAAAAAAAAAAATGCCAAGAGTCTGGATTTGTCAAGGATATAACATAGTGCCCTACGCCTCTGGTCACGGGCTCTGTGACCTGTGTCTGTTTGCTTCTGTGGAACTGGTGACAAACAGGAGGAGAAGAATGCAGGCAGTGAAACACATGGACAGACCTTGCCCTGGCCAGGTGCTTTTACCCTGCTGCAATGCCAGAAATGTCACTGTTAGAAGGTGGCACTGCCCAGACAGGTGGGAGTCATACTCGAGGTCCTTTCTTCTGCAGTAGTTCACTCTGGACAGCAAAATCTTAATGATGAAAGCATTATTTGATAACTTTTCATGTTGTATGAGAGGTGAACGAAGCCACAGAAGGTGATTATGAAAAGGGGCTATAATGTAAGGATGGAATGGTTAGGGTTGGAAGGGGCTTTAAAGAACAACCAGTTCCATCTGAGACGATTGAGATTGCATGTTCTAACCCAGTTCTGGTATTTCTGTGAATTTAAAAGTTGATCAATTTATTGCATCTGTACCTCATTTCCCCCTCATTAGAGGAAAGATTAATTTATACTTGTGTAGTATTTTGAGCAATAGTCTTTCATGCCTCGTTTACTGGTTTGTTTTTTGCTTGGGTTTTTTTTTTTTTGCCAGTGCTATACCCAAAAATACAGAGCTATTCCCTGGTATTCACACCAGGTCAGCTGAGTAAAGAGATGCCTGTCCTCTTCTTGTATCTTTGCCTCATGGTGCTCTCAGGACAGACCATCAGTGCTGCATAAAAATAAATTTATTACTTCATACTATATACTGGATGTGATAGAAGTCAGTAGCAACCACAAGACTGTTGTCCTATGGGACCACAGAATTAGAAAAATATGTTGTTATTATTATGTATAAGGACAAACAGTTTTATTTCAGGTTGTGTAAGTTGAAGAGCTTGATTTTATGATATAATAGCATTTAAACACTAAGGTGTAATCTTACCCCAACATTTAGAAACAAGTTCTTTTGAAGATTATTCCTTGGAGGTTAGGCCAGATCCTGTGTAAAGAATGGTGGTTCATAGTTCTTTATTTCCTTTCCCACTTCTGTCAGGATAACCTGCAAAGGGAGAAAAACAACATTTGCCCTTTATAATAAAAGCTTCAAAAGAGAAAAGCTATGGAAATGAGTCAACTTAGGATGTGAAGTCAGTGTTGCAAGCTCTGCCAAGTGCAGCTTGCAGAAGATGAGACAGCTTGAGCAAGCCCTTCCACTGGACATGCACTTTTCACATGACTTTTTTTTTTTTTAATTGTGAAATGTACTGTGGACTTCAGTTTGTGATGTTCAGTTCTGGTCTCATTGGCCAGTTTCTCTGCTTTCAGAACATACATAGAGGAGTATTTTCAACCAGATCTGTGAAGGGCTGAGAAAAGGTGAAGAAATGTTCTCTGCTGGAGTAATTATGAATACACACAGGAAAAAAAAAAGTCACTGAACAAAACAAGGTTATTGTGTCATGTTTGTAACACACACAGAAATATGAATATCAAATATTCTATGTAACATAGAAAACCTCTTAAAATCAGTGTTAAATCATGCAAGCACACTGCATGGACCAGCACACAATGATGTGCTGTATCTCACTTCTCAGAGGAGCCATGGTTAGGTACTGTCATTTTCCTGATGGCTGTTGCAGTTCACAACTTCTTCTAAATCTTCACTTTAATCACTGGGAATGCAGCAAAAAATACCGTGATAGAAAAGGCATCAACTTTGTGCAGTCTGTGGCTCACAGGATGTGATGTTAGTTTTGACTGACATCCTGCTTTATATTTTGGCTTTCACCTTCTGCTCTGCGTGTTGCTCCTGTTAATTCAATGTCTATCGATTTTGCTGAGTTACTCCAGAATTAGAGAGATATAACTGAGAGCAGAATTTGGCCTTGTGTGCCCTTCCAAGGGTGCTAAGTTTGAAGAGATACACACAGAGCAACACTGGCTAAATGGCAACTGAAGGGGAATATGAAAACCATCTGTAAGTATTTAAAGGATGCAAAGACTAAAGAGGAGGTGGGTTTGGACTGCATGTTCCAGTAAGAGTTTCAACTTAACTAACAGGGATAAAACTAATAAAGGAAAATAGGGAAGATTAGAAAAGCAGTATATCTGGAAACTTAGGAATCAGTCTCATAGTGTACATATATTTTTGTGAGAATGGAGTGAAAGCCACTGTGCCATTTCCAAGAAAACAGGAGGATACAGCTATGCCTTTGTATAAAGTACTCTTAACTACCTGGGAGATGGCAAGACAGGACTTCATGTCTGCCTTTCTGTTTGGTCAGCAGAAATGGATTGGTTTCTCTCTCCCTCTGTTCCATCTTTAGGAAGCATGTGGATGACCATCTGGGTCCAGACAGATTCTGTGCTTCATTTCCAGTTGGTTTCATAAGGTGATTGATTTTCAATCTGCAGAAAGGAGGATCCCATGGAGAAAAACTCTACCTTCCTACAAGAGGTACCTTCCATGTAAGACAAAGCCTTGGGGGGAGAAATCAATATAACTTAATCCTTAAGTTAATTTAGGTTAAAATGAAGTGTAAAGAGAATTGTATGCTTCAAGGCACTATCAGCTCTTTCCTAATGGGCATTGGCTCACTCCTAACAGTGCCAAATATCATCAGAGCATCTTTGAAATCCAGTGGATTCAACAGGAGTTCAAGGCCCTTGGCCCCCAGGCAGGAACAGACCCTGTACATGTCAATTTAGGAGTATCTTGAACTGGGAAGTTAACAGAGTTGAAGCTGGTTTGGTTGTCTCCCAAAAGTCTTATTTTAAGCTCCTTAAACTGAACCATAACAGCTCCTGCCTGGCATAAATTATAATCCTCCAAAATGCTCTGTACTCTCTCATGCAAGTCATTTATAGTGACTGTTTCAACTCTGTTCCAAAGAGCAGTTTTAAATCCCAGCAGAAATAGCCTGACCCCACAAACAGGGGCTGCTTCCTTCCGCCCCTCCTCGTGTGTGCAGTACCCAAGTTATCAGAGTGCTCCGTGCCTATTCCCACAGCGGAAATCCTACCAGCACAGGCCAGCCAATCCTCCCTTTTTGAGAAGTGAATCTCCCTCCCTGCTCACCAATCAAAGATGGAAATTGCAGCAGGTCATTGGCAGGAGCTTAGCCCCAAGCTTGATCAGCTACACAAGAGGATGTGAGTGCTTCTGTTGAGTAGTTGTTTGGAAACCGGTGCCTGACCACCAGTTGTTATCTTGGATGTGTTTTTAGCCATTGTGGGCACTTCTCCCTGCCCATTGGAAGTGGTTCATTCTTTCAAGCAATCCATAAATTATGAGCAAGTCATGCAAACTTATGTTGCTACATGCAAAATGGCACACACTACATTTATATCTTACTTTTGCTTACAGTGGGAAATCTTTTGCTGCAAGAAGACAACAACATTTTCTAGTTTACCTTCTCCTCGTGATTATTTTACAGCATGTAGGTATTTATGGATGAGGACAGTCAGCCCCTTTGCCTGGGTGTGAGACCCAGCAGGTGAGTCAGCACCTTCTGATGGCTGAGAAGTGGTGTCCCTCAGGGGCCTGTAATGGGACCAAGTCATTTTTGATGTCTTCATCTATGACATGGACAGTGGCATTGATTGTGCACTGAGCAAGTTTGCAGATGACACCAAGCTGAGGGTGCAGTGACACACCTGAAGGACAGGGTGCCATCCAGAGGGACCTGGACAAGCTTGAGTAGCGGCCCAGCTCTGGGAGCCCAGCACAGGAGGAAATGGAGCTGCTGGAGCCAGCGTAGAGGTGGGACACCAGGGTGATCAGAGGTTGCCCAGAGAGGCACAGATTGGCCAGTGAGGTGGAGGATGCCCCATCTCTGGAAACAGTCAAGGTCAGGCTGGGCAGGGCTCTAAGCAACCTGATCTGTAGAAGCTCTCCCTGCTCATTGCAGAGGGGTTGGGCTATGTGGCCTTTAAAGGTTACTTCTAGCCCAAATGATTTTATGATTCCATGAAAAAGGCATCAAGAATTTGGAAGGGCAGGCTCTGTACAAGTTGTCACAAGTAGCTCTTTAGAGAAACATTGTGCCCACTAATAACTGGCCTTGTGGATCACCTACTTCTGCTTAATCCATCTTCATTTTTATTGTGGAGTCATACAGAGCCAGACCTGCCAGACACTTAGAGAAACAAAGGATGGAAAACATAAAGCAGTCAAAGAGAGGTAAGGATGGGCCAAGCTGGAGTGGTGTAAGAGCCTTTAACTTCCTGTTTGTGTCAGGAAGACTTTAATATAAAGTACAGCAACCTAGAACCTATTAAATGGACTTCTGTGGGCAGTCCTTAAACTGGCTCCTCGAGGTGGAGATTATTGTGTCATGAGCGCCATTAACTTTCATAACATTATTTCCATGAGAGGTTATTACACATTAAATTACAACATTCTCATGCATCCAGGCTTCTTGTAACAGTAGGAGCAATGGTGGGCTGGAGAAGACAGCTGGGTTTGCACGTGGTCTATGTCCATTTACTTAAGCAGAACCATTTTACTGCTGCTGGAGGAATGCAGCAAAAGGTCAGTGCTGAAACTCCACTAAAGTAAGTTGAGCACACATTCCATCTGCCAACATATGCTCACTCCTTGCTTGATCAAAAAGGAAATTTCAGAGCTCTGCTGCATGCTTGCCTTGACCCTGCTCGACACCGCCTGTCCAGTGGGCATCAGACAAACCATTCTCTAATCCTGCGTGGAATACGCATTCTGCTGAAAGGATGCCTGGAATAGCTGCCCAGCAGCAGCAACAGTGTCATCCTAAACTGGGCCCATGCACAGGGAGAAGTGCAGGACAGCACGGAGAGGGATGTCAGGAGAAGTGTTACATGAATGCATGAAATGTATGGGTTTATTTCCTAGTCCTGTGCACCCATCACAACCTGACTCTGTCTAAATGAGACTCATCTTTGCAGGGGAAAAATTAACTCAATGTTGTCATTCAGCTCTTGCATTTTCTTTGCCTGTCTTCTTCAAATGTTTCATCTTCTAAAGTCTGCCTGATCTGGTCAGTGTCAGAGGAGGAATTCTGTACTAACACCATGCACAAGGATATGCACCAACTTAACTGGGCTGTTAAAAATTGCAAAAGTGAAGCTCTTGTAGCTACAAGAGCTTTTGGCTGATTTAGAACATGCCCTCATAACATCACTTGATAAAAATAAGACTTGGGCTTTTTAATAGAACAAATTATTTAGGCTTTATATTTAACCATGGTCACTGTTAAAGCTATAACTGGTTTTCAGAATATTTTAGGAATCTGATCTTGATCTTCCATATGTTAAAAACCATCATAACAAATACCTTACACTGTGGTTCCTGACGAAGAATTAACAAGGTGGCTGCAGCCTTAAACACAAAAAGTTTGCTTTGGACTCAGATTTGCTGCTGTTTAGAGTATCTACTGGAAATTATAATTTCAAGGCAAAGAAGGAGATAGCCTTGAACCAGAAAAACTCACAAACCTGCATGATTTCTGTAGAGAGGGTACTGATGTTCTAGTTACTTGCAGCCAGCTCTTCAACAGATCTCAGATTCCAGTGGGAAAAATGGCATCAATATAGAGGTCTCCTCGATGCACTGAAAGCAGAGGATATTTTGACACAGGGAGACAGGCTCCTTTCTGAAAACAGGACTTGCAGTCTTTAAAAATAATATGGAATGACCATTGTAATCAACCAGATTAGAACTGCATTTACTCATCTCATGTTGTCTTTAGGCTGTGCCTTGGGGAGAAGATTCAAGTCCATTTAAGTGTATTGTATAGTCATGGATTATGAGGAAAACATCTAAAATCACACAGAAAAACATGAATATAAAAAGATGAGGCTAAAGAATGAGGTCTTTGCTGTCAGAAACCAAATTAATTTTTAAATAATTGTATTTTACTATGTGTGATGACCACATAGAACCAAATCACAATAAGCAATAATTTGGAGAGTGAAAACAAGACCCTGCATGAATGTGGCAGGCATTTGAGGAAGAATCCATCACTACTCCCAAATGAGTTTATTTTCCCTAACCTTCAAGTCTGCAGTTAGCAACGATAAATTGAATTAAAAGTTGATACAATGAAGGTAGGCCTGGCATCCAGCTGGCCCCTGAAAAGCTGGAATAATGGATTGACAGGATTCTTGTGCAGCCTGGCATTAATAATTGCAGAGCCTTGACCCTGGCAATAGTCCAGGCTGGGCACGGATTGACTGGGGAGCAGCTTTGCTTTGAGAAGAGAGTGGGGATCATGGTGCAGAGAGTTGAACCCAAATTCATAGTTGTGTTGAGGCAGGACAGCCACAGACTGGGCTGTATTAGCCCAAAGATGGCCAGGAGGTCAAGGGGTGAGGGAAGGGAATATTTCCCATCACTGGCACATCTGGTGTGCTATGGTCAGTTTAGGGCATCCTAGCACAAGAGAGAAGTCAACAGATTGGAGGAAATCCAGCAGACAGCCCCAAGGATGCACAAAGAGCATGTTGAAGGTGTTCAAGGAGAGGCTGAAGGTGTTCTCAGAAGTTTCTGAAGGATCAAGAGACTGCTAAGCTGTTTGGAGCATTTTTGACTGAATGGAAAAAAGCTTCTGTTTGCCTTGGAAAGATGCCATATGAATAAGGTTCTGGATATCACCAGGGATGTAATTCTGTCATCCTTCTGTGGAGAATTCAGAACATTGTGCCATAACTGCAGCCCTTCTTCAAGCACAGAAGATGCCAACAGGATGCAACCTAACAGCTCTCTGCAGGAATTGTGCAGGTCTTGTAGAATGAGCGGAGTGCAATGGGAAGAGGGTGGCAGAAGAGGAAAGGAAGAGATGTCAAAACCAGGATCCTTTCTAAGGAAATTAAACAATGAATCACAATTGCTTGAATGATGAATTACAAGCTTTAGACCTTTAGGTGTTGCCTGTCATGCAGGGGGAAAAAAAACCCAAACACTTGAAAAACCCAGGGAAAAGTTCACAAAAGGTTTCAGAATTCTCCTTTGAAATGTTAGAGAAGATCCAGACCAATGGATGAAGAATTGACATGCAAGAGAAAGCCCTCAACTGAGCTAATGGTGCACAACACAAGGAACACACAATAACCTGGCAAATGACAGAAATTGCCTTTAACCTTCTATGGTCATTATATAATTTAATCTGAATAGTTCTATGGTCAGGAATCACACAGAGATCAGCTGGGCCACTGGACAGAATCTCATCCTCAACAATAATAAAAACCAAGGGTTTTTTTTTTTTGCTTTCCTACTCAAAATGTTACTTAAATGTGGCATTTAGCATCCCTGTTTCTGCTGTAATGAGCAAACTGTGCATGAAATAAACGAACCAAATTAAACATGTCCCTTGTCATTCATCTCTTCTAATAAATAACTCCAGGCAGATCCCTGTGGGGGTGGTGGCTGTCACTTCTGTTTTCTTCACTCGGCCTTTTACCCTTGGACTGCCTGTCCTTGTGGAGTGGGAACAGCTGAGGAGGTGATGAGAGAAGCAGTGTGGGCTGGTGGGCACAGTATCAGGTGGGAAGTCACAGGTCTGCCATGGAGTCACCGCTCTCTTTTCTGACAGTCATTCCCATTTCTGTGGGACATGGAGAGGGAGACATGGCCAGCTCAGGAGGTCAAAGATGGGCATATTTGATTGTCTCTGTGCTTGACATAACCTCTGCAGAGAATGAGTTCAGCATGAATAAGCAGTAAACCAAGATCTTTTTCCAAGCAAGCTAGCATCCACCTTGTCCTAAATCCTCCAGAGTTTCTTGTGGGAGTTTTCTCCACTTCCCTCAAAAACCAAAACAAAACAAAACCAGCATGAAGCTGTTTTGTGATTTGGGCTTGCCTGTAAGAAACTGGCATGTGCAATCTCAGTGAGAGATTTCCCTGTAGAGAAATGGGAAGATAATTATTTGAGATCACTCTTAGCTGTTAAATTTACACACTCTCCTGCCCAGGTGTGTCTGAGTGGCCTAACCAGGAATTCTGTGTGTGAGAGAAAATGGATGTTCTCTGTTAATATCTTGGCTTCCTCATGACTGGTGATGACAAACCATATTTGAGCAGGTCTTGTACATGCTTTAGGAGTCAGCAGCTGCAATGAAGGTATAGTTTTGGGTCAGAAGTTTGCTTGCTTCAGCCTCCAAGAGCTCATCAGCTGCCGAGGCTCTTAGGCAAGTTTGCGGTCGGTTGTCCTGTTTATTAATTTTGGGGATCAGTGTGACAACAAATCTGCCTCTCTGTTGGGTAGTGGGAAGAGAAATAACAAATACAATGTGCTACAACCCTTTCTGTCATCCTGCTGCTACCAGAGCTCAGGTCTTCTGCTGATTAATCATTTATCCAAATTAGCCTTGATGGCCAACAACATCCATGTTCCCTGATGTTGTTGGCATCAAGGGAACAACACCCTTTTTAATGTTACCAGTTCTACAGTTTGGTGGAGTCCTTGGGTGTCAGTACAGCTCTGCAACCCTTGCTCTGTTATTTTTTATGCTGCTTTCAGATTGTGATTAATATTTAATTCATAACAGTCCTGATATCTGTGTTACAGATCTCTCCACACTGGTCAGCAAACCCCATTAACCTAAAGATGATCATATGTGGCTCCATGGTCATACTTGGGCTTACAGATTTTTATGCAACTTGTCCCTGCCACAACAGGCAAATTTATCACCTGGAAATCTCCCTTCTTCACTGTCTACCATCAGCTTGGGTCTTCACAGGCAAGGTGAACAATTTTAGTCCATCCTTCTGTGTTTGAACAAGGGCTTGCTCTTTCCAGGCCTTAAAATAGGGAGGTAATTTTAACAGATTTGAAAATGGAACTTAGGACCCTAAGTCATCACACATTTTTTTTTAAATACGTGCTCTGCATCCATATCATGTTACTGCTCAGCTGCAGGACTTTTCTTAGACTATCTGAAAGTGGATCTGAACTGCTGTGCTCCAAAGAGGGGTTATTTTAATATTGTGCTGAAATACTGACAATGAAAACTTGTTGCTTTAGGCTGTGAGCACTGTCACCCCAGGTCTTAAGAGTTTGAGTAAGCAGAGTTTGATTGCTGAAGTAAATTTTTACTATTTTGGAGTTCACATGGTTTATTTTACTGCAAATTTTATTGGTATCTCTCTTCCAAATTTCACTGGGCACATGAAGCAGGACAACATGCTACCTGAAAATCAGAAGGTTACAGTGTGTTTTCTGGAAATAGTAATTTCATGGGCCAAGAGGACAAGTTTAAGCAGAATGAGACAGCTTTTAGAGCAAACAAGGCTTGCCTAATTGAATCAGAAGCTCAAGAATTTACTTGGAAATTCAAATGCTAATACACAGAAACTCAGCAACCTGCTGGCCACAGATCTAGCTGGAGAAGGGTTCAAGACTAATTTCAATTCTGATGCAGAATTGTTGAGCAGTACAAGGCTGTACAAGTACAAGTACATCTCCCAGCTGCACACACTTGATCTGGAGCCAGACACCAGGACTCCTGGTCTTAAGAGGACCAGGTGTCCCAGTGAAATCACAAATTTTAGTTATTTGGTTTGGTTTACAGATCAGGCAAGAAAAGTCCTGATTTTTTGCAAGCAAGTAATCTGTGCACCCTTTCCATACAGAATGCTGTCAGATGGACTTGCTCAGCAGGAAACTGTTGGAGCAAGGCTGTCTTCTGGGTCACCACAGCCCTCAGCAGTCACTTTCCAGATGGACTGACTAAAAGATAAACCAATGCATCCCATAGACTTGTCAGAAATTATCTTTGTTTTGTGTCTGACCATTTGGTTTTACCTCTAGGATCAAGGGTACTGGGATGAGACACTTTGTAGGATTACAAAGTGCTCCTTTAACCTGTGCCATCAGGACACCTTGTGGGGAATCCACAGTGGTAGATGTGCCAGCAAAAGCTGGAGGAGCTCATTCAGCCCATGGTTTGTCTTTGCTCTGTGAAACCTGATGAATGAGACATAAAGACGCAAAGGTGACTAAAGCTGAGGATGGAAATCCAGCTCTGCACCCATTACACTTGAAAAGTTCTCCAGAGGGAAAAATAAACAGGAAAGAAAATATTACAATGCATGTTTTTACAGATAGTGATGGCTCTGAGATCAGGCAGTGTTGCCAGAAGTCACATGCATTGTGAATGGGCAGATTTCAGACTACAGCATAAGAAAAACTGGGAAATTTGTGCTCCATGCTTGTAACAGGGATCCTGGACTTTGTTTCCCAGTGATGCTGGCCTCTCATGAAGACTGCAGCTATGATAAAAGGATGTAAAATACTACTATTATTCCTTTCTAAAAATGATGTATGTGCTTTATATAGATGAAAAAAATCATCACATAAAGTAGAAAGCAGGAGAGAAAAGGATTTGAGAATTTTCTTTATCAGCAAAAGATATCCTTCCTTTGGCCACTACCCTAAGCCAGCCAGAGTTCAGGGTGTGCTTGGACAAGGTTCTCAGGCATGTGGTGAGACTTTTGGGGTGTCCTGTGCAGAGCCAGGCGTTGGACTTGCATGATCCTAGTGGGTCCATTCTAGCTCAGGTTATTCTGTGATTCTGTGACAGTCCAAGTTCAGCTTCAGCAAAGGCACAGAGACCTTGAAATGTCACCTGGCACAAGCCAGGGCCTAGCCCTGTGGCTCACAATTATTTTATAGCTGAGCCTGTCTCCTGAGAGTAATCAATACTCACATACATCACTGACTATGACTGTTCACCTGCCTCAGGGCTGCCAGGGGCTCCCCTTCACCTCATGGGGCTCCTGCTGGGGAGTCTGCAGTGTCCCAGGCCTCGTATTGCACTTCTGCTACTGTGAAACTCTGTCACACTGGGTGTGCTCAGTTTAATTATGCTTCCAGGTACTCCCCTCATTAATAGGCTTCTCAAATGACACAGAAGATGCAGGCCTGTGCTATGAGAAGCTGACAGACATACTGACAAAAATATTTGTATGAATCTCAGTTGTTTTCTTCTGACTTATGTTTTGATAAGTTCTGTGAAACTAATTGAGATAGGAGTCTAATCTGTCCAGCTCCAAAGGAACTGAAACAGCTTCAGTGGAAGATGAGGGGAAATAATTAAGACAGTCTGAGCAAATGGAAGGGGACGCAAATTAAGATGGTCGTAAGTTACAGAAATAGTGAGTATTTGGGCTTGAGGAAAGGAGATAGTGAAATACTGGGAAGCTGTACCCATGTCACTTTTTCCTCATCTTTAACACATCACCTAAGTCCTTGTCTTGCTCCTACAAATACAATTGCCCCCCTGCTGGAGGCACACACCCTCCCCAGGTAAATGTGATCATCTGGAAGTCACCTCAGTGAAAACCAGGAAGATCTAATGTTCCTATCTACGTGTCACTGCAAGATCAATGCCCCAGCCTCTGTGGCCTGTGCAGCAGAATTCCCACGGGGATAAAACCTGCAGAAGCTGGGGCATTTGTCCCTGCTGCACAGCTTACCTCTCCTTCAGCCAGCCAGGAGCAGTCCCTGCAGAGGTACAGACAGAGGTTAGCACGTGGGTCATTCAGTTAGAGGTGCCTTGGCTTTGCAGGGTGTGCACAAAAAGAGCTGTGGCCACCACAAGCTGATTGTCCCCGAGTATTGAGGTGCCTTGACAAGCACCCGCCGATCGTGCCACCAAGGAAGCGGCTGCAAACCTCTCATTGCTCACTGATGAGGTCCAGAACTGTTTTTACACCTTCTTCTCTAAATAAGGAAGCTGCCTGGGAGGCCTCTGACTCCCCGACCAATTTGACTCCTTTGCTTCCCACAGCCAATGAAATCCCACTCCTGCCTCCAGTCTTGGGTGACAGCACTCCAACCTCAGCAGGCAGGGAGGACGCAGGTTTGTGTTACAGCCCTGGCAGCCTCACCTTGGGCAGGCTGTTGATGTCAGAGTGATGATGTGGGCAGGGACAGCCCCTGCACTATAAAGATGGCTCAATCAAATATAACGGAGGCTGCCCAGCGGGAAGCAGGATCTACAAACCATGGTCCCCACCAGTTGGAGTCCTACTGGCCTGTCTCTGCTCCCAACCCAACTGCTATCAGGCTTTAGTTTCAGGTCAGCAAGCTCTATTTGCTTTCCAAAAATAAGCCTCTGCCACCATGCTGAAGGGAGAAAAACAAGAAGGGCGGTATTTTTAGGGCCATTAATTCTGACCACGTGCCCAGGAGGTGAACCGGATGGCCACGGCACAAAGACTTCTCATCACTATGTCCTGCGACGCCAGCGCTCACCGGACGTTGCCTGCGTTCCTTCTCCTGGGTTTGCTAGCCGGGATTGCTGCCACACACCCAGTTGTAAGCAGAACTAATGGCACATTGCTGGAGAGAGGATGGCAATCTCTGCTGTCCAGGTCCATGGCTGGGATGTCAGGGGAGAAGGCAGATGTGAACTGGGAGAGTGACTATTTGCTAGGAATCAAGAGGCAGCGGAGGCTTTACTGCAACGTGGGCATCGGGTTTCACCTTCAAATCCTCCCAGACGGAAGGATAAGCGGAGTTCACAATGAAAACCAATACAGTGAGTTGCATCCAGAAATGAAATAGAATAGATGTCACTTAATTGCTGTGAACTCTAGTAATTACCCTTCACAGAGTGCAAATGTTATGACTTGATATTATTAATCTGTGCTACATACGTTGCCTTTTAAAATCTCTGGGATGAATAAAAATGAGAACCCTTTGGGCTGAAATGTGGCACAAAATGCTTAGACAAATTTAGAAAGAATTCATTTTTACCTGCTTTGCTGAACAGATGAGAAAAGACAAACCAGATCGAAAACTGACTCTGCTGCATTTTCTTGCTCCTCACCTTCTCATTTGCCTTTAGAATCCAGGAGGTTTTTGCTGAGTCAAGAGTGTCAAAGCATGATTCTTGAATCCCAGCTGACCAGTATTTTTGGGACACTCAGTGTGTCCTATGGAAGGGGTTTGCTGGTCCTGGTTTGTTCATTCTTGTGGGTGCTGTTCTGTTACCCTAGGAATTAAGGAAAGCATTAGTCATGTGGGTTTGAATTTCCTGTAGAGGGCAGTTGCTATAATCTTTTGCAGCAATGTCATGTGGGACTTCAAAATGCAAGCTACACTTCTTTAAGGCTCAGTAAAAAACCTTTTCTAAGTATAGCATATTACATAAAAATAATTTTCTTATTGAAAAGGTCCAGAGTTTGACAGATCAAAAGAGTTTTATAGAGCAAAAGGCTTATACAGAATGTGACTACAATTCTAGAATAATTATTTTCAAATCCTGTGCCATTTAGAAAACCCAAGATCATCTCTGTGTATATTTATTTTGCTGCATTAAGGAGTTAATTCTTATAAAGAATATATGACAAGTTTGTTAGTTTTTAAAAAAAAAGATATCTGAATTGCCTTCTGTTAACTCTAGATTCTGTGATAACACTCCTATTAAACTTCATGTTTTTCAGGTCTCTTTGAAATATCCACTGTAGAAAGAGGTGTTGTAAGTCTGCTTGGTGTGAAAAGTGCTCTCTTCATTGCAATGAACAGCAAAGGCAGGTTGTATGGAACAGTAAGTACAAATTCAAGTAGCTTTCCACAGTTTAAACAAAAGGGTTTTGAAGTGGTTTGGTTTGGTTTAGTGTTTTGCTTTGTTTGTTTGTGTTTGGTTTGTTTTGGCTTTGTTTGTTTCAGTGTTTTCCTTATGGAAATCGCTGATTACAAGCAGAGAAAATAGCCCTCCTGTTACAGGGAGCCTGCCCAGCCTGCTGTCATCAGTGGTATTTAATGCAACAAGCAGCATGGCTGTTACAGGGCTGGGATTTTAAAGCTTTCCTGTAAGACTGTGCAGGGGACACTTTAGGAAAATGAACATATTCTGCAAATAGTACAGATTAATTGGATGGCTTCTCCTAAGGTCACAGGGCTGCAAACACATTGTAGCAAAGCTGAGCCCCATTGATTCCATCCTGCATTGCATTGTGTGTAGGAGAGGCACAATTATAGCTATTTCCAACAGCTACCCTTAGTAAAATAATGACCACATGCTCCTTCCTACCAAAAAAACCCACACCATCAAGAATAAATAGGAAGTCTACCCTACAAGGTCAACATGTGTGCCTGGGGTTATTTTAATGATCAGTTTTGTGAGATCAGTTGCAAAGGGTGAGAAAATAATACCTATTAACAATGGTATGCAAATCATACTGAAACACCATCATCCTCATATAGATGATTTGCTATTTAAATGCAGTTCAACCTCTGAGATGTGAGCAACTGCATCCCCAGTCGAAATATCCAGCAGAAAAAGTGCTTGTTAGGAGGTGCATGTGAAAGAGGCTAGGTAAAATCAGCCCATCTCAAAGTAATGAATGGCACTGGTTGTATCAACCTCTTTTGCCAAGAAGCAGCAGAGTCCTTTCCTTTGGAACAGCTGTAATTTCAACAAAGCATTGCAGTGGTTTAAAATAATGCCAAATGTTGTGAGGGACTTGTGGTCATTACTAACCTGATTCCCTCTCACACTCATAATGACAGTAGGACACTTTAAGGTCCCACTTCAGGAATATTCCTTCAATCACAAGTGATCACAAGCACCTAAAAAGTGCCACAAGTCCAACTGCTTTACTTAGCTGGGTCTTTCTAAAGAAGTACAGGGTCTGGCTTCAGAAATCCCTTTGATTTTTTCCTCCACTTTCAACACAGTTTTATTTCTCTTCAAAGACACTTCCAAAAGCTGTAAGAGATGTGCATTTTCCCTTGCAAAGCACAAGGCAAGTTAAACTCTTACAGGCTTTGGGTGGTATTATCACACCGTTGCCCAAATAGAACTGCATTGGTGGCATCTCATGTGCCAGACATTTGAAGTCAGAGAATTATTCTGCTTTCTCTTTTAATTTCCTCTGCATTTGACTCCTACTTATCCTTGCACCTCCTCTCCCAGATAATTCCCTCTCCTTAGATTTTCATGTTTTGACATGGAGGATATTAAAACTATTTTCCCAGATTAGAACCGGCTGTATAGTTAAATGTTACTAATGGTTTAAGAAAGAAATTATTTACTGCTAGTCAAATCTCTTATTAAAGCAAGCAGTTGTCCCTGGACACTGCTGTTTGGAAAAGCTCTGAAGGTTTCAACAGCCAGCATATCATTTTTTTTTATAAATGATGGAACTTCTGGCAGAGGGGAGGTCTTAAATAAAGCTGTTGTTTGGGCGAGAGGGTGCAACGCTGACAGAAATTATTACTTGCAAATAAAATGAAGAAATCCATGATATATCATGAATTAACTCGATCTACCACAGGAAATACACAGTCTATTCTCTGGACAGGTGGCATCTGAGTTCATCTGACACCAAATTAGCACCGAGGAGGGAGATTTATTGTTGGCCGCAGTGGCTGCGGCACCACCTGTCGCACACTGCAACGAGCCCTGGTGTGAAAACACAAGGAAGAAAAATGACCTGGGCCTTGGTGGAAAATTGATTGTACCTGATTTGTATCCCTACCCCCTCCCCTTGCTGTTCCTTAGGCTGTTTTCCAAGATGAGTGCAAATTCAAGGAAACCTTGCTGCCCAATAACTACAACGCATATGAATCCAATGTTCACCATGGCGCTTACATAGCCCTGAGCAAACATGGCAGGGTGAAGAGAGGGAACAAGGTTTCTCCTGCCATGACAGTGACCCACTTCTTACCAAGAATATGAGCGCCAGCAAAACAGAAGATTAAATCCCAGGACAAACTGTTTCGTTTTGCACATGGGGAATAACCTCCCAGGTAAAGTATTTATACTGGTCATTGGAAGAAAAAAAAAAAAAAAAGGAATTTCTATATCTATGTGTATATTTGGATAAAAATATTTGTACTTGATTCATCACATAGCATATGTAATCCAATGCTGCTTCTCTTCTACTCTGTACAAATTTTAAATGGCTGTGTGCCTCTTTTGGTGCTGTACAGAGAAAAATGCAAGCTGGAGTGCAAAGGAAGTTTTTGGAAGATGCAGAATGGCTGTGGGCAACCATCTAATCAATCATAGGTGATTTACTAAATATTATTTACCTCAGATAGTAACCTCTTGTAGTGAGCTGTTTACATATCATGGGCCAAATCACCAGATGATTTTGCTTCACCAGAGCTTCAGGCAGTTCACTCCATCTGAACATCTGCCTGCACCCCCCTCTTCAGACTGTGTCCTGTCCTGTAAAGTCTTCAACCTGTTTTGATCACCAACGTGCGAATTCCACAACTGTTTCTACACAAGAGAACTGTCTGTTCCCAGAGCCCCTCCGTCTCTGAAGGGATTCCCCAGGGTCTCCCCACATGGACTGGTTGGCAAAATGAAGACCTACAATCAATTTCCCATGGGAAGGGCCACAGGATAAATCACAGATGGGTCCCAAATGCAAAACTGATTTGGGGGTGAGGATTTTGAATGGCATTTTGTGAGTTTAGTTTAGACTTACCCCCAATATAGATGTGTACATCTTTAATATTAATATTTGAATATATATAGACATGGGATGGGTGAGTGTGCATCTATGTAATTACATACTTTTAATGAATCAGTCACCCCAGTCTCCTGATGCCCAGGTGCCTTTATATAAAAGAAAAGAAATATTTAAAGGCACTCTATCTCATTTAGCTTGAATGTTGTTGATCTCTAAGAACTAGAACTGGTCTGTGGGATGCATTTTATAAAATATAAGAAATTCATAGAAGCTTCCAGCAAAGGGTTATTTTAGAAAACTCTGTGTTGAATTTTCACTGTTTTAAGTATATTTGGTTCGTCTCTATCATACCTCCCTGAGGTATTAAGGACAGAGAAAGGAGGCTACACAAGCATAACTTCCCATGTTCCCATGGGACAGAGGCATTCGTGACATAATTCCAATTGCTGTCACTTGCAAAGCATCAGTTTCAAAGACAACACAGCAAGCTGTATGAAACACTCTTCAAAGCTCTCATAGAAGCTGTACAAATGGCACATAACCTTGCCTTGCTATTTTGACAACCCTTTTCCAGATCACCAATGAAGCTGCATTCTCTGTGCCTTTGAAAGAGTATTTTAAGAGGCCCTAAGTCAATAGTCACTATAAATGTCATTTACCAGAAGCCTTGGGATTCCTGCATTGGTGGCATGCTCCTAAATTTGAAACTAGATTCAATGCAATGTCAGAGCATGAGCATTTTCAGCATAGATGGACCATGCTGCTGCAGAAGTGAATATCTGAGTGCAAGATTATCTCCCACGTCCAGCCAAAATGGGGCTATGTCCAGCCTTGACATGCCATTCTATTTGCAGGGGCTGTCTATTTGTGATGAATTTGAGCCTTCTGACATGCATGAGGAACACTGTCAGGGCCAGATCCCCAGCTGGAGTAAATCAGCCCAGGAAAACTATCAGTTTATAGCTGCAGAAGATTTGGCCCAAAGGACATACCCACAAGGATGGACCCACTGTCACCATTCCTGAGAAAACTGACAAGGCAATTGTTTTGTGAACAAGATACAGTTTTCCAGCATCTCTAGTGTGACTTATACTTGGATTTATCTGGTTTAAATGTAAATGATGATCATAGTGTAAATGAAGAGAAAAAAAAGAGTGGAATGCTGCTCACAGTACAGGAATGGGATACTTTGGAGGATGCTTTGGAAGGAAAGGAGTTGAGATGAATTGCTCTTCATTTTCTGGTCTTGTGGTATTTCAGAAAGAAGCCAAGATGACACACTTTGTTCATCCACAATGTGCGCAGCAGTTTGCTTTGGAAAAATGTGCATTTGAAGTGAAAAATCAGGATGTTTTGAGTGGGGAGAGAGTAGGTCAAAGAAAGGTTTGGAGGGTATCAGGCAGTACAGTGACCTAGAGTCCCCTAGAGGTATAGAGAGCTGTGCTGAAATGCATTAGTTGGCAAGCTGCATCCTGGTGTTATATTCTTAATTGTCTTTGAAATGAAGTTTGAAAAAGTATGGAAGAGTCCAAGGATGTAGAAGGAAACAGAGTTCAAATGCTGGCACACAAATTTGTTTCTGATCACAGCTTAATCCAGCATTCTTATAACAGGATAAAGACTGTTCCCTCTTAAACAGGGCAGCCTAGAAGAAAGTGATTGTTGCCAGGACTGATAAGCATTGGGACAGCTGGCACAAAAGCTTGGAATCAGACTCACTGGCTCCATTTTGCACACACTGGTCAAGCAAGGACAACCTGTAGACCAGGTCACAAGAAGTCAGGATGAGGGAAACAGCCTCAAGCTGTGCCAGGGGAGGTTTGAGTTGGACATCAGGAAGAATTTCTTCAGTGAAGGGGTGGTCAGGCATTGGAACGGGCTGCTCAGAGAGGTGGTGGAGTCACCATCCCTGGAAGTGTTCAGGAAATGATTGGATGTGGCTCTGGTCTGGTTAACAAGGTGGGGATTTGTCAAAGGTTGGACTTGATGATCTAGGAGGTGTTTTCCAACCTTGGTCATTCTGTGATTCTATAAATCTGTTTAGTCACAGCCTGCTAGGCTGAGACTATTCTTATGAACTGCAGACCCTTTTGGATGCAGTTTTGATGGGCATTTGGAAAGCCCCATCAGTCACTCTGCTGAGTTACTCTTTACATCACTGCTTTTTTCCTCATTACAACTCAATGCCAGCCAGATCAATGTGGAAATCACAGCTGGAATCAAAGAAGGGTATGTGACTACATAAAGAAAACTCATTAATCTAATAGGATTTCCCAAATCAGGGCCAAATTAGGGACTTCAAAACATAACTCAAGTGTGCATTAACAGGGATCATGCCATGGGCTGAGCTTTGAAAGCATTGCTGTGAATGTTCCACACCAGCCTATCGTGCCCACATCTTGCACATGGGTTTCTCCTGTGGAGTTGATGCCTATTTTTATGTTTCTCCTTCCTCAGGTAAATCCCATAACATTCTAAGACTTAATTCACTCCATTAGAAAGTAGATTTGACTGGAACTGAATCATGTTCTTAAATAAATGTATTTTTCCCAGACATGCAGAGACACAGACACACATAGAGTGGAAAAGCAGAGTAATATTTGTATACCTCACTAACTATTTCAATTCCAAGATTTTATTTTGCACAGAAAAATGGTGCCAAAGTTCTCAAATTGCTTTTTTTTTTCACTAAAATATACCTCATGTTCTGATTCAATATGGACTCACAATTGAGACTGTAAATTTGCAAGAAACACAAAACTGTCCAATCAATTGTTTGTGAAATTGCTTCTATTTTTATATGTAAGTGCTGCGCACAATAGTTTAATGTATTCATAAAATAAAATTTTATACATTTTTGGTAGTGTTTTGACTCTGAATCCCTCTTAACACTTGGTTTTTTACTTGATTCAGAAATGCTGTGTTAACTCCTCATACAAACCTAGTTTTTATTCCCCTCTAGAACCAGAGTATGCATTGATACACTGTAATTCAGACTTCTTGCTTGGGAAGTGTCCAGGTGTCCTGGGAGGCATAGGCACCCCCTTCTCTTTTGCATTTGTCCTTTGGGGTGTATTTTTTGTTTGCTTTACTTCTGGCATTTGCTGAAGCCACCCTGCTCTGCACCAATTTGAGCAATGGAGGAGACAATTAGGTCCCAAGTATTTAACTACAGGTGATTTTGTTCCTTCAAAAATGGTCCAACTGCAAACTCTTGTGCTCCATGTTTGGAATAACAATGACTTGAAGAAGCCCAGAGGACATTTGGTTTCCTTGTCAGAACCAAAGATTAAAGTAGGAAGTAAGAATCTCTGCCAGCTGCTGGACAAATGAGGAGGAGACTCAGGGTAAGACAAAACACCAGGACTCTCTAGGTTTAATACATCTAATGCAAATCGGAATTGCAGTGAACTGGCTAAGGAAACAGCTGTCATTGGAGAAAAAAATTATAAAAACAAACAACCAAGTATGCAGCCACAAGCAGAGATTTCTTTTTTCTCTCCAGCCAAGCTCTGCATCCCTCTCAGTCCAAAAGCATGTTTGTTTTGGAAGCCATACGCTGCTGAAAAGTGTTTGGCCAAAATCCAAGGGGCCAATAAGTCCAGATGAGCTGAACGAGCTGTGTCCTTGGATCATGAGGTTTGAACATATTGAATCCTGGATCTCATAAGCACATATAATTGTTGGTTATTTCTTGTCATGGGGTGTGGACCAAAATGCCTTGATTAGATCTAATTTTTTTCCCCTCACAATTAATTGTTTACAACTCACAATTTTATTGTGTGCTTTTATGAAAAGCATAAAACCATAGCTGACAGCTCTGGAATAGCTTCCCCAAGGACAATGAGATGACACCAACTTACGTCAAACAAGAAATCATTAGAGATGATATCTAAAACAAGATAGTTTATATTTGTTTCAGAGCACACTGGAGAACAGCTTCCTTTCCTTTTTTCTTTTTTTTTTTTTTTTTTTTTTTTTCTTTTTTTTTTTTTTTTATGAAAAATAATCCATCCTGACTCGTTCCAGGTGGCTGGAGCCTTGCTTTTTTCCTGGAGTTACTTTGCCTATGACCCGAGCCTAGGACTCACTGGACCAACACAAATCTTCCAGCTTATTGAAGAGGCAATAAAATGATGCAAAAACCCCAAGAAGGGAATTATGCTAATCAGCATAGGTGTCACTCAGTGAGATCAGGAGAACTTTAACTACCCCAGGGATCCAGAGAGGGACAAGCCAGTTTACATTTAACCCAGGGTCAAAACACAGGTGGAATGGTTTAAAAGTCACAGACAGTAACTTTAGATTTGATATTGGGAAGAAATTGTTCCATGTGAGAGTGCTGAGGCCCTGGAACAGGGTGCCCAGAGAAGCTGTGGCTGCCCCATCCCTGGCAGTGTCCAAGGCCAGGCTGGATGTGGCTCTGAGCAAGCCTTCTAGTGGAAGGCGTCCCTGCCCATGGCAGGGGGGTTGGAATGAGATGGGCTGTGAGGTCCCTTCCAACCCAAAGCACTCAATGATTCGATGATGATGATGATGATTTTGCAAAGGCAATGACTACAGAAATAGAAACTGTGGGAAAGTGGATATATATGCGGCATGTCTGTGTGTAACTTTCTGTAAATCTTGAGCAAATCTGCAGATGTGTTTGCACGTTTTAAAGAGAAACTTGCAGATTTTAAAATAAAAAGCTAATCTCCAAAGGGATATTTTTCCTACACCCCTATAACAATCAATATGCAGGTCCACAGGCCACCTGGATGATTGTAATTTCTTGTGTATGATATTTCTTATGTATGTTTGCATTCTGCACAACCTCAGTTCATGCTGAGATGGTCATCAGCTGGTCATGAAGGTGGTACCTTGAATTCATTGCCATTCTTCCACCAGAAGAGGAGACTATGAGAGGAATGGAGTAAAGGGTCAAGAAGTGACACCAGTGTCAAAGAGACATAGTCATGTTCAAGGTGGGCAGATGGGCTAACCAGCCTCTGGCATGTAAGAAAATTCACCTGGCATAATGGAAAAAATAATAAAGAAGATTAAATAATAAAAAAAAAGTATTAAGTTGCATTTCTAAGTTTTGAAAGAATTGTTGGTGAAGAAATCTCTCTGCTTTTGGAGAACTGAGCAGGTTTGATGAGAGTCCAGAACTTCAATAAAGATGACTAAAACAGCCTGATTGACTTATTTGAAGGAGAATGCATTTCCCAACCAGCCCTGGCATGGCACCAGCTTGTAACAGCTGTGAAAATGGCCAAAGATCAGTAGGGCCCAGGTGCAGGATCAGTGTCCCAGCAGCTGATGAACCTTTGCACAATATGACTCAAGTTCCTCCTCACTAGCAATGTTGCAGGCTGAGAAAGCAACATGAAGGACTATTATGTTTACACTTTAAAAAAAAAAAAAAAAGAAATTGTAGCTGCACATCTACCTGAAAAGACATTTTGTGAAGGAAAACCTGAATCAGGGGTAGAGTTCAAGACATATTTCTGCCAGATTTCTGTTCAGTGTCATAAATCCTCCTCAACGTGCTCCCTGACACAGAAATACCTCAGAAAACAGAACCCAGCTTCTAAGAAAAGATGAGCTAACAGAGTTTAGCTGAAAAAATGAAGCCACTGTTACTTGTCTTGCCCTGCCCCTTACAAACTTTGATCTCCATGTTTCTTTAAAGGACTCCAGAATCATAGACTGGTCTTGCAGTTGCTTAGGAAATCTTTCTATTTTCCTTGCATTAGAAACCCTGAATACAAGGACAATGTTCAGTCATGGCTGTCTTCATTTATTATTTAGGCTTCTGTGTTAAAAAAAAATTCTTAAAATTTAGAGAGAGCAAAGATTTCTCCAATGAAGTTTTCATTTCAAAGAGGTTCCACAAATAAAGGAGTCCCAGAGCTAAAGAGCAACACCTGCAATTGCACTGAGGCAGCTCTTACTGTATCAGTCACATGCTGTGTTATTACTGTCCCACAGTAAAAGTGCCCTTGGCTGATGATGACGTCTGCATATTTTGTCTTCTTGTTTCACTGCATTCCCCTCTCCTTCTTTTCATTTTCCATTCCTAATTTCTTTAACCCAAGCCTTTTTAAATCTCTTCTTCAAGGAGACAGATCTGAGTGAGATATGCGAAACCAAGTGATTGGAGTAAGTTTAAAATTAGGTTACAACAAAGTTTATTATCGATCCTTGTCTTCTGCCTATCGAGGGGAAAATATCCATCTGGCTTATTGGAAACTGTCAATGAATGTAGTGGCAGACATCATTGAATCCTAGGAATACTTAGATCAGAAGGCGCTCCCAGATCTTTCTAGTCCAAGCTGAGATTGCACTGTTGGGAAATAGGAAACTTTACATAAACCGAAGAGTTTTCCCAAAATAAAACCATCAGCCTGCTTTTAGGCACCTTGTAGCATATTACAATAGGAGATGGATGACTGAAGTGACTTTCTCGTTGAGGCTGTGTATCTGCGTCCCCAGGATTCCTTTGCACCTGGAAGCAAGCACACCAGGAGAAAAGTGACACTTTCTCAGACAAGACACAGTGCCTGGGCAGGCAGGTCAGCAGGACTGGGTGTGCACAGGGCAAATTTCAGAATCCAGACAAACTTCAGGCCTTACAAGCCTTAACACCAAACTAGAACATTTTTCAGCCTTCCAGACCTGAGGGGAGGCTACAGGAAAGATGGAGAGAGACTCTTGACAAGGGCCTAGAGCAGCAGGATAAGGGAGAATGGCTTCACACTGACAGAAGTGCAGGGTTAGATGGAATATTAAGAAGAAATTGTTCACTGTGAGGTTGATGAGGCCCTGGCACAGGTTTTCCAGAGAAGCTGTGGCTGCACCAGCCCTGACAGTGTCCAAGGCCAGACTGGATGGGGCTCTGAGCAACCTGGGATAATGGCAGGTGTCCCTGCCCATGGCAGGGAGTTGGAATGAAATGATCTTTAAGATCCCTTCCAAACAGGCCATTCTGTGATTCTATGATTTTTTTTTTTTGGAAATTGAGGGTATCAGCAGCTCTCACCACAAATTGTACCCATCCTCTCTCCCACAACACCTAAGAAAACTCAGACCCCTTAAAATGACAGAAACACTCTCTGTTCAGAAAACAAAACCTTTTAGGGACTGGTTCTGCTTTGCCTGGGATCTGTGCCAAGGATTTCAGCTGGAGGAGGAATGAGGCCCTTCATTTCAGTTCATTAGAGCCGGCACACTGCAGAAACTGCTGGTACATGCTGCGGTCCCGAACCCAGTGGGCTGTGCTTACCTCATCTTTTTCACGTAGGTGAGCCGAGCCAGGATGTTTTCTTTAGTCGTGGGCAGTGTGACAAGAATGGGGCCTCCAAATAAGGTCACTCAGGATGTGTTTAACAACACCGGGTGAAGTCTGTGGCAAAGACAACTGCACACACACACATACACAGAGAGCATCCACTGTACATTCCCTCGGCTCAGTGCGTCAGTATTCCTAGAATAACTGCTGGAGAGGCACTCCACCCTTGTGCTTCCAGCACTGGGGGTGCGATCATCCCAGAGCCACTTGTAACAGTGATTTTAAGGAGGCAGAGGGACAAGCTCCTGATTTCTGTGACCTCTTTTGAAGAGATGCAGTGCAAAGGAAATTATTAAAAGCAGAGGTAGTTTTGAATCTGTCAACCCAAACTCCTGTGTGAGCTGAGCAGCAGAGAGCAAGAGGCTTCCTGAGGCCAGCACAGGCACTCAGATGGCACAGAATGCTGCAAAAGGGCAAGCCACCCACCTGTTTACGTATAAGTCAATATGCTTTATTAGGCAAGAGTGCTACAGGTGCTCCTACGTGATGAAAGGAACTCCAGCACTGTGAGGGGACGTGTAGTTTTACTCATAGGAGAATCCTGGAAGGTAAATCCATTAGATTGAGTAGAGAACTTTTTTTTTTTTAACCCGCAGATTTCTGATGGTCCACAAAGCCCTTCCAAAAGATAAGTGCAAGTCACTTGTAGCAACTTCAATCTGTTGTAAAAAGAGCTTGCCTTTGCCTTGTGAGCTCTCTCCAGAACTGAGGGGATAAGCAGTAAAAGAAAGCAGCACAAGGAATGACATTTAGCTGCTGAGGGCTTTACAGAGTTGAGGTGGTAAGTTTGGACTGCAAAATGACCTAAAGCTGAAACTCAAAGCAGTCAAAATGGGGGAAAGTCAGACCTCAATCTGCTCCTGTGACCCTCAGTTCCTTCTGTGTACCCTTTTGCAGTTAAATGATGATACCAGGGAGGCCTGAGTGTCATCCATGTTCCAGCTGAGGCACCTGGCCCAGATGAATGACCAAAATACCTGGCTAAACCTGAGCTGAGCTGCTTCTGGAGCAAGGAGCAGGAGGCAGCAAGAGTAGACCTGGGACAAAGACATGGCAGGGAGGGGAGTGAGACCCACTAAGGGCTGGAGCAACAATCAAAGAACCACAGAACGATCTGGATTGAAAGAGACCACAAAAATCATCTTGTTTCAACTCCCTGCTATGGGCAGGGACATTTCCCCCTTAGACCGGATTGCTTAATGATTATCCTAAATAAATTTAATCCTGAAAGCTGGGGTCTGTCTTATCCATCTTCTTTCATCTTTTGCTCTGGAGTGAGGATTTCCTCCCTTTACCTTGGTTCCTGACATTGACAACAGGTGGTATCTCCTCCAGGCTGTGTCCCAGCTCCCTTTCCAGGATACATCTAAGGATGGCCCCGCACCGCTGTGGCACCTGATACTGGCAGTGTAGCACCCCTGCAGTGGGAAGTGGAAAATGTGGCAGTGTAACATGGTTGTGATCTTTAAATTCAATCCCATTTTTTTCCCTTTTATTTCTCCCTACAACAAGCAATTTCTGTTAATTATCAGCAATTTCTTAGCTGAGAACTAAGAAAAGCTACCGCAGTTCAAGACACAGAGCAATGTAGAAATAGGAAAAATCAATACCAACTCCTGTGGTAAATGTTGCATAAATATTGTTATTGCTGATGCAATAACATGCAAGACAAGAAAGGCTGTCAGCACTTCTACTATAACAGACTTGGCTGAAGGAGTAAAGCAGCTTTCATACACCTGGCTACCCCATCAACAGCTGAATGGGTAGAGGATAAGTGAAATAGCCACAGAAGGAATAAATAGATCAGCCTAAAATAAAAAAGACATGGACTGTAAAAAAACCCCAAAACTCACAACAAACCACATGTAGTGGGCATTTATAGGTTTAAAGCAATAAAGTCTATGAAAAAGCAGAATTTGTATTATCATTCTCACAAGAAGGGACTTAATAAATTCACTTTAGCCCACCAGATTAAACAGAACTTAGTAAAGTCTGGAGTTTTCCTGATGCTGTGGGAAACTTTAGAAAATGCTAAACAATTTAAGCTTGTAAAAGTAACCTTTGCTTGTCTGATTATTATAAAATAAGAAACAGATGATCACAACTGGCATGTGCTTAAATGAGGTTCAATAAATTTTTCAGATATCTGAGAATGTTTTCTGTGCCACCAAGGCACTGGAGAAAGATCAGATCAGTGCATGCTGGCAAGCACAGCAAAATGTCATGGTGAATATGAAACATCAAAACAGGAAAATTAAAGTCCCAAAAGAATGACAGAATATTCCAAGAGGGTACAGTGCCTCTGTGAGACACTTCTGCAACTGAGGGATCAATATCCACATTTCCACATGAGTCTAATCAAAGGGGCAAAGAAAAAAACTAGAATAACCAACCAACCAACCAACCAACCAACCAACCAACCAACCAATCAATCAAAAAACCCAAACATTTCTTCTAAGACCAGAGTGAAAAATATGGGTGGATAATTTCAACAGTAAATAGAGATATTTAATTTAAAAGTAACTCTCCTTTCCTTCTAAGCTACCTTTTAATTTAAAGCATTTTAGATGTTATAACTAGTAAAACATCTGAGGCCTGGATTGTCTTTCAGGGCAACCATCTTTGTCAGCCTGCTCAGTTTAAGATCTGACCCTTATACACTTTGGCTAAAAAGTGCTGTCATTTACACAAGGTGAATAGACTCTGACGCAAGTCTCTGGATTTACACAGGTGTGGCAGCAGAATTGGCAGGGTTTTGCTAATTTTAAACAATAAAAAAAACCAAATTTAGATCCAGTTTTGCAGGGGTTACAGCTATATCAATCCATTAATGTTATCAATCCATTATATGCTGATGATACAGCTCCACAGCTTGTTAATGAAACTAAGAATTTTTCATGCTATGTCCAGCTAGAGACTAAAACTGAACCTAAGACTGCTACAGTTAAAATCTTCAGGTTTCATTAAAGAAATATTCATTTATTGTTTGGTACTTCTGTCAAGTTTATATTAAATTTGGAAAGGAACTTTAACACAGACCAGTTTTGGAACCTGTCATTCCTATAATTGATTCACCCATATCCAGTGTCCCATTAGTACAGCATTTTCATGCAATAAATAGAACAATCTCTTTTTTAAATCAGAAAATTTGTTTGTAAAGACGCACAACATTGGCAGGACACCTGAGAAGCAGGTCTTGGATCTTGGAACATTTTTTTACAAACTGCCAGCCAGATGTGCAGTGCAGGAGCAAACATCCAGCTTTTAAGTATTTTACACATTATTTTCAGCTGATTTTGGCCAACTTTAGATTATTTATGTGATTCAGAAGGAAAAAGAAGAAATAAAAGGGACTTGAAGTAGGCTCTGCTCATATCAAGTTCCCTTCACTTGAATCAAGTGACACAAATATCAGCCCAACAGGCTTGGTCTGGAACTTGGACCATAATGAAGGGGGAATCAGGCTCAGGACAACTTAATATTAACTTTTGGTACATTTGCAACAAAATTTTAGCTGTATTTGATGTTTCCACTAAATCAGAATGCAGCTTGGAAACGGTGAGGGAAGGTGGAAGTCTGAATAAACACATCTGGCAAAAAAGAAAGATAATTCAGGTCCGAAGGGTCATTCCCTTCAGTTCAAGTGCAGTGGATTGCCCTTCCTGGATCCAACAGTAGAGGCGTGGGAAGCTTTCAGATGTCACAGGGTTGTAGATAACATTTGAACATATGATTAGCTTTCGTGAGCTGTCTTTAGAAACCTTACATTTTTCCCCCACACACCTTAGCCAGAGATCCTTCCCTTGAGGTTTCGGGACACTTAAAATGTTGCTTTGCCAAAAATCAAGGATGTGGAGACGGTTTTCCTGTGTGATGTCATGTTGCTGTCCTTTATAAGCCTCTGCAGAGAAGAAGGGATCCTGTCGGAGCATTCAAACTCCAGGCACGAGGGGAGGTGAGGAGCAGACGCTGACCCACCATGGAGTGGAGAGCCACTCTCCAGGGCATTCCCTGCAGCTCCCTGCTCCTGCTGCTCTGCAGTCTAAAGGCTTCCCTTGCCTTTCCCAACTCCTCTCCACTGCTGAGTCCCAGCTGGGGCAATGGAGATCGCCTGATGCACCTCTACACCGACACCGAGAGGAGCAGCTTCCACCTCCAGATCAACGCTGATGGCTACATCGATGGCGCTCCTCACCAAACCATCTACAGTAAGTGGCTTCCTACAGACCTCCATGGGAGCAGGGGAGGGACAATGAGATTTTTTACTTCCTCACCACCTATAGAAAATCCCTTCTTCTCATTAGGCAGGCAGGCAGAGGAGCACAGCCATGGGATGGAAAATATACATCATTATAATTCTCCTTTTGTTTAACAAATAAAATCGCTCCAAAGAAATTGAGTGGATAGGGATTTTCATTCCTTACCTAGGATAACTAAAGTCCTATGGTTCTTATAATATCCTGCAAGGAAAGACCACCTGAATTATCCTTCACTTCATGATTTTACCCCCAGTTTCTGGTGGAAGTTCCTATTAGAGGTTGGTAATGATATGCTCCAAATAGCTACTTCCCACTGATGGTGATACCAAAGGAATTGCACTGAGGGAACTCACCAGAGCAGTGCTGGAAAACTGATGGCATCCATAAAATCTGTATTTTGGAGTGGAGGGATGAAAACTATTAAAAAGTTAAGTTTCAATGTGCAAAGAACACAGGCATGCAAAGATCAATTAAAAAGGGGGAAACTATGAAAGACCAGACTGGCATAAAAGAAGGGTTAAGCCTTTGGGGTTCATGAGAAGAAACTATGCCCTAGTATCACTAAAAGGTTCTCAAATTGTGTCTTCACAGTTTATTTTATTATATATTTTATTATTCTATTTCAACAGAGAATAGTTTATTCTTCTTCCTTTGCTAAATGCTTGGCCCAAACTCTTTAGTTAGTAGACAAATGTAGGAGGGGTTTAAGACTTAGGGTACTTTTATATCATTTCAAAAATACTTATCTCTTAGCAGCATTCAAATCACAAGTAGCTATGCATTATAAAATCAGCTTCTTGTTATTATTATTATAATTACTATTATTATTACATCTATTTTATACACTCATTTAAAGTCTAAGTTGTAAAAATCTTCTTGTTGTTATTATCATTAGTATTAGGATTACATTTATTTTATACACTCAGTTAAAAATCTAAGCCTAAGTAATGAAGCTTTTACATAAGTAAATAAGAATGTTTTTTAAAGTTATAATTTAATTGATGAGGAAAAAGGATCACATTCTGCTATTTTTTTAAGGAATTGATAATGAAACACTCACAGAAATGCTGGCATTGTCTTGTTATTCTTCCTACATATTAAAAGATTTTATACAACTCATTTTAGGTATGTTGGTCAAGAACCAGTGTGGGATTTTAGAGAACAACAGACAGCAAAATATCACATTTTCCCATATATGCCATGAAACAAGCATAGCAGGATTCAGAATGGTGGAGCAGGAAAGAAGGAAATCAGACAACAAAAGGGGTATTGAGAGGGAGGGTGACTGATTTGCTGCCACTGAGCCACCAGACAATGAGAAATGCCAAGTTCTGAAGCAGGGTGGCATGGCCTGAGTGCAATCTCCTGGGTGGGACAAGGCAACAGGCACTGAGTCAAATGCAAGGAGCAGATCAAGCAAAGTTGTTATTCCCACTTTACCTGGCACCAGTAACATTGCTCTTGGAGCACTACAGCAACCCCAGTTCATGCTGCATGAGTAGAAGATGGGGCTGGTCTGGCACAGGGTTTTCAGGGGGCCTTGATCATGATCTGTTGTGGTTTTAGTCCAGCAAAAAAGGATGTTAAGGGCAATGTAATGACAGAATCACAGACTGGTTGAGGGTGAAAGGCACCACAGTGGGTCACCTGGTCCCACGTCTCTGCTCCAGCAGAGCCATGCCAGAGCACAGGGCACAGGATTGTGTCCACATGCTTCTAGAATATCCCCAGGTGTGGAGGAGACTCCACACCCTCTCCAGACAATCTGTTCAGGGCTCAGCCACTACACAGGACAGAAGTTCTGCCTCCTGTCCAGGTGTAACTTCCACCTGAGTATCAGTTCCTGCCCATTCCTCTGGTGCCACTGCTGAGCACCACTGAAAAGATACCACCAGGGCAGTCACAAAGATGAGGGGGACAAACTGCCCCTGGATGTGGGCAATGGCAGAACTGAGGGCAATGTTCTCATACCACGATTTGGGACTTCAGAGGGAAAAAAAGTTGTCTTTAGGAGGTTAGTGCCACATTGGAACAGGGCACCCAGAGAGGTGCCCTCCATCCTGGGAGCTTTTCAAAGTCACAGCAAACCTGATTTAGGATGGGCAACAGTCCCAGGTCATGTGGGAGGTTGGTTTGAATTCCCAGAGGTCATTTCTAGTCAGAGAATCTGTGGATCTGTAAATGCAATGTTGAAATGGATTTGATGTTTTTGTTGTTCTCAATAGGTGCCCTAATGATCAAGTCTGAGGGTGCTGGCTCAGTAATAATCACAGGTGTGAAGAGTGGACGCTACCTGTGTATGGACATGAAAGGAAATATATTTGGCTCGGTGAGTGACCTTTCCCAAGTCTTGAGGCTCAATGACCAGTGCATTCTGCTGCTGTGGTGCCCATTTCCCCAGCCTGGACAATCCTGGGTAGCTGCAGGTGGAGGGGGAAGTGTTAAAGAAGATCTGACACTTAGGTCAAATTTTACTCTCTCCTTTGATTGTATTAAGTAGTAGAGCTGACAAAAATCATCTGAGGTCCTGCCTGGGTTAATGAGCACAAAAAGAAAAGCAAAACAAGACCACAAAACCGACCAACCAAACATAAAAACCCACAACAAAAACAACAGCAAACCCCCCTGCTTTTCCATATTACAGAAATGAGATCCAGTGAGGTACCAATCTGTAGCACAGAGCCATGGGTGGGGACCCTCTGGGAGAAAACAGGGTTTAGCATTAAAATTCCTTTGCTGAAAGCATGGACTTGCAACTCTGATCTACACTTGGATCAGACACGGACCTGGGAGATTAGAAAAACACCTGCTGCAAGATCTCACCCCTCTTTCCCTCTTTAACCAGTGTTTGCAATTCACCAGACTCCTCTGCTCACAAGTGTCCTATTTTTTTCCATCAGCATTACTTCAGCCAAGAGGACTGCATGTTCAACCACAGGACGCTGGAAAATGGGTACGATGTGTACCAATCCCCCAAACACCACTTCTTGGTGAGCTTAGGCAGAGTTAAACAAGTCTTCTCCCCTGGTATGAATCCACCACCATACTCCCAGTTTCTGTCCAGGAAGAATGAGATCCCTCTGTTCCGATTCAACACCCCCGAGCCCCACAGGCACACCAGGAGTGCAGATGTTGATCCCGTAGATCCTCACCAGATCCTGGTCCCGCAGAGGAAGACCCCAGTGTTTGGCTCCCTGCAGCAGCAGCCAGCAGACTTTCCCCACATGCCCAGGGAGCCCATGAGGATCAACCAGAACGACGTGGTGAACCCCGATGATCCCCATGCAATGATGGAGGCCAGGAGGTACCCAAGCCCCCGCTTCTACATCACGAGATAACCGCGGCCCCTGCGCTCACCAGGTGAAGACAAGGGCAAAAGGAACTGTCTGTCACACTCAGCCTGAATGCCAAGGTGGCTCTTAGAAACGTGGGAGACATTGGGAGAAGTTCCTTAGCTTCAAATCTTGTTTTTTCACTAAACTGTTGTCTGTAAGTACAAGTTAGATTTTTCCAGTCCAGGCTCTAATGGAAAGAAGATCCATTTTTGAAAAGAATAACACAAACCAAACCTTTTGAGGTCTGAATCACCTTAAGTTTGCATCAATGCTGAAAACAAACAAAAAAAAGAATCTCTTGTATGAAATGGGAAACTGATGTTATGTTACTGATGTAGAGACCTGGAGCATCCGATATTCCAGCAGAGACAGGGAATCTCTTACTAGCACCATCCTGTCCAAGCACAGCAGACAAACTGCCAGGTGGTGTGTTATTTTATTATATAAAAATTTATCATGTCACATATCCAATATCTGAAGGGGCTACAAGGAAGCTAGAGAGGAGCTCTTAGAAACTGCAAAGACAGGACAAGGGGGAATGGCCTCACCCTGACAGGAGTAGGTTTAAATTGGGTATCAGGAGGACATTGTTCCCTGTGAGGGTGCTGAGGCCCTGGCACAGGGTGCTCAGAACAGCTGAGGCTGCCTCTGGATCCCTGGAAGTGTCCATGGCCAGGTTGGATGGGGCTCTGAGCAACCAGGGATAGTGGAAGGTGTCTCTGCCCATGGCAGAGGGGTAGAGTGGATGAGCCTTGAGGTCCTTTCCAACCTGTGATTCTTTGTTTTTAGCTTTTAAGTTGGAGCTTCATTCTCTCTTGACCCATATGAGTCAAAAAAAGGCACTCTGCTGTTATAGGAGCAGCACATACGGAAAACTGGAGGAACTGACAGGACAACAGGACAGGATTAAAGGGTCCTGTGGAAAAAGAGCAAATTCTGACACTGAATCCAAGCTGAGGTTTTGAAAAAAAAGAGAAGAGTCTCACTCTCTCTCAATTGTTCTCTATCACAGTTCCACATTTTCTAAATTCTAGAATCCCAATATGGAAATAAAGATCATTAGTTTTTCATTTTTCCAACTCAGAGAGAAGTACCAGGATTAATAATAATCAGTATGTGTTAAACAGGACAGTTTGTTTTACATAATACTGAACTCTACAGGGGAAAAATAAAAAAAATATGTTTTATAAGGATCAAAGGATTCATATTTAGACTATAATGAAGACTCTCATCTAATGAGTGAAAATTAGGTTTGCATTCAGAAAAGGAATGTCCAGTTAGCATCCATGTTTGTATTCAGCTCTGAGCAGGTATCAGATGCTTTAAACTTATAAGAGTGAAATTACTATTAATCAGGAGATCTCTAATGGTGACAACACCTTTTCCCTAGTTTGGTTTATGCTTTGGGTAAGTTCACTTTGAAAAAGCTATTCTTGATGAACTCTGCAGAAATCAGGTGCAAGGTACTGAGCAGCACAAAATCCAGTGTAGCAGAGATTTGAGGTTTTTATTTTGTGGGGGTTTTTTGCATGTCAAAACACAGATTCATCTGCTCTGATTATTTAGAGTATTTATAAGCCTGACAACAATTTGAAGTGGTACACTGCTCCTCAGTGTGCTCACAGCAACATACAAAAAAACATTAGGTTGGATGCTGTTCTTTTTTTCTTTCATGAAGCAGTTCACTAAAACCACTGGAGTTACACCAGTGCAGCAAAATCAAAATAATAACCCCCTGTGCTTCTTGCTTTCATTTAATTTTTTCTGGATTTAGCACAGCAGCAGGACTGCTGACAGCTTTTAAAATAATCTCTTTTTCCCCCCATATTTGTATATATACACGATGTCTCTTTCTCTACCACATCAAACTCATTATGTTGGAAAAGTCATAGGTCCCTGATTCTGCTCTTAGAATAGTTTTCCTAGATGGAGATATTCCTAATTAATATAAATACTTAGGAGAACAGGACAAGCCAAATGACCAGGATTAGTCTAAGAGTTCCATCTCTTGCAATTTGTTTTTCTAAAGTTATCGTGGGTTTTTTTTAATTAATTTCTGAAGAAAAAGAGTGATTCTAAGGAATTAAGGGAATTGCAGGCAGGCAGACAGTTGTGCTTTTGCTTACTTATTCAAAATACAGCATGACTTTTAAACTTGCTTTCTATACAGTGGAGAGGTGTGATCTTATTTATGTTCTAGTTTGATCTCCTTACCAAATTCCTATACTTTTATTCTTGGCTTTTGCTCCTTGAGAGCTCTGGACTTCAAGTACACCAACAAAGTTTGTATTTTGCATTAATTGCTGGAAGCTCCACAGAGCTCCTCTCTAGGACTCTAAGGCAGCTGCCCTACAATAACTGGAACCATTAAAAGCTCTGTCCACATTAAATTTTGATGGAAGTATTGGTGGGGTTAAATCCATAGACCATCTCTAAATTCCTACACTAGAACAGAGTCAGAAGGATTGCTCACTCTATCAGTAGCCAGGGGATAAGTAAGCTAAGACTGAATACATGGTGGATTTTCCATCAAACAACCATATTTGTAACTATAGGCAACTGTATCAAAACTTAAAAGAATTTATTCTTCAGTGGAGATGCTGGCAATCACCAGCTAGTAAGAAAACATTACTTATTTATGTCACAGTATTTATTTATTTATTTAAATCCTGCAGAATATTTATAAATATTTATAATTATGTATTATAGAGATTATTTCCTTTTACAAAAGTACCAATAAACTTTTCCATTACCTTCAAACGGTGGATTCTGCATTGTCTGTTCAAGCTCCTCCTTCCAGAAGTACTTGAGTGAACAAATACATGGTAGCACCAGTGTCTGAAAATGTTTGTGTGCTGCTGTCCCCTGTGACTTCCAGCCTCACACATTTCAGCTTCCTAAGTGTTTCATGCACCTTAAATATAAAAGTTCTGTGAAGATGATGAGAAAAACAGTGTCTTAGTAGGTCTAGACTGAACACGAAGGGATTTAACCTCTATTGGGAAATGTCTTTTACAAGCAATGGGAAACCACAGGTCTGTCAGTTCAGTCCTGCTGGGAATTATTTATGATCCTGGCTCAAAGATCTTGGGATAAAAGATACTTGACTTGGTAAATTAAAAGCCTCTGCAGGGAGGGCTCCGAGCAGGGCCCAGGCTCTGCTCTGGGGGCCCAGCAATGGCACCAGAGCCACGGGCAGGGACTGAGCCCAGGAGGTTCCACCTGGGCAGGAGGAACAACCTCTGTCCTGGGCAGTGACCGAGTCCAGAGAGGCTGTGGAGTCTCCTCACAGGGGATATTCCAGAGCTCTCTAAACACAATCCTGTGCCCTATGCTCTGGCATGGCCCTGATGGAGCAGGGAGGCAGCACTACATGAGCCACTGTCAGGGTCCAGCCTGACCCATTCTGTGAAGACTCAAGCAGTTGCAATATTGGAAGTTCATCATTTCCTCCTCTGCAAGCTATTCTGCCTCACATAGTTACTGATGATGCCTTCTCACTAATATCTCCACATTTCTGTATTTTTACTCAGTCATTACAAAAAAAAAAATTGCCCCCAAAATTCTTAAAAAGCAGCTTTACTCCAGCTCAGTGCCTGACCTTGGACATTACTACTAGCATGCCCACTAATTCCTTGCATACCTTCCTCACCATGTTTTTTCTCCTGAGCAACATTTATCTTTTCCAGCTGAGCTGATGGTTTCCATTGTGCCATTAACCATTCAATTAAGATTCACCTAGATCGTATTTCATTTTTTCCTTGCCTATACATTAGTTATTTCATCAAAGAACCACCCATTTATTTGACTGTGAACTACTTATGGTAAAAACTCATTTAATCAGATTCCAGGTTTCATCTACCTCTCTTGTCTGTAATTACTTTCTCCTCCAAAATTTGCTGCATTAGCCATTATTTAAATTTCTTTGGAGAAGTAGAATTAAGTTGTGTGATTCTTGGGACTGTTCCATGCAGGGCCAGGAGATGGACTCAATAATTCTTGTGGGTCCCTTCCAACTCAGGATATTTCACTATTCTAAAACTAAATTTCTGACTCCTGCCCTCTGAAATCAAAACTCCTTTTTTCACCTCAGTTTTTAAATTCAGTAAATTCACTTTTCAATGGCTAGCTGTTCCAAAACACATTCAGGACTTATTACAGTCAAGTGTCCTGCGCCACCCTGCTCCCATTCAGCTATGGCTGGATGACTCTATTGGGCATCAGAAGGAAAGAATATTACACTCAAAGGAGTTCTGCCTGGACCTCAGGAGCATTCCTTTGGTGATCAGTAACAGCCTGCTCAAGATTCCTGCATTTTGTCCCAGAATCCTCCTGTGCCTTACCCCTCTGTGCCCTCGGAACCCTCCTGCCAGACTCTGGCACTCAGGTAAGTAACGCAGTGCCACACGGGGTCCCTGCACCCCAGGAATCCCAGAGTTGTTTGCAGGTTACAGCAGAGCTGTCTGTCACATGAGACCCTCCTGAATGGCACTGGAGTCACCACACACACACACACATGCCCCACAGTGGCTCTGCCATATCCATGGATACCAGAGAAGCAGCTCACAAATCACTGTGCAGTTCATTTGTGCCATACAGCTGCCATTTGCCTGGGATGACCAAGATCCAAAAACCTCCAGCTCGTGGCCAAAGCCCTCAAAAGCAGGACACATCTGGGGGAAATCTGACATATTTTAAGTCCAGGCATGTGGGTTGTGGATCTGAGGCAGCCAAAAGCTTGGCTAGAGAAAGCATCTATTTAAATTATGTTCTAAATTAAAAAAAAAAAAAAAAAAAAAAAAAAAGGGAAAAACCTGCACTTTTTGCAAAGGCAGGGCTATGTCTGGACAACAGTCTTCAACAGAGAACTGTGGGAATAGAGAAAATATATTTGCTTTAGAGGAAGGAAACTGTGGTACTACCAGAGCTCTCTGCCTGATAGCTGCTCACCATAGATGAGAGGCAGACCTGTGAGGAGATGGAGCATCCATTGGCACTACTCAGTAGTCCCTCAAATATTTGTGTTCTGTTACTATTCCTAACAGACCCATCTATTACTGCAGCTCTCCTTTCCCATGATCCCAATGAACTGTACAGATTTACTGTACACATGCACGAGAGTCACTTGACCAAAAAAAATTTAGTCTCAGTGTTGATGTAAAAACTTAAAAAGAGGAGTATTATACACATTCCTAAAGAAAACAGCTTTTAGAATTAGCTTCAGAAGCTTCCAAAATGAGTGACTTTTAAATGCAGGGAGAACCTGACATGTGACATAACAAAGGAGAAATAACAAATACAACTATTTTAGGACAGGCTATAAGCCCACCTATGCTGGTATCCTGTCTCCAGCAATGTCAACAGCACATACTGAGGGAAAAAGCACATTTGGGCAACTTGTAGGACACTCTTGACTGCTTGCACTCCCTTGGCCACTGGCAGATGTGTTTGCAGCATTTTAATGTGTTTTACAAAGTGTGAATTGGGAGATTCTGATGCATTTTCAGTGAAAAATGTGACTTCATTAAGATAGGAGCTGTTCAGAAAACCTGAGTGGTTTCACCCTTTGGTATTTTTCCTTGTTAGGCACCAAGGTACCATCTACTTGCCCCATGTGAGACTTACAAGAGGAAAGAATTTGTTAACGCTAAGTTAAAGAAAACAATCACACAAGTTTCTTAGGCTGGATTTAAATTTTAACAACCTATAAATACAAAAAAAAGAAGGTAAAATTATTATAGATGAAGAGTCAAAAACCCCTCTGGGAGTAGTGTGAGACCCAAGCAGTGGCAAAGCACTTAACATAGCAGATGTTCTCCTAAGTTATGGCATCATCAACAAGAACAAAATATTAGTTACCTGCTTGAGAGCAGGCAAAAAAGATAAAGAAACTTTTTAAAATGAGAAGCACCCCAATCACAAGTGTGTTTTGAAATATTTGATGAAATTATAGACTTAGGGAGAAAAATGTGTCACATCTCCACTCATCCTCTCGCATTTTCAACTCCATTAAGAACTGATGATTGGTTCCAAGAAGAATTGATGGAATGACTGGCAAAATTAAGGATGTGGCAGTTCCAGAGGAGCTACAGCGGTTTAAAGCACAGGCAGAATTCCCTGCTATGTAAGTGGGAATTATGTGAATAACATAGTGAATGCTATTTCAGCAGGGAACCTGCCTGAAAGAAACTGACACTACCAGGGACAGGCAAATTCAAAATGAACTGCTGCCCCACTCTCCTACCATTAACTCTCTTAGAAGTCATAATTAAAGCTTTTCTAACTTCATTGGCTGTGACCATCAATTTAGTATTGAGGAGGCTTCTGCAAAGATGCATTTCACAAAGAGCTTGAGGAGTCCATGCAAAAGTCATATTCCAATTCTAGCTTCCTGTGAAGACTTATTTCCTTCAGTATATTGAGAAGGAATTATTTTATTACTGAAAAAGAGCTATGGAAACCTTTAAACAACATCAGTCCAAAGAGTCTTTTTCACAGTAAAAGGCCAGGAAGGAAAAAAAAGTAATGTGATCTGAGCAAAGCTTCACAGGACAACATTAAGAAAGATTTTTGCCTCAAAAGAAATACAGATGAAATGGGAGTTCTATTCAGGAGCCTTTAATTTATTTTTTTAAACAATGCAAATGAAGAAAAAAATATGTGAATCTTATAAATAACATAAACCAGATAAGCTCACACTGTAACACCACAAACACCCCAGTGGGGAAAGAATGCAGTATTAACACCAACAATCACCTAACAATCAAACTTGCCTCATTCTAGGCAAAAATATTCATAGAATCAAGTGCATGACTGCAGCTGACAGAAGGATTCCAGTCAGGTACAACTCACCCCAGAGAGAAAGTTCCTTTTCCAGAAAAGAGACCATTACTACATGCACACAAGGTTCCTCATCCTGCTCACAGCTAAAAATAAATACTCTGTGTTTGTATACAGTGCTCTCCAACAGAGATCTCGACAACCTGAACAATTTATTAGGAAATACTCCTGGCGAGGTAGGTTTATCATCATTTCTGCTTTACAAATGGAAAGGAGCCTTGCCTAGAGTCTCACAGATATTTAGTGTCAGAGTCAAATCCTTGGCTCTGCACCAAACCTGTCCCACTGGGCAATGCTCCTTCCTAGGTTCTACTATTGCATTCAAAAATTTATTTTAAGACAACATGTATGTTTCATATTACAATATAGCATTTTGTAATAAAACAAGAATACGGTATAGCTCAGCTTTGAGGTACCACTCCTCTCCTCTCCCCAAGCCTTTCACTTGGAGGTAACTAAAATAATTATGGAGTAATGCAAAGGAGTTGTTTGAAATATGTGCTGTAGGAGCAGATATGCAAGTGACTGCAAGTATTATGTTTCTGAGAACAGAGAATATTTGTTTTATTTTGCTATTGCCAACTTATACTGGGCACTGGGACCATGCAAATTGTGGTTTTTAAGATGGCAAGCAGTTGCATGTCTCCCTATTTGCAGTTTAGTGTCAGCAATTCCAGTCAATCCCAGTAATTACTACAGATACTTTTCCCAAATTTAGCAAAATTGTGATCTATTTCCACTTTCCCCCCACAGAGACTCTTAAAACACTTTTGAAGCTACACACTCAGCTCCCACATCCACTAAGTGAGAGTCTTGGTTAAGACAGACACATGTGATATTGGGTTTTAACAAATTCCCGTTTTCAAGTTTTATAATGAAATGACTGACTCCAGTATTGGGACTGACAGAAGACAGCTGGGACTTGGTTAAATTTGCTGGTAAGGTACAGTTGAGATCTGAAACCAAATAGCCAATCCAGTTCCTCATGTAGGCTCCATGACTCACCACCAAAATATTGGCATCTAATACCGTGCAAGATCCGCTGCCCTGAGAGCTCGGCTCTGCCTCACTGCAGTGGTTTGTCCAAGGGAAAACAAATTGTTCTCCAGATGTTCCTGAGCTCCTGCCTGGGGCACCAGGCTTGCCATGCTCCTTCTGCTCCAACTCAACAGCCAGCTGGCAGAGGAATTTAAAAAAATCCCTTGCACGCTCTCTCACCTGCAGGGAAAGCCAGAAGGGTGTGTGAAGAACGAAGAGATCGTTGTGAAGCAAACACAGATTCGGCCTTTCAGAAATCTGACACAAAACTGCTTCAGTTAAAAGACAAAAGATTTCTCACAGCAAGGCTCAGAAGCCAATGTAAGTTACTGACTGCTGTGCAAACTCCTCTGCCCTCCAGAGAACAATTGCTATCATCCTCCTGTGAGCCAGAGCTCCATGAGGAGTCAGCCTCAAAATCAATATTTTAGTTATAAAGAAATTCCCCACTTGGCAGCCACTGTTATCAGTCCAAGCAGTATTTTTTAGCTTAGACAGTATCTCTGGTTGGGCTGAGCTCCCAGTGGGAAGCTCCCAATAGCTGCAATTGTACTGCTAAAAAAGCCTAGAAAGCAGGGCATGCATAAATAAATAGATAAATAAATAAATAAATAAATAAATAAATAAATAAATAAATACCATACTTCATCCAGTGTTTCTCCTCCAGAAGGTGTGAATGAAGGACATTGCTCTCCAGCATCCTTTGCCATAGCCTTGAGGTCAGCCAAAGGCCTTCCTTCTGCAACACCATATTTCTGTAGGGGAAAAATGGGGTTTGGCAGGATGTGTCAGGTCTCCTGTACCCCTTCCAGAGGCTGCAAACAGCTCTTCACTTTGTGAAGCTTTAGCTTTGTATTCTTGGATTCCCAACCTTTTATATTTTATCCCAGTTTTGGGTGAGGAAATATCTTTATACATACCCTTTTAAACAGCAGGTATATATATACATATAGATATATCTAGATAGATAGTGTATTTGTCTAGTGAGCATATCTATCTAAGAGCAGCATCTCATTTAAAGCATGGTCATTCAAAACATGACCCTCATCTTTGCATGGAGATTCTTTCTTCCAACTGACACTCATCCCCAGCAAAATTCAAGTCTTTGTGACTGATGTCACAGTGCAAAAGCTTCTGTAGGAAGCCTTTCCCATGAGGATAAACAACATTTTCCTTTTGCTTACAGGAATGCTACAGGGAATTATTTTTCACATATAAGAAATCAACATTTTCTCTAAAGACCTGTAAGGTCTTCACAACAGAGGATGGATTCATCTTCAATTCAGAATTTTTGGAAAAGATATTTAAAAAAAGGAAACAAACCACACAAGTATCCTCACAATTAAAAGTAAATAATAAGGCCTTGCTGATTTCAAGGGAAGAACTGGAATTTCTGAGAGAAAAAAGATTCAAACAGCAAATGCTACAATCACATGCTGCTCCTCAAACACTAAACCTTACCTTATTTAAATAATTAAAGCATCATAATTACAACATTCATCACTTAATTTTGGCTCTGCTTCACCCTTCTGCAAACAATTTATTGTCCCTGATGTGAATTGTTCAGTTTCCAGTGATTAAAAACAGATCAGATAGTGCTCTCCACTGCTAAATCTACCATTCCGTAAGCCAAGATACCCATCAGCAGAAAGCTATATTTTCAAACTTTTCAATATTTGACAACAAATTCTTTTGGCACTTACTCTCTCTCGCAGTCTTGCATCGTACTTGATTTCCAAATCTTTGCAAAACCTGTTTTTCCCTAGAATGGCAGCAGCAGTCTAAAAAGTGAATATACAGCCAAATCAACTGGACAGAACATAGACAAACCACCATACACCACCACAGCCAAGGTGAATCCCACCAGCAGCATCCAACAACCCAAATCAACAAAATATTCAGTTTTTCAGCTACGAGGCTGGCAGAATTGGATAGACGGCCCAGGTCAGGCCATAAAAATAGAAAAGCTGCAATCTTCTGGCACTTCCTTCCCAAATCAAAGTCCAGAACAGCTGAAGAAAGAGCACCCATGAGAGGTGGCCAGCGGAGTTTACTGTTCATCTTCTCTTGAATAGAACACAGAGCAATCATATCCACACATTCTTTTCAGGTAGCACCTGGGTCAGACTCACAGCTGTGTTTCCCAAAACTGCTCAGTTAATCCAACTGAAAAAACATCTGACACCTATCTGGCTGCCACAGCCAATCCTTAGGGCTGGAAGGGACCTCTGGAGATCCCCCTGCCAAGGCAGGGTCACCTGGAGCAGGTGACACTGGAGCAAGTCCAGGTGGGTTTTGAATGTCTCCAGAGAAGGAGACTCCAGGCCCTCCCTGGGCAGCTGTTCCAGGGCTCTGCCACCCTCAGTGTGCAGAAATTCTTCCTCATGTTGGAAGGTGGAACTTTCTGAGTTTTGGTTTGTGTCCATTGCTCCTCATCCTGGGCACTACTGGAAAGAGCCTGGCACCAACCTCTGACAGCCCTTGGAGATATTTCTATGCACTAATGAAATCCCCTCTCAGTCTTCTCCACACTAACCAGGCCCAGCTCCTGCAGTCTCCCCTCATAAGAGAGATGCTCCAGACCCTTCATCATCTCTGTGGCCTCCACTGGGTCTTCTCCTTGTCCTTCTTAAAAACCAGAGGACAGCTGACCTGCTCCTGGTTCTTACATGCACCCGAGTGTGAAGGCTGCACTGGCTTCACAGACAGTTTGGGCTGTGCAAACATCCACACCCAATCAATCTGACATTTAAATAACTCATTTTGAAAACGCTCCTTGGATTCTGCCACAAATAAGCAGCCTTGTTGTACTACTGGCACATTTAACATACTGCTTAGGAACTTTAACATTCTGTCAAAGAATAAGGCAGAAATAAAGACAGGGTTGAATCCACTTCCATGTGTATATGCATAGCACAGTTATCTGTATGATTATATGCAGGAATTTCTTTTGCAACAGAACTTTTACATTCCTCCCATACTTGAGCTGTGAAGTGACAGTGTAGTAACAAGCCCTTCATAGAACTGCAGCTGCCAAGAAAGGGAGTTCTGACCACATGGAAACTTCATCTTTACACATCTTTGGGAAAGCTTTCCCAACATCTGAACAGCTTGTCAAACAAATGGCAAAACACATTTCCTGTATGCAGAGTTAAAATTCAGGTCTTTCACATCACGAGAGTGCAAATCTGAAAGTGCTCTTCATGGAAAAGGCTGTCTCTAATATAAGAAACAAAATCCCAAACCAATTCTCATAGGACAGTCACACAGCACAGAAAGTTTTATGAAAGCTAGAAAGCACTCTTAATGTTGTAAAATATCATCACTGCCATTCACACACATAAAGGAAGTGACTCAGGCAGCTATTCTGCATATTTAAAATATCCAACTATCGCACTCTTCCCTACTTGTCTCTTTTGTTTTCTGTTTAAGTTGTGCTGCTACAGCAGTTTCTGGAATTGTGCTGCAAAACTGATGAGCAATGTTGATGGTGTATGTTTCGAGAAAAAAAAAAAGGAGATTTATACTACATTTGGTTGATCTGGTTTACAACACAGCTTCACAGACTTCTAGCAGGACAACACAGCAAAAAGCAAACAAACAAGAATGGCTTAGGAGTTTCAACCCCCTCCATGTCTCTTGAAAACACAGAATCAGTAACAGAAGAGAGAATTAAAGATAGGGCCTCCACATGAGACATGACCTTCCTAGAACAGCTGACCTCTAACTCTAAAAGTTTTGGTTCCCTAATGTTGAGTATTTAATAATTCTGCATACAAGGTCACATGCGATCCCATTTTTCCTCTTTATTTAATCAATATTGTATATTTACTGCTTCAAGGCAAGAGGTGTGAGATGCCTGACAAAATCCAACATCTCTGCCCATGTAATAATCCTTGTACTGATTTCACAGAAAAACTTGACCTTGCCTGCATTGGTCTGCATTCCTCAGAAGAACACGGCACGCAGCCACCGTGCCTGGGACACCACAACAATGTCACAGCCAATCTGGTTTGCCTCTTCAGAAAAAAACTCATTTCTGTCTGTGATACCTCAAAGCCCCCATTACTCCTTTAGCAAGTACAATGCCCACACAAAATAATGGCAAATCATGGAACCATGGACTGCTTTGGGTTGGAAGGGACCTTAGACACCACACAGTTCCAACCCTCTGCCACAGGCAGGGACACCTTCCACTATCCCAGCTTGCTCAGAGCCCCATCCAACCTGGCCTTGGACACTTCCAGGGATCTAGGGGCAGCTTTTGGCTCTGTCACTGCATTATTTTTGCATCACCAACAGCAAATAAATGCCAGATTTGGAAGCCAGTTGTTGCCTCAAGAAGCACTTACCTGCTTTGCTCGAAGGAGGTCACTTGAAAAGGCATGGGTAAACTTCACATTACTGAGAAATAAACCAGCAGCATCTGCTTGCCTGAAACCAGTTGCAGAAAGTGGCTCATCCACTCCTTGACCTACAAAATAAAAATCCCACAACATTAAGACATGCAAAATTTAGACCATTTAGCAGCTGACCAGGCATGTCAGCAATAAAGAAACTGCACAGTCATAAGAAAAACTTTCTCCATTAGTAAAGCAAATCATTAGGAAAAGTCACTGCTCTTCTGTTCTTCCCTAAACTCAGTCACACAAATTTAATGATAAAAAGGAGTCAAGTCTAGAAGACAGAAGGATCCTTTTAAATGATAATTACATTAAACTATACCTTTGACAAATTCAAACATAAAACAGAGACCTACATTTAATAAATGTGACCACTTTTAGAAGGGTCACTGGTTGGGTATCTCACAGCTGAAACTTCATAAGCAGATTTGCTAAATGTAAATAAGAAAGAGGACAATACTGCTGAGAGAATGAGATGCAAACACAATCCATTGTGATCTCTTCCTCTCAACCTCACACACTGACAGTAATCCTCATGTAAGCTGGAGCAAACCCAGCTGAAAAGCAGCAAACCTCCCAGAATTTGTTTCCAGCCAGGTCTGTGAGAATAACTGGTCACAGAGCTCTAGGACAGTGTTGAGAGAAGCAGCACTTTGGAAATCCAACTTGAGTTGAACAGGTGTGCTCCTGCACAGCTCAGAGTCTGCAGGAGAACCCAGATGTGTGGCAGAGGAACAAATGTGGAACCGACTGCTACACCCACACCTTTTACCTGTTCTTGTTCTGCGGGAAGCCAGAGCAGAGAGAGTGAAATTCCCATCAGATTCAGAACAAAGAAAATAAACTACTTCCACACAGAAAATGCACAATCCAACAGCAAAAGACAGGACAACAGGAGTCCAGAACCTGAGTTCTGAGCACCTCATCTGTAATTCAGACACGTGAGACATCTGACCCCAGTGTGCTGGAAAAGGCTTACACCTCTCAGTTCAGAAGAGGCTTGCTCAAAAACAGAAGCTATGTTCTCTCTACATTGAAGGGGAACCCACTACACATCATTTGACCCAAAGAGCTAGGAAATCAAAAGACATCATCAATATTTTTAAGCAAGTAAAGTATGAGCACAAATCTATGTTGCAAGAACTGTAAATGGTAATATCAGTGGGAGGAAAATATGGAAGCACAATTCTCCTTCACAATATGAAGTATTGTAGAAAGCTCATTTATTCAAAGTACAACCCTATCCATGATTTTCCTGCAGCAGACATCCAGGCAGCTCAGTATGTTCAGTTCTGAGTTCACAAGCTAGCAGCCACTAAGGTGAAATCTAGTTTTAAATGTCTAATCAAAACTGCCTTCCTAGAAAGAGCTGGGATTAAACAATTCAAGCATTTAACCAACCTTTACTTTTCATTCTCCCTTACCCTACTGCAGGTTTCTACTGCAAGTAACAGATTCCCTTCTTGAGGCAACAGCCCCCTTCACATCAGGATCTTTACCCATCCTTCTGGAGCTCCTTTTCCCAGAAGCCCTATTTCCAAACCTCCTATTACTGGGATTTAACACAGTGCTATGGAGTCCTCTAGTAAAAGATCTGCTACCATTTTATTTGATTACATGCAACATACTTTTTCCCTGTGTAGAAAAGGGAACTCTTCTAATACTCCTGTTAAAACACAATGTACAGCAGCCATCTGTTGATATTCTGTGGAGGTGACTTAAAATCTGTAATGTTATGAAAGTCATGTCCTGGCTTACACATAAAGTCTCTAAAGTATTATTGCTTAATGACATCTGAGCAGTTGGTGACAGGATTTCACCATGATTTTCCATCTCTAAGCAGCTAACAGAATAAATCTTACTAACCTTGCAGTATCTTGTCTTTGTTGTACCTTGTTTCTCCACTGCAAGAGATTGTAAACAACAACAAAAAAGTTAACTTGTCATCATTTAAGTGGATTTTCTAAAACACTTTTGTATTAAATACCAGCAAGAGACAGCAGCACCTGAATGTAAAAACAAAGTAACACAATGTAGCACAAACTCTTTTCAAAACAATGCACACTAAGATTTTATAACAATCAAAAAACATTTTCAAATCAATTCCTATCATGCTGCAGTTTTTAATGAGGCAAAGCCATCTGGAATAAAAGTAAGAGAAGTGATTTCTTAAATTTATCAAAAATGCAGCACAATTTATCTGTAACAAATACACCTCCATGCTGGAGAGAACAAAGCTGCAGGAAGACCCTGGAGCCTTCTTTTGACAAGCATGTGTTGGCAGCTGGTTCTCCAGGCTTTACAGGGAACCAGTTCCAGAGACTATCAAGGGTAGCAGCAGAGCTGCACACCTGGAAGAAAAAGAGCCTAGGAAGTCAGAGCAGAAGAAATCACAGACTCATGGAATGAACTGGGCTGGAAAAGACCTTAAAGATCGCCCAGCGCCAACCCCCTGCCATGGGCAGGGACACCTCCCACTATCCCAGGTTGCTCAGAGCCCGGTCCAGCCTGGCCTTGGACACTGCCAGGGATGGGGCAGCCACAGCTTCTCTGGAAAAGCTGTGCTAGAGCCTCAGCACCCTCACAGGGAACTTTTTTTACCTGACAGCCAATCTAAACCTCTCCTATGTTAGTGTGAAGACATTCCCCCTCGTCCTGTCACTCCAGGTCCCTTATCAAGAGTCTCTCTTCATCTCTGAGGTCACCCCAAAGCCTTCTCTTGTCCAGGCTGAACAGTCACAATTCCCTCAGCCATTCCTCCCAGCAGAGCTGCTCCATCCCTCTGATCCCCTTGGTGTCCCTGCTCGGGCCTGGCTCCAGCAGCTCCCTGTCCTTCCTGTGCTGGGCCCAGGGCTGGATACAGCCCTGCAGGGGGGGTCTCAGCAGAGCAGGGCAGAGGGACAAAATCCTCCTTCCCCTGTTGCCCACAGGGCTTATAATAAAGGAGAAAAAAAACCTCAGCCTTCCTACCAATTAGAGTTTTCTCCTGACAGCTGCAGGAAGCTAGAGCTACTTGGTTCAGCCAGCTACAAACCTCTGTCAACAGAGGAGAGAAAAGGGAGGAAAAAAGTCACCTTAAGAATTCCACCTGAGTCACAACCACTTTTATCGTTTCACAGGAAAAATGTTCACACCACCCTTGCCCCGGCTGAGACCTTTTGCTCAGCTTCCCCCTCCCGCTGCCCACGCGTGACCGAGGAGGGGACGCGGCCGCCGGGGCACTGCTCCCGCGGGGGATGCGCGGCCGGGGCGGTACTCACTGCCGCACCACCGTCAGCCCGAACCGAACCATGGCGCACGGCAGCTCCGCTGAGCGCAGGTGAAGGCGGACGGGGGCAGGTGCGCCCAGCTGTGCGCGCAGGGGAGCGCAGCTGCTGCCCAGATGTGCGCAGCTGGAGCGCAGGTGAGCGCACGTCCCGCTGCCCGCACTGCGGCGCCGCGCGCCCCGCCGTGACGTCACGGGCCCGCCCCGCGGCCCGCTCTGACGTCACGGAGGCGGCTCCCGGCAGAAAAGGAGGATCCGGGGAATGTTAATGGGGAATTCATAGGGGACAGCTGGCCCTGCTCCCACACCGCAGGCGGCAGGGCGAGAGGGAAGCTGGACATGGGGATAAATTCTATTCCCAAAGGGCTGCAGCAGCATTCGGACAGGGCGGCGGTGGAGTCACCGGCCCCGGTGGCATTTCAGCGCCCCGCGGATGTGGGACAGGGCTCGGTGTGAGGTTCACACCTGGACTGCTGCGCCCTTCCTCATTCTCACTCTGCAATTGCAATCGGGAGGCTTTCACCTTAAAACTCTGGGTTTGGCAGCGCCTCACGACGCTGGTGTTAAGGAAACTTCCTGGTCTAAGCATCCCGGAGTGACACTCGCAGTGCCTGACCTGGGACTGAAGCCCCTTCCCAGCTGCATCCCCCACACTCACAGTCGGACCGGCTTTCCTTACTGGCTCAATTCCAGGTTTCCCTTACCAGAGTCTCAGATGTCCAGCTCTGAAAAACACTTCAATCGCGGTGCAATTACTAAATGACAAAAAAAGAGCCCGAGCTGGTGGTCTTCCAGGAGGGACGCAGCACCAGGCAACCCCTGCGCTTTTACACCCTCACAGATTAAGGGTCTGTGATTAAAGTCCTTTGTAGAGATGAGTTTTCACCCCCTGCCTGGTGCCACAGGGCGCTATGCTGGGCAAAAGGGAATTACCAGCAATTACCGGGCAATTACCAGCCTCTTGTCTCAGCTGAGCTGCTCCGGAGCTCAGCCTGCAGCTCCAGTGCAGCAGTGCTTTGCTTAGAGTAGTATCAATACATTGATATTTATATATAGATGGATAAAGGACATTACTCACATGTCAGAAGCCTGGGCAGCCAAATCACACCCCGGAGTAACCATCAGCAAAGGCAAGCCGGTTCCAAGGAATAGTTTAAAGCAGCAGTTTCCAAGGCAGAGCAGCGTGAGATGTCAGCACCCACACACGGCTGGGACCACACTGGTCATGTCCTGCACAGAATCATGGAATGGCCTGGCTTGGAAGGGACCTTAAAATTCATCCAGTTCCAACCCCCTGCCATGGGCAGAGACATCTTCCACTGTCCCCGGTTGCTCCAAGCCTTGTCCAACCTAGCTTGGACACTTCCAGGGATCCAGGGGTAGCCACAGCTTCTCTGGGCAACCTAGAAATTCCTGCTGTTAAAATGGACAAAGTAACACAAGAAGCAACTGGAACTCATCCTTTCCCCTCAGAAAGCTGAAGTTTTATGCCTTAGAGACAGTGTGATTAACCAAAATATTAGTTGGTTAGCTGAGTGTATTTCCTTCAGGATTTCTCAACCGGATTGAATAAATGCTATCTAAAAATCCGAGAAATTCCTCTGGGTTGCCCAGAGGTCTGACCTCAGTTTGAAAATGGTTTGTGCTTTAACACCAAATATGTTCTAAATGAAGACTGCAACATGATTTGTTTCATTTGGTAGCTGTTTGAAGCAGATGCAAAATTAAATATTTAATGCAGCAATTGTGTCTGTTTTGTTTCCTTTTAATCCTCCATTCAGAGCATGGCGTTAAACTCAAATTTCTGCAGTGCCTCTCCTCCACAGATTTTGGAACTCACATTTTCAAGGAGTGACAGTCTCACCTGTAAATGCCAACTGAATCAGCATCAGTGCCAACTGAATCAGCTCCGACCTATTTCTGTTGTATCACCATTAAAAACAACTGTGTTTTGCTGCGGTGATAAAACTCCAGCTGTGTCTCATGCATTGTTTAGAGGACCAAGTCTCAAACATGAGCCTACACTGTTAACATCTCTTCTAAGTGCATGCTTTCGTACAGGTCCTTTTGCAAAAGTGACAGTCCAAAGTTTGAGAGAGACTTTGTCTGAAGTCACCCCCTTTGGGTGACTCACAAGCCACTTTGGCTCTGCGAGAGAACAGCTTGGAAAACCTGTACCTTCTGACTTAGAGCCTCATGGCTTAGCCACTCGATCAGGTTTCCCGTTTTAATTATCATTTGGGATCTGATCTTGCTCTTTGCACTTACAGATAACACCCAGCAGAAACCTTTGCTGAATTCCTTCAGTTCAGTGTCACTGCACTTGTCTGCCTGTGTAATGCTCCTCTGAAGGATGTGCTGGCGTGAGGAGAGGCAAATCCTCCACAGAGATTGTGCTGCGGACAGGCCTCAAACTGGGGCCTCGTGGCGGAGTGACTTCGGGCACGTTTTTCACTGATTTAAGCTGGTTCTCAGTGCGGTACCCGGGCTGCAGGGGCAGCCCCTCGGCGGAACACCCAGCCGCCTGCCGTAGCCGTGGCTGCGGGCTGTGGGAGCCGCGGGAATGTCCCGGGAATGTTCCCGGGATCTGCGGGATCCCGGCGCTGCCCCGGCGCCCTCAGGGCCGCGGGCGCTGCGCGGGCGCCCCCTGGCGGCGCCCCCCGCGCTCTGCAGCGCCGCCGCGGCCCTTCCCGCCCCACAGCCCTGGCCGCGATCCTTTCCCGGGATCCCGGATCCCGCCCCACAGCCCTGGCCGCGATCCTTTCCCGGGATCGCGGATCCCGCCCCACAGCCCTGGCCGCGATCCTTTCCCGGGATCCCGGATCCCGCCCCACAGCCCTCGCCGCGATCCTTTCCCGGGATCGCGGATCCCGCCCCACAGCCCTGGCCGCGACCCTTTCCCGGGATCGCGGATCCCGCCCCACAGCCCTCGCCGCGGTCCTTTCCCGGGATCGCGGATCCCGCCCCACAGCCCTCGCCGCGATCCTTTCCCGGGATCGCGGATCCCGCCCCACAGCCCTCGCCGCGATCCTTTCCCGGGATCGCGGATCCCGCCCCTCGCCCTGGCGCTGCTGCTCGCCGAGAACGCTCACACCCACGGTTTAGGCACTGCTGCTGCAAATATCTGTAGCGTTACGCCATGCCCTAATACCTAAACCTGGGAGATTAAGCACCGCCATCAGCGCACACCAGAAAGATCAATACTTTGTAGCGTCTAAGAAGCAGATCCAAAGTAATCGTAATAACAAGCTTTTCGGAGAAGCACACAAGTTGAATTTATAATCATGGAATCATAGAATATCCTGAGCTGGAAGGGACCCACAAGGATCATCCAGTCCAACCCCTGGCCCTGCACAGATACCCCAACAATCCCACCTTGTGCATCCCTGAGAGCGCTGTCCAAATGCTCCTGGCAGCCTTGGGGCTGTGACCATTCCCTGGGGAACCTGTTCAGTGCCCAGCACCCTCTGGGGGAAGAACCTTTTCCTGATACCCACCCTAACCCTGTCCTGACCCAGCTCCAGCCGTGCCCTCAGCTCCTGTCCCTGGTCACACAGAGCAGAGATCAGAGCTGCCCCTCCTCTTCCCCTCGTGAGGCTGCAGAGTGTGGTGAGTTCTCCCCTCAGAGACAATGTGAGGAAGCTAGAAAACAACTGAGATAAATTTTTGTTTGACTGTGCTGGATGAAAATGCTGATTTCATCCCTCATCCTCCAGCTGGTTATGTTCCACTCACAGCTTTGCTCAAGTTCTGAAAACCCTCACCAGAAAGGTCAATCTATTGCTCTTCAGGGATGCTTGTGAGTCTTCTGTCAGATGAACCAGAGCTGTTGCTGTAAGAAGGGTTCCTAAGTAATCTGAGGAGTCAAACACAGCCGATCTGCTGACCTTTCCCTCTTCCTTCAGTGCTCTGGCCTAATTCTTCTTGCAGTTTCTGCATGTTGCATTTTGGATGAGCTCAAATAACAACCCAGTTTATTTTTAGAGAAAACTCAATGGCAAGACCAAGCTAGCATCACATCATTTCTACAGAATGACAGGCATTTAAGGAGACAGATATTTTCCCTGTAACTTGTTTTCTTCTTTGCATCAACTCTTTTCTCTCTCTCTCTAGCAGGTTGCAGCAAAACTCAGTGTTTTTTCTTACCTCAGTGTAAATACCTCAGTGCTTTACTCACCTTAATTTGTAATCCTAATAGGTCTTGACTGAATACCACTGCTGCTGAGAGATGCCCTTCCTTCACAGTGCCCCTGGAGCCCAGCACAGCACTGACCTGATGTTCTCCCTGGCAAGTGTCCTCACTGAGGCTCCCACAAGTTTCAGTGTTGTCTCCTGGCTGCATCAGCAGGAACATCAGCAGCCCAGCTGGAATGCAGATCACCTCTGAGAACCCTCTGAAACAGAACCACAATCACAGAAGCACAGGATGGGTCAGGTTGGAAGGGACCACACTGGGGCATCTGTACAGTCTCCTTGCTCCATCAGGGTCATCCCAGAGCACAGGATTGTGTCCAGACAGCTCTGGAATATCCCCAGTGAGGGAGACTCCACACTCTCTCCAGACAATCTGTTCAGGGCTTGGTCACTGCACAGTTCCAGTCCTGCACAGGCTCCAAGCTGAGCCTACTAAATGCTAGAAGGTGCTGGTCATGTTGATCAATGGTGATCAGAGAAAACCCTGGACTTGTGATGTTTTAGAATCTCTAGCTCTGGTGCAGATAAACTGGGAAATGTGAGGCTCACAAGACATTTGGCAGGGAAGTCTTCAGAGACTTTCCCTAAAACCACAAGTCTCAAGATTGTGTGATTATGGCTAGAAAGATCTGTATCTCCTGACCCCCAGCCTCCTAATTTAATCCCTATTTCCCATTAATTTTTAATTCATTAAAATTAATTCCATAATTCATAATTAATTAATATTTCCATGCATTATTTGTTCTATTTGTGTCTGTTTATTTTTGCTCATATATTTCTTCATTTTAGCAAGATTTGTTCTTTCAGTTTTTTTTCCTTTTCCCTGTTCATTTTATCTTGAAGTTTGTCTTTTGGGGTATTTTCCTTTCATTTATCTTTGGGTTTGGCAGTATAATTCACTTTGTGATGATGTTTCCCCTGTATGTCTGCCCAAATGCCTCTTCTTCATTCTTCAGCGTCTCTCTGCTGTTCCCAGGGTGAAAAAGGGCTGGAAATTCAGGAGAAAACTGCTACTGGATGGCAGTGGAGGAGAGGTCAAGCCAAACACATCCCACAGGAGCTTGGTCACTTCACAGCAGGCACCCACAAGCAGATGTGGGAGAGGAGAGGTTGAGCATCCTGCCCTCCTGGCCACAGGCTGAGGAAGCAGACTCTGGACAATGGACTCATTGGCCTCACCACAAATCCCACTCCTTTTACTCATGGTTTCCCCAGGTTTACAGGAAGAAAAACCATCTGATTTTTGCTGTAGCATTCCAGTGCAACAAATAACTGAGTGAAGATTTAAATCGTATTTCAATTCATTGCAAAAATGTGAACTTCATGTCGCCTTTCACCAGCTCAATTTGATTCCCACAAAATATTTTGATCCTGCAATTTACCACTTTTTAGGACTTTGTTCTCCTTGAATCTTGAGGGCTTACATGCCAGAATTTGCCTATCCAGTGGGAAGGCAGCTACATTTTAGAGGCAGGCTTGTTCTGTGACTGCAGCCTTCATTTTATATGCCTACTAACACCATCTATCCAGATCAGAGGCTTTAGAATCACATCCCACTAAGGAAACACCACCATGGAATGAGTGACACAACCAAATTCACTACAGGAATAAAAGCAAGGCAAGTACATTTAGGTCAAGGTGAGTTTATTGTCCATACAGCATACCTAATCCCGCCAAAACACTTTTCTTAGAACCATCTTTAAACTAGTCAAAACAATAGGTTATTAATAAAAATGACAACACTGAACAAAACCTTTTAAAAGGCAATCAAGACTACACCGTATCAGAGTCTTATCCATCAAAAACAACCTCATGTACTTTCTAAATACTTTTGTTTACACTGATGTCTACTACCACACTTTCTAGCATACCCTGACCACATAATCATCCACACCTCTTAAAGAGCACATTTGTGAGAGAATAACGTTGACTTGATATGGCATCACACTCAATAAAGCAAAAAAAAAAAAAAAAAAAAAAAAAAAAACAAAACCAAAAAAAAAACAAAACAAAACCCGAAAAAGTTTGAGAACAGAAACTGTGCAACCAAGAGTGATTTCTGAGGTACATGAGAACATGGTAATAAACATAGTGGAAAAAATCCAGTGGCCAGGTGGTTTGCTGAGTAATTAAGAGCTGTCCAATTACTCAAGCATAAATCATCAACATTGAATTAATTGGACATAGCATTAATTGGTATTTTTCTCTTTCACAAGCAAGTTGGAAACACAAATAAATACATTATGAGGTGCTCCTACACTACAGTAACGGGAAGGAGGAGAAGACCATCAAAGTACCATTAGTTGGAAGTTGAGAGAGAAATGCTTTTAGCAACTGTACCAATCCTTTGGCACTTGGGAAGGCAGAATCAGCAACACACTTTCTATTCTTTTTTAATCAATCAATCAATCGGGAGGTTTACGATTTCTGCAATTCAGGAGGGGAAAATCTCACACCTTATTTGCAGAAACAACACACTTCCTTTAAAATCTGTTAACAGAGAGTACTAGGCAGTCATTTTATTCTGAAAGCTAATGTGAAAGCACTCAAGTTGTAGGGTTTGCAGTCTTCAAACAGTACACTGTAACCAGAGGGTTGGCACTTGCTGAGCATGTCACTGCAGCCAAGGACACTCCTCACCCTGGTGGGGACACACACAGACCCACCAGGACCCTGCAGGGAGTGGGAATGCTGAAGGGCGCTGCTCCTTCCACCACAGCTCGCCCCCAGCCTGCTGTAGAGCAGCCGACCATGGAGGTGGCCCTCAGCCCCTGCCCCTTCAGTTCTGCAGAGGGGTGACCCAGTGGGATCAGCCCTGTGTTCCACGGCAGGAATCACCCCTGTGATCCACAGCAGGGATCAGCCCCGTGTTCCACGGCAGGAATCACCCCTGTGATCCACAGCAGGGATCAGCCCCGTGTTCCACAGCAGGAATCACCCCTGTGATCCACAGCAGGGATCAGCCCCGTGTTCCACGGCAGGAATCACCCCTGTGATCCACAGCAGGGATCAGCCCCGTGTTCCACAGCAGGGATCAGCCTGTGGGTGTGAAGGAGGCTGGATGAAGAGCAGGGGCAGGCACCCTAAACACATGTCTTGCCTACACCTGGACTAAGGCACGGAGCAAATCACGCCAACATGATGGACACAGTGCCAGCACTGGGAGAGGTCACCCCACCATCAGGACCCTCTGGCACAGCTCCCCATAAAGCCAAGGGGCCGGGCTGCCAAGGAATGATCTGACCTGATCTGATCTGATCTAAACTGTGTGTGGCTCCACAGTCTTGCTTCAACAACATCAGCTGCTTTTTTCCTCCAGGACAGAGACACCGCCGCAGAATTCCGGGTGCTCCCAACGCAGAACGTCGAGGCGGGAGGTGAGGCCAAGGCTGTGCCCAGCAGCAGCTTTGGGGAGAACAGACCTGCTCACCAGTGGAGAGTCAATGCATTTTTTCCACTATGAAAAGGATACCAGAGACCAAAAAGGAGCCAGTGCCCCGCCTCAGCTGCTTGCAACCTCTCCCGGGCGGGCCCCGGGGCAACCAAACTGTCACTGTGTGAGGTATTGTGAAAATGGGAACCATTTCTTGTCCAGCAAACCTGAGGTAAGTATACCATCTTTGCAGGATGTGATCGGGAAGGAAGGAGATTAAAAAAAAAAAGTAAGAAGAAAGAAGGAAAAAATAAAATAAAATAAAATAAAAAATCATGAACACGCTATAGGGAAAAAAAAACCTGTACAGGGCATTTCCAGTAAATCAAAGAACTCATCATATCTCCACTTAACCATCTACTTCAGGATTTGAAATTTAAGCAGTAAAATAATATATTATAAAAATGTTTATAAAATAGCAGCACACTCAGTGAAACAATACAGCTAAGTACTGTTAATGTGAATAAGAATGAAACAAATCATAGCTTCTTAGCAGCGCAAAAAAAAAAAAAACCAAAACCAAAAAACCCCCCAAAACCAAAAAAACAAAACCTTAGAATCTTACTCCATTTTCTACCCTCATCTAGCCAAATAGGCTGAGTCCATACATATAATATTCTTCGAAGTAGCATGTTCTTTCTGGATTTTTGTGTTAAAAATGCGAACATTAACATTTCAACCAACAGCTTCATATTGGATATCTGCAAACTGTTAATAAAATTGTGCAAAAAAAAAAAAAAAAACAACAAAAAACCAAAAATCTAGAACCAAAAAAACCAAAAGTTGCTCCAGCTCCTTTGCCATCTAAATGCCTCTTCGTTACAGGTGGAGCAGGAAAATAAATTCAAGTACACTGAATACACCTTTGTAATAAAACTCCAAGTCACGCACCTCGATGTTTACCACCATGGCTGTTGCACCAACAATTTTCTTTCCTTGTCCATAGATAAACACACAGGTGGTATTAAGATCCTTCTGTGACACTGAACAATACAGATGGTCAGGCTTTTATCCGGAATGTCATGACAGGAATGTCATCTGAAGCGGGTGTTGGTATTTCCAGCAACACCACAGCTAACCGAGTACACCAGATACTGGAAAATATTGACTATAAAAAGCTATACAAAGCCTTGCTTTTGTGACTTCTTTCTTTTTTTTCTTCTTTTTTTCTTTTTTTTTCCTCTTTTTTTTTTTTTTTTTGTTTTTCTTTTCTCGGCAAAATTGTCATAAACCATCTCATTTAATCCCTTAGGAACAATTTTCAAAGTGCTTTTCGAATGAAATGGTTTACAAAAACGCTCACTGTGGATCAATAAAGTTAATGAAATGCTGAAAAGGTGTGTGGGGGGAGTGGGGGGGAAGAGAGACGAGGGAGCAAACCAAACCTCATCTTCTTTAACACAGTGAGGGGCTATTACAAGGGAAGATGGACAGAGCATAATTTAAATGTCTTTGTGGCCAAGCTAAGAAGCTGCCAGACGTTAACATGGACATGAAGCATTAGCACTGTAAAGGAATATAATGCTTTTCCTAGATGATCCACCACATCTTGCAATCCAAAGGTTGGAGGTGGTCTGCCCAGCCAACAGGTCGGGATTAATGTGTGCATTCCCCCCACTGACCGTGAATACTTGGGAACTTTGGCTCGGCCCACGGCTGGGTAAAAGGAATTACCCTCATGCTAAACATGCTGCTGTATTTAGAATGAACCATTTTGGAAGGAAAAGTAGATAAAAAGTCAAGAGGGGCAGAGGGGAAGTTGGGAAAAAAAAAAAAAAAGAAAAATAAATCAACTAAAAAAAAGCCCAAAAGACACCTGCTCTTCTGGCTGGTAAAATAAAGCATCTTCTTTCTTAGGTAGCAGCTACCACAGACAGCAAGAGTAAACAAAACTAACATACAGAGATCCAACAAACACTTCTGACTAATAACAGAGGTGACAGATCAGCAAATCTCTTCTGCATTCAAAATGGTTCAATTGCTTCAGGGATCTTTTCCCACTTTGCCCTAAACCCCTTATTCTATTGCTTTGCAATCTAGTCAAGCCATAAAATCGCACACACGATTCCTTTCTTATATCTAAAAAAGGGGTGTATGCACTAGTTCATAATACACAGACAAGTATACTCTACTTTGTTCCCACAAATGCAGGCTTACATTGATCTAGCTACTTTGTATGCTTTTATAAGCATTTAATATCACTGATACATAATCAAATAGCAATTACCAACTATATTGTGGGATTCCCTTCTGTAGAACGTCACAGGCACCAAATGCTTTTTTTTTTTCATTATTCAGTTTTTGTACTTTTTTTTTTGTTTTTCTTTATACCTAAAAGAGCTTTAAATATGTTCTATGTGGGAGCAGATTAAAAAAATTCACTCTAAAAATAATAACAAAAATAAAGGGTCTGGGGGAGCAAGCGTGACTTTGTGTGCCCATGTCCTCACAGGTTGATGTCTCTCACATCTGTGGGAGTGCTGGCCTGGTCCAGTTCATCCACTGTCTTGGAGGGATTGCTCTGCTGCTGCTGCTGCCGGACTTGCTGCAGGCTGTTCACGAGCACTGCCTCGATCTGTTCCTGACAAGCTTTAAGGCAGTCCTAGAGAAAAGAAAGCAAATTTATCTATTAGTAAAGATAAAGGTGGTTATTTTTGTCTTACTGAGCTAGCAGAAGTTGGAAGAGCATCGGTTGGGTGTTTCCGAGAGTGCCTGCTCTGACATGAATCAACCTTGAATTCTGAGAGGCAATCACTGTGTACAAACTCCCTAGGTTAAACACTGTTTATGCTGTATTTATTAGGCTCTAAATCTTAGTATTTTACTGGTCTTTGATCAACAGGTTACCCAGAGAAGCTGTGACTGCTCCATCCCTGGTAGTGTCCAAAGCCAGGCTGGATGGGACTCTGAGCAACCCGGGATCGTGGAAGGTGTCCCTGCCGATGGCAGGAGGTTGGAACAGGATGATCCTTAAGGTTCCTTCCAACCCAAGCCATTCCATGACTCTATGATTATGTGATATATGTGGTCTTCTTGAGCAAGAACCTAAGTATTACAGAGAAATAATTTTTCATTCTCCAATGCAGGGTTCAGCCACCTCAGCTGGTCTTCTCTACAAAAAAAGTTGCAATTTTATCCTGAAATAACCTCCATGTGCTGTACCAAGATCACACAGACAGATGGTCTTCATACAAAGCAAACTGTTGGGCAATTGGAGAAGTTTTGAGGTCCCTGAACAAGCATGGTGCTCTGGGGCTGAGTTTTATCTGTCACACATTTGGGTCCCCCAGGCAGAGGCACAAAGGTCAGTTTATCAGTGAAACTTCACACAAGAGAAAATTCATACAAGCCCCAAACATGCAGCTGCGTTACTGAACTGTAGAATCACTTAAGTTGGAAAAGACTTCTGAGATCATCGAGACCAGCCTTTGAGCAAACACCACCTTGACAACCAGAGCACTGAGTGCCATGTCCCATCATTTTCTGAATCATAAAACCAGTTCCCAGAGACCACTACATTACAACCTACAGAACATTCAGAGAAACAGCAGGGTACAGTACAGCCACATAAATATGGGAGCGTGTCCATCAGGAGCTCCCCAATAAACATGAAATATAAATACAGAAATAAATGTGAAGGATTCAGACACAGCAATGAAGAAGGCGACTATTAAAATACTTACAGGATGTTCCACACTCTTGATAATAGACTGGAAGACCAAATAATGTGGTTATTTTACCAGAAAAAAAAATTGTGATAAAACCTTGACAAACCCTGAGTTACAGAAGAAACTTCAAAATAAAACCCAAGCTGTGACTGTATGAACACAATGCCAACCATGTTCAGTGTGCCGGCACCAGGAATATCAATCTAACACTGTGGAGAGGGACACATGGTGCTACAAGAAATGGCAATTTCTAAAGGCAGGCCTGAGGAGTCCTTCTGGAAAAGGCACTAATACTGCAAACTTCCTGCGCTCTCAGCCTGCCTAAGAACTGGGTCTCTCCAGAAGTCTTCATGGAATAGAGCAACACAGGGTTTGGCAGGAAGATTTTCACAGCACAGTGCTTTAACCAGAGCCCCCACAGCATCTGGCTGGGGTGGTGAGACTGAGCATCACCATTCCCACTGTCAGGCAGGGGAGCTGAAGAACAGAACGAGGCACTGACCTCCACAGGGTTCCACAGGCACTTGTCAACCCATGATGTGACTGCAACACTGAGAAGCTGGGCCTGACCAACACACTCCTTTTTCTACACAGTACCTGGTTATTGGGGAGAGTTTGAAATATTCATATGTGGAGGATTTATTTGTCATCCCAGCTGGACTGGGAAAAACACATCCAGTGAAGAGGATCTGTTCTGCTGGCGACGCTGACGTTCGTGATGGGTGCAATTAGCCCCAGTGGGTAATGAACACCCATTTTTCTTGGCTACCAGCCAGCAGCTGCTGGCTGCAAAATCCTGTCCTCGGATAAAGAAAATCCCCTATTATCAGCTAGGGAGGGCTTTAGGTCCATTGTAAGCATTCACCTGTGTGTAAGAGGGCAATGACAACATATCACTGTGTGGGTCAAGGCATTTTCAAGTGTGGGGGCACCAGCTTGGAGACTCTTGTAACAGACAACACCCCTAATGTGCTTTTTTTGGGTATAAGAACCTCTTCTTTTAAAGCACAGTTTCAAAGCACTGTGTCCTTCTGAAAACAAGCCAGATTTTTTTTAAGCAGCTTCAGTCTGAAAAGCTTAATGAGGCAATTTCCTTGCAGGCAGGCTTGGGGAAGGAAGGGTGGTGACATGCGGAACATGAGGCTTGAGCATTTGGAGTCAGCTTTGTCTGTTCCTGAACACCCTCATGTATAGTCATTTACACCATCACTGTTCAAACTTCTGATGGGCAGCATGATGATTCATTTCAGATATGAAGAGGCTGAAATCTCCAGGTAACCCTCTAGAGAAATGGGTCATTTCTAGTGTCTTCATTTTGTGCATAAATCTATAAAGTGGCCCCGACTGGAATTGTCACTTGGATTTTAAATCATATGGGAATCCACAGGCCACTGTGTATTACTTCTCTGGTCTACAATTTCTGAGCTTAAAACCACCAAATTCTTTAAAACAAAGAAAGCTACAGTAAAAATGACCAGCACACTGCATTCAGCATGAAACAGTTTTCCAAAAAAGTGTTGCTATTTACATACTAAAGCTCCTTGGATGTCAAATCTCTCAGGTGAAAGGAAAAAAACCCCTAATTTAGAGCATCTTATCAGCCCAGCTTGTCACAGTGTGATAAGGTAAGTAAGTGGCTTTATTGTATAGATGAGGACATCACTGAAACTTTCTGTCAATCCTAAATTAAGGGACATGATACAAAAAACTACTAAAAACCCATCAGGACAAACAGCCTGGCCTTCCCAATACACAGTATTTTTAACCCCTCCAAGTTTCATAGGAATTTACTGCATGTGTACATATTTTACTGGTGGACTTTCATTTTGCAAGTTCTAGATGGCTCTGATAACAGAGAATTGAGTTTTAAGAATGTATGAAAGAAAAAAAAAAACATGAATTGCATTATTTTCAAGAAATCTTCCTTGAAAGAGCACTATAATGCACTGCAGCATGACCCCAGATTTTGCAATACAAGGACTAGGCCATTCCTTCAGAATACTGCAGGGTTTGCCTTTGTTGTTTTTATAAAAAACTTTTTAAAGTGTGTGTCACATGGATCAACTTCCCCATTCTTCTATATGGTCTAGTAGTTTTAATGATTAAAATAGTTCTGGTACTTTCCATTCCATAGTTTTATTTATACTTCAGCATGTACAGAACTAAAAAGGCAATTAACTTTGGGGTTTTTTTGGTTTGCTTTTTTTTTTTTTTTTTCATAATGAAACTATTTCATCCCTAGGTGATTTTACTAACACATTTGAAAAGCATTTGAAGGAAAGGAAAAGCTCTCCTGTGTCTGATGAGGGGCAGCCTCATGGCTATAATGGAAATGCTGGCAGTGAAAATAACTGGAAGGAGGAATCAGCAGCTCTATGGCTTGAGCTGCTTATTCAAGTCAATAATCATTGAAGATTTTGATTTCCATTCATGACTATCTTGAAAGAAAGCACAAACCCTAGGCAAGATCCTGCAGAATATGACACATAATTCACTTTCTTGAACTTTTCAACACTTCTGTGGTATTTGTATGTCCTACACTGGTTGCCATCTTCCAGTTTAAAACTGGCATTTATGGTTCATTGGCAAGCTTTGAGGGAAGGCCTCCCACTCAACCCAACCCAACCCAACTCAACTCAACCAACAGGATCTTGCTTTGCACTGCCCAAAATCCCAAAGCTGGGAATACTATAAAAGCTTCCTGGTATTCTTGTGTTAAAGGGCGGTTAGTTTTATTAATTACTTCACAAAAAAATTTTAAGGCCCCCAATCTCTTCCTCTTTCTTAAAACTAATTGCAAAAGGGAAATTAGAAAAGGACTTCTTTTAGATGCAAGATCTGGTTTGATAAATGGGAAGAATGCTGGAGATACCCAAAATGACAGTAGTGTTCATTGGACATGTACACATGTACATAATCTAAGAAAGCAGAAATCAGACATGCATTAAAGAGTTGGGATTTACATAAATTCCAGTGTGGAACATGTCATCTGTACTCCTACACACAAAAGCTGGCTGGATTCCTCCACTGGTTCACATTTAAGCCCCAATTCAGACCTCTCCAAAGCACATGCTTCATTGCTGACATAAACAGGGATTCCTTCCCAAAGTGGAGCCTTTGTGTGCTGAGCACTGGCCTTTACCTCACTGACCTTCTCCAAAGCAAGAGCCTGGAAAGCTGCTGTGGGAATATCTTATCCATTTACTGTATTTACAGAGATCTCACATCTAATGGATGCAGTTAAAAAACAGAACTATTTCTCCTCCTGAATGTATGTTTTTGCTACTGCAACAAAGAGCATCAATCACAGGTAAGTGTCAATTCTCTTTTTCCAGCTGGAAGTACAGAAAATAGTAATTTGCTGTTCCAAAGGACACCTCATGTGGACTAACATTCAAAAAACAAGACAAACAAAAACCCGCAAAAAATTAATTCATGCCAGAGCTTCTCCACTTACTGTTGCCACACTATTGCAATAATGCAATAAATAAGGTGACTAACATTAAGAATCTGAAATACAGGGCATTTTTCTCTGCAATTTTTTGGTCTTTTCATCAGTTTCAACAGTGTCCTTTCTAGATTCAGTTCCACTGTTTGCTTCACCACTCAGTTTGCTGGTTTCCTGTTGCTGCTGAGGGTATTTCTCATTGCAAACAGGAGAGAACAATGTTTTCAGAACTGGGAAAAGAGAGAGTAAAGCCAACACACTAGCAGGGCAATACAGGGGCAGATACCATGATACTTGTTGCTCAGTGTGACTTGGGATTTCTGGCAATCTCTACCAGGTAATACTTGGAAGATGTGAAAAGGTAGAAAGGTGGAAAGGTGAAAAGCGGAAAGGTGTGGGATTTATGCTGTTGTAACAAACCCTCTGAGCATTTCATGAAAAGGGGGGATTTTCAATCATTGGGAGAACCTGCCTACATTACACAGAGCTGCAGGAGCCGAGTGAGGATTCCCTGCTGGAGCGGCTGATCCATGGGAGCCGTTCCTCGGGGGCCTGGCTCCCCTCGGCGCGCCGGCCGCGGCCGCGCCTGCCAAGGGACCCGACGGAACTCCACCATGAGCCCACGGTGTCACTGCATCACCCCATTGTTGCTACACACGCACAGCACTCACTGGGGAACAAAAAGCTGAATGAAATGGAGCAGCTGCCAACTCAGGCAAAGACAACTTAGGAAACTATCTCATTCTTCCTTTCTCTGGGAGGCTATTTCGCCTGTTGTTTCCTTGCATACAAAATGCGGTCTGCAACAAATAAGGCAGGATAAGATACAGCGAGTTCTGTTTCTTGCTTCCAAAACCACAGGCCCTAGACACTACAAAGGAGGGGATAAATGGTGTATGTGCTCTAGGGATGATGTTCAAATGCGATCCATTCAAGATAGATTTCCGTGATTTTTTTACTGCAGCTCTGAATTCTTGAGCATGGTGGTTCTTCACTTCCGTTTCTGTGCAGAAATCTGCAGATCTTTATGAAAGGATGTCTCTGATCATGGGAATAAAAAAAAAAAAAAATCCCGGCACTGACATGTGGCACGTGTAAGTGGAGGTATTTTAAATGCCATTTATTATGGATCCAGTCTTCAAAACAGCCCCATTCCACATTTTTAAGGGCTCACAGCCAGCTGTTTCGACAGGTCATTAAAAAATGCTTGGTTCCTTGATTTTTTTCTACTTCAGACCCTTAAATATGCTTTAGATTTTCCAAACCACTCAATACACACCAGTTACCATCTGGGAACAGACTTTTAGAGATGACTTCTGCCCACATACAGGCATTGGCTCTGCCTGAAAACCTCTTCCTGGCTGCTGATGCTGGGAGACCAACTCCGTGTGTCATCCAGATGCAACCTGGATGGCTGCTCTTCCAGGAGGTGAGGGAAGAGATTTATCCAAGAAAGGTCTCAAGAAAAGCAGAATATTGATTGCAAGGTCTTAAAATGTGCCCTACCCATTCAGTTATCCTTCCTCACATCCCGTAATTGTGCACAGCAGGGATGCTCGTATCCTCCTCCAAAGCATCTGGCTCCACCAGGGACAGGATACTGCTTGCACTGGAGTGCTGGTCTGGGATGCTATGGGAATTCCTGACTTCCTGAGTTGTTTATTTTTCCTTTGCAATGACCCACCAAGAGATGCACAGGGAGCTCTGAGACTTCCTGCCAGTAGGTCTGTTAACTCTTCGCTCACTAGCCTCTTCTCTCCAAGTAACCACAAAGGAAATGTTCCCAGCCCCTGGCAGGAGAACAGACTGGAACATGCAATGCCCTTCCTTCAGAGCTGTGTGAAGTCAGAACCAGAGACACAGACCGGTTTGGGTTTAACTGGACCTTAAAGGTGATCTTATCCCACTCCCCTGCCATCATGGGCAGGGACACTTTGCTCTAGACCAGGTTGCTCAGTCTCATCCAACCTGGCTTTGAACACTTTCAAGGATGCATAGGACACAGTTTCTCTGGGAAACCTGTGCCAGGGCCTCAACAACCTCTCTAATAATTCTAATTCTAATTCCTGATTTCTTCCTAATATCCTACCTAAACCTACTCCCTTTCCATTTAAAGCCATTCCCCCTTGTCCTGTTACTACAGTTCCTGATGAGAAGTCCCTCTCTAGCTCTCCTTTAGCCCATTCAGATGCTACAAGGTGCTCTGAGATCTCCACACAACTTTCTCTTTTCCAAGCTGAACAGCCCCAACTCTCCTGTCCTGTCTCCACAGGGGAGCTGCTCCAGTTCCCTTTATCAATTCTGCAGCCTGCTCTGAACTTGCTCCAACTGCTCCTTCTGTTGGGGGCACCGGGACTGCATGCAGTATTCCAGGTGGAGCCTCACAACAGACAATCTTCTCCCTCAGTCGTGTGGGATTAGCTCTTAGTGGCTCTTAGGGACAGCAGCAATCAGAGAAGGCAGCTCAGATGCACCACGCAGAGCTACTTTCACTACCCTGCTGAGCTTCTCCAAGAGCAGCTCCCTGCCATTTATTTCGGTCGGTGAAACCAGGGTTTGCTTGGCACTGTTGTCACACTTTTGCCTGTGATTCAACCCTCACCAAACAACCCAGGGCAGCTATTTAACACCAGTAACTGTTATCCCTAAAATAGTAGTCCAGGATGCCTTGGACAGCCCCATCTCAAGTCTAGGGCACTGCTCTGGATTCATACAAGGATATCCAACACTAACGTGTTTTGGAAAGAAACACTCGTGCTGGTTGTCTGCCTACCCAACAGCTGGACTCTGAATTACATGCTGTTTATTAATAACGTATTTTTGATCTAATTCTTAATGAAACATCCATTAAAAACATTCATTTTAACTGTAAATGCCAAACTCCAGTCTCAGTTACACTAATATAAATCTAAAATAAAACCACTGATTTCAGCCTCCTGGTTAATGCTGCTATTTCCCAGCAAATAAACTGCACCCTTAAATTATCATTATAAAACAGTGAAAGTTCAGAAAAGCTCACTGCACTTAAGTTGCATCAGGGTTTCATTACCCTTCTTCCTTTTCATCTGCTCGCAGCTTTGAAGCTGAGATTTTTCATGCTTCACCTCAGACAGTGACATTTTTTGAAAAGCCAGTGGCAAAGTCCTATCATCTGTTTCCATGCTAAGCAATCACACACTCCAAAAGAAAAATGAAGCAGAAGCCCTAGCACTGTCTGGCTGGGAAGGACTCTTCCCCAGCTGCCTGATGGTTCCTGTGGGCTACCACGAGGCACAGGGGGCCAGAAGGTTTTCCTCTGCAGAACTGTTAATTTCTGTGACTTCCCCATTTTTCTCCCGCATCATGGTCCTAAGGACCAGGAACTCTCATTTCTCCCTCTCCCCTAAGCCCGCACTGGAAAACAAAATCATTCACACAGTGACAATGAATTAATTGTGCCACTGCAGGAACAGCTCTCAGGCATCAGAAATTCGGAAGTGAGACAACTGAAGCTCTTCATTCAACTTTAATTAAGTCCCAGTGTAAAATGTATTACAACAGTCTTTACTCTTTATTAACACAGCCTTAGGCCAACTCTTACACAATCCAGACAGTAGGTTTTTTTCAACAATACATTTTACACGAGGCTGGTATTACTACCTATTGCTAAGCCTGCCCAATGCTTCTCTGAGACCCCATTTTCATTTGCTTCTCTCTCTCTCAAGCTTTATCATGTGGGATGTAAGTTTCCAGTCTTGGGTCCTTTTGTATTTTTCCAATGCAAAACTCACAGAGAAAATACCTAGCAAAATATTTCTTCCAAATTTAAACAGCAGGCTAATGAAAAATACAGTATCTTGCCCAAACTCAAAAATTTTGGTAACCTTTGGTTAGGCTGAGGCTTCAAAGTTTGCAAGGAGTTAAGGCTACCTCTGCCTCACAAAGGAAGACACCTTGAAAAAAATAACAGCACCTCTAATTTCTCCAAAGGCTTATATTTTTTAGCAATTAAATTACCCAGAAGCTCCTTTTGTGATGAGTTTGTTCTGATTTGGGGGATGAGTGAGACCCTCCTGTATAGTCTGTGCTGCTGTGGGCTGAGACCAGGAGCAAAGAGAAGGAAGCTGGTCTCTACAAAATGCTGACAGACTCTGTGAGAGGAGATGGGAACAATAGAATGTTAGGAGTTCTTTGTTATTTGGGAAGAGTATTAACTTTTCCTTCTGAAGGAATATAGGCTTAGTTAGATCTGGGAAGATTTCAGCAGGATGGTAAAAAGCACACTTTTGACCCAAAAAAATCCTCCTAAATTTAAAAGAAAAGGTGTGAAAGCATTTTCATTGCAAAATTAAAACCCCATCTTCTAACCACTTAAGAACTACCAAAATGTTTTGTAGGTACTGTCTTTCAGACTGAAACAATCTGATTAGAAAAGCACAGTAGATAAAATCTTTCCAAACTGCAAGATGCAGCAAAAGGCCTTTATAGGGCTTACACACAATTCTCTCAGGACAGAAGGTGTCCCTGCTCCCAGAGGGACAAAGGGGATCAGAGGGATGGAGCAGCTCTGCTGGGAGGAAAGGCTGTGGGAAGTGGGATTGTTCAGCCTGGAGAGGAGAAGGCTTTGGGGTGACCTCATTGTGGCCTTGCAGTGCCTGAAGGGAGCCCAGAGGGAAGACGGAGAGAGACTCTGGACAAGGGCCTGGAGTGACAGGACAAGGGGAATGGCTTCACACTGACAGAGAGAAGGTTTAGATTGGGTATTAGGAAGAAATTCTCCCCTGTGACGGTGCTGAGGCCCTGGCACAGGCTGCCCAAAGAAGCTGTGGCTGCCCCATCCCTGGAAGTGTCCAAGGCCAGGTTAGATGGGGCTCTGAGCAAGCTGGGATAGTGGGAGGTGTCCCTGCCTGTGGCAGGAGGGTTGGAATGAGATGATCTTTTAAGGTTCCTTCCAACCCAGGCCATTCTGTGATTCCATGGTTTAGACTTCAAGCACTCTGAATTGGAAATATTCCTTTTTCTGTGCAAATCCAATTCAATTTAAAATAAATGGGAAACCTCAGAATTACATTTGAAAATTAGGATCAATTTGATCGTAAGGAAAAAAAAAAAAAAGAAATATCAAAATTCTCCCCTTTTAAGTAACCTGGACTAATTACTCCTTTTTAATCAAATCACAAACCCAAATATTCATTTAGCAGTACTATCATACATGTAATAAAGCCCCGTATTTACTTTGTGAATCAAAACCAATAAATTAGCACATGTTAAGGACAGCTTGAGTTGTGCCTGTCTCACATCCTGCCTCAAAGTTAGCTCATTATTCACTTCCTCCAAGCTAAGGTTTTTAGGTGATACCTGAAGGAGGGCCAGAAGAGCAGTTTCATGATTGCAAGCACAGGACCAACAGCAGCACAACTCCTGGTTTGCCTTATGCCCCAGGGAATGCTGCCTGCTCACCCTATCACCCAGGGCTCCTGAGGAGGCTCAGCCTGCTGGACCACCAGCCTGGACAGGCAAAGCAGGCTCTCCCCACCAAGCCTGAATAAAATCTGAATTCCAGGAAATCAAGGAGCTTTGGAGACTCAAACCAAAGTGCTAAGTCCATACCTAAAACTCACTCCCTACAGAAGTACCCCCCACCTTTGCCCCACTCAGCCTTCAGGATTGGGCTCAGTTTTCCAGTACGCCCTGGGAAATGAAAGGAGAAGAGGAATGTGGGACACTCACCACATCTGTGTTTGTGATCTTGGCCAGGAGGTCCGTGAGGCTGTCCCCATCATCGAGCTGAAGGCCACAGATGGCTGCTCCCACACTTCCAGTTGCTATCATTGATGGTGGGTACATGGCAAAGTTAAAATCTGCAAGAACAGATCTGGGAATTAGTCCAAGCCCAGACCAGAAAAGCTGCAAAACATCAGAGGCAAGCAACATAAAAAAAACCACACCCAAGAATAAAACCCGGGGAAGTAGAAGAAAGGGAAAAGTGCCACTCTTTTTGGTCCCATGGAGCTCATTAGTCACACTGCTCATCACAAGCAGTCAAAGGAGGGGGAACAGACCTGCAAATTAAAATGGAAATGCGGTTCAGTCTTTTATTCTCACTGATGCATAAAGTAAACCTGGACAATTTTTAATAGTCTTTCCTTAGTTTTAAAGAAAAGGAAAGAGAAGAAGGAGCCTTTCTGTAATTTATGTCAGAAATTTGGGTCTTGGTCACATTAGACCTCTCTGTATAACCAGAAAATTAACTGGAATAAGGTATCACAAAGAACCAAAATGAGATTTTTAGTCACGTCAATTTTTAAAGAGTTAATTAATTCGAGCATCTAAAGACCTGTCCAGGAAAGAGATTTTAATTAACGGTTCATCTCTACTACCTTAGCAATTAGGAAGTGAGAACACTTACAGCCCATAGCTATGAAATCAAAGAACAAAGATCGCATTTGTCATTACTACTAATAAACTTCTTAATAAACAAGCTGAAAATACACTTCCTCTCACACATCTGTCAAATCAGAAGAGAAATTAAAATAAAATCCTGTGATTTTTATAAAGGAATTTTATGGTTTATGATACTGCCACAGACACTGGTTTATCAGCACTAGTTTATCTTGCTAAATACCAGATCTTCCACATCTTGATATATTCCTAAAATATAACTTAATTTGCAAGTTCTTTGTTTCAACAATAACTCATTAACAAACCTTTCTCTACCAATTTTCAGTATCAGCAAACCTTTCTCTACCAGTTTTCAGCTGAGGGAATAGAAGGAAGAGTAAACCAAAGTAATATATAATAAGAAATAAATTACAAGCAATACATTCCATCAAGTGAAGCAGATTACAGAAAACTGCCCTGCTGCAGATCCCAAATCCACTCTGTTCACAAATTCTGTAACCCTGCTGATGTCTGTGTAACCACTGAGGTTTTAGACACATGAAGAGCTGTTCTCAGCCTCCCAAACTCTGAGCTGGCACATACTTCAATAGCTGTGGAGACAGCATGTTCTTCTCCAGGCTGGAATACACCCCTGGGATTGAAACAGTCCAGTAAGAATGGCACTTGGGACATAACATTCACCCAGATGGACCAGAACGGGGGGTGTCACAGGTGGGGAGACAAAAGGAGGAGTTGAAACCCTGACATGGATTTCTCTGTCTCACAAAGCCACCAGGAGGTTCCCACCTGCAAGCCCAGCACTCCACGCTGCTTCCTACCAGACATCACACTCTGACAGACATTTCTGAAGGACAAATTCCCACTGGCTGAAGTAAGGAATATGGACTGCCATTATTATGAAAATAGTAATTTATGCACTATGGTAATAGTAAGAACCCACTGTACATAGGATTCTTGGAAATTAAATTATATTGCCCCCCACTAACGAGTGAGACAACAGGAGAACCTTGACTCCCAAATTCTCAGTGCAGGGCACAGCCCTGATTATGCTGATCTCAGCACATGGTGAGGGAATTGGAATTACACTTCCAGGATTGCACTTTCTGCCACTCACCAGTGGCATCCCCCAGGGCTCAGAGTTGGGGCCAGTCCTCTTTGATAAATGACCTGGATGAGGGGATCGAGTGCACCCTCAGTCAGTTCTCAGGTGACACCAAGTTGTGCAGGAGTGTTGATTTGCTCTGCAGAGGGATCTGGGCAGGCTGGATAAATGGGCCCAGGCCAGAGAGCTGACGTTCAACAAGGCCAAGTGCTGGGTCCTGCCCCTGGGTCACAACCCCCAGCAGCTCCAGGCTGGGAAAGAGTGGCTGGGAAGAGCCCAGCAGGAAAGGGCCCGGCCCTGCTGCTCCACAGTGCATGGCCAGGTGGGCGAGAAGGCCAAAGGCTGCTGGCCAGGGCAGCAATGGTGCGGCCAGCAGGAGCAGGGCAGTGACTGTCCCCCTGTCGTGGGCACTGGGGAGGCCTCAGCCCAAGTGCTGTGTCCAGTTCTGGCCCTGGCACTGCAAGATGGACATGGAGGGGCTGGAGCGTGTCCAGAGGAGGGAACGGAGCTGGGCAAGGGGCTGGAGCACAAGGCTGATGAGGAGCGGCTGAGGGAGCTGGGGCTGTTGAACCTGCAGGAAAAGGAGGCTCAGGGGGGACCTTATTGCTCTCCACACCTCCCTGACAGGAGGGTGCAGCCGGGTGGGGGTCAGGCTCTGTTCCCAAGGAACAAAGGATAGGACAAGATGAAGCAGCTTCAAGTTGTGCCAGAAGAGGTTTAGATTGGATATTAGGAAAAATTTCTTCAGGGTGATCAGGCATCGGACCAGCTGCCCAAGGAAGTGGTGGAGTCACCATCACTGGAAATGTTCAAAAAACATGCAGATGTGGCACTTGGAGCCATGGTTGAGTCGTGAACATAGCAGTGCTGGGTTTGGGTTGGAGCCCATGATCTTAAAGGTCTTTTCCAAGCTTAATGATTCTATGATCAAAACCATTTTCATGTTTAGCTCACACAGATTTATACAAACACAAGTAAGGTATAACCACACCCCTGAGCTGGGAAGCAACTTCCATGTTTGATCTTGGACATACCAAACCGTCTCTTACTTATGCACGAGAACTATGAGCAGCAATTGATTTTCCATCATTTTCACCTCCTTGTCCTGAGTTTCAGGCAGGATGTAGTAAAAAGATGTTGCAGGGAGGTGCCATGTCCAGGCAGAATGGGCTGAGCAAAGGACACAGCTCCACCTGCCCTCTGAAATTCCTGGCCTTGCATCACGACCTCCACGTTATCCGAGCGCCGGTGTTCTCGTGGCTGATTTTAGATCCACTCCCAGAAACTGTCTTCCTAGGAAGCTGAATAAAGAGGCACAGTGTCCCTGCCAACTAGCACTGCTGTAGGTCTGCTTCCACGTGGGGTCACATGCGAACATTTCTATGCCCAATAACCTTGTTAGCTCCCTTAATGTCATTCATAATGCAAATGAGACAGCGAGCGAATGGCCAGAGGCCCAGAGTGACTAAAGCTCAGCATCCAGAAAGTCTTACATTGCCTCTAGCTCTAAACTAACTTCCCTCCATAACAAGCACCATAAACTTGGCTATCAAAGCTACACATGCCCAGTCTTTGTTGTACAACAGGCAGCGATTTGTATCACTGGCTTCTATTTTTAGCATATTAATTAACTACTGCAACTGGTGAGGCAAGTGTCTCCAACTGGAGAGTGTGGCACCATTGTCTGAAGTCATCACCTCATCTCGAGCTATTGAAAATCATGGCAGTGACCCTCCTGCTGATATGAATTTAACCTGACATGCCCACAAAGGAATGGGGGGTGGTGCACCAATTTTGTGCACATGGTTCTCCACATCACCCTGGACCCTATTAGTGTGGAAAGAGCTCATTGAAAGAAAAGAAGCCACATTGTGCTGGGCCACCTAGAGGGTTGAATAGAAAAGGCTGAGGAAAAGAGCAGGCAGCGCAATAAAGGCCATAATTAACATATTTCCATATTCAAGCAAAGCAATAACTACGTGAAATGTTTGTCAAGGTGCAATGAAAGCATAAATATTAAGTACCGTATCTGAGGGGATGCAGAACTGCCCCCCCAGACTCTTAGATTCCATTGAGAAATTCAAAACAAGCTTTTTACATGTTATTTTCAATTATAAACCTCTATCTCTGCTTCTACCATGACAACGAAACAAGCCTCGCCATCCTCACTCAGTTTTCACTCAGGTAAAACTGTCCCCCCTCCAAATTAGGTCAAAAATTTGCCCTGAGATTGAAGAAAAAAAAAAAAAATTCTAAATAAATAAAGGTAGGGGGCACAGAGCAAGAACCTCAAAATGTGAGCTGAAACATATGCATTTACTGCAAATTCTTGTAGGAGATGATGAAACCCAAACTACAGGGGAAATTTTTTAGAAAGCACTTCTTACTGGACACTTGGAATTTTATAAATACCACTTCTCCCTGGACATCTGAAGCAAGGCTATGGGCTAAATCCTTCTGTGTGCAAACTTGGTTAACACACTCCCAGAGCCTGCATGTAAAGCATGACTCTGACTCTAACCTTGTTGTGATTTATAGGTTTATAGTTGGGCTCGATGATCTCAGAGGTCTTTTCCAACCTAATTGATGCTGTGATTATGCCATTCCATGGGAAAAGTACAAAAGAGTCTCATTATAACTTAGAGAAGCAGTGGCCACAGCACGTGTCTATGAGAATCTGAGCACATGAACACCTCAAGGGAAGACACTGGTTTGTTAGAAAGCAAAACTTGTTTTACCTTCTATTCCCAGGCAACATACACAAGAAACCATCCCATCCCCATTTTAATATCACCTATTTCCCAAACGACCTCAAAAACAAGAGACCAGTCCTACACAACCCCATTGACTTCAGCACTGGAAATAAAAAAAAAGGCAGTGCAAGAAACAGCACCCTTTGAAACACAGCCAGAGTACGTGGACCAGCCAGCCAGAGTCACCAAGCAAATTCAGGGTACCCTGAACCTGTCCCCCACTTTCAGCCTGGAGCTGACACAGCCAGGGCACAAGGAGGTTTTTCTGCCAGTGGAGCACACGTAATCCACGCCGAGGTTCCAGGGCTGCGAGCACCGTGGCTGAGCTGTTTTGCTGGCTCTCTCCCAATCCAGTGGTCTTCACTGCCTTCAAGCCAGGAAAAATGCAAGGCTGACAGTCCAAAGCAGAAGGGAACTGGAGGAAGGAACCCAGAGAGGTCCTGCAAGGGGAAGCCTTAACTTGCAGCCAACAAATAAAACCGTCGGAAGAAGAAGAGCACTGACAAATACCCAGGCTGAACATGCTCAGTGTGTCAAAGTCAGGTGGGGGAACTCTACCTACGTAAAATGACCCGTTTTACTGACCTGGCTGCTGGCTGGGCTTTTTTTCAGCAGCCAGTTTTCATCTCTGTAATTTGATAGATATTTATTTACAGAGTTGAAAACTGCTGTCATAAGGAAGGTCATTCTTCCCATAGTGGGGGGGAAAAAAGGAGGAAAAATGGTATGTTACCTCCATCAGAAAAGCAGGTATTGATACATTAAAATTATGTAGATAATGGTCACAGCCAGCCTCGGACTTCTCCCAGCCAATGCCTGTACTATGAAGATAAGCATGGATCTATATTTAACCAACTAAGTTTAAAAGAAAAGTCTAGGATAAACAATGGAAGTAGTGAATTTAATTCTTGTCTGCTTTCATCCAAATGCAATTCCAGGGGCAGTGTGGTACTATTTTTTTTTTTTTCTAATACATTTGGTTGTATCTTCAGTGGTCATTTTTTCCTCTTGCTCTTGTATTTCTCCAAGACATTGCAAATTTTCATCACATTAACTATTTCTGCTCTTAAAGGCAAAACCACATGACTCTTCAGCCCTTCAAAGCAAACACAAAACTTTCAAATAAACCAGGATGCAGAAGTATTTCCATACTTTCAGTAGGTGGGAGGGCAGACATCTAATTCTGTTCCTCTTGTAAAGCAAACAGCATTTGGCCTTTATACAAATGGGTCTGAAGTATCCTAAATGTTAATGCTTCATCACAACTATCCAAGAGAGGTAAAGACAGGGAAACACGCTGAACAACATATGCAAAGTAGAGGAGCACTCATAACAATATGCTCATTAGTTGATGGCAAATACTGTTTCTGAGCAACTGTTTGCACTGGCTTTTATTTGCACTTATTTTACACCTTTCTAACTAAGGATTAGGATGATGTTAGTGCCTGAACCACCGAAATGTCAGAACTGCAACTAGCAGAAAGGAAGGCAACTCCTCTGGCAGCTCTGGAGCGATGCCAGCTTGTATCAGCACATGCTCTCTTTCTCTGTTTCTTTCCACCTCCTCTTGCCAGACTTGACTGGTCACTAAACATTCCCGAGGGCCTGACTACTTGATGATGGCACTTCCTTGTATCTTGTGGCTCCATTGGCTGCAAAGCTCAATATACTGATATGAGCTGGACAAGCAAGAGCCTTCTTTTGTCTAGCAATAAATTAGTGCAAATTATTCTTCCTTCTGCTATGCAAGAAGTTCCTGCTAACACTGCTACTTCGCAACATGAATTTTATTTCTAAAGACATTTATATAATGAAGCCTCTACATGTTTCATTCTTCCCCTCTGCAAAGAACAGGTCCCAGACAAAACTTGTATCATACTTTCCAGGTTCCAGTAACCTATACCAGATGAAAAGGGGATGCAGAGTAGAATTTCCCAGCAGGAATGCTGAGAAGCAAACAGGCCTCATTCTGTGTGGTCACCCTGTAGGCCACTACCAGGGTTGCAGACCTCATCTTGCAGTCCTCACTCAGACAACACTCCCATTGACATCCACAGAACCTCTGCCTGAAGAAGGATGCAGGATTTGGCCCAGAAGTTAAAAAAAGTCTTCTCAGCTTTCAAATGTAGATGATTAATGTCCCAGAAACAGTGGGCAGAGGTTTGGCATACTGTATAAAACTGACTTAAAGCTGACATTTTGCTGCTCTTTCTCAGCCTCTGTGCTGACACAGGCCCCAAGGCCTGAGATGCTTATGGATACCCCATGGGCACATCCCACCTGCCACAGGACTCAGCTGAGGCACAGAAAAGACCATGCAAAGGACTGAGTCCAGGGTTTTACACCAGCTGCCTTCTGTCTCTGCAAGTCTGCAAAGGCTTCTGCTTCCAAGTTTTGCTTGCCACTCAACTAAAATCCTGTGAAGCTCCCCACAGAGATGAGCATTTCCATTACAGCTTCTCTTTCTGAATGCCTGGCATGGCATGGCACAGGCCACCCTCACTCAAAAACCATTCCCTTACAGGCTTTCACATAAAAAGGGGTATCCTGCATCGAAACTGTGGCATGTACAGGCTCTGAGAGAAGAGTGCAACACAAGGAAGCAGTTGTGCATCTGAGACTCTGAACAGGCTGCAAGAAGAAACGATGAGCACACCCAAGTGTAAGGAAATAATGCACAGTTCTCTTTCCAGCAGCAGCAGCGTGGCAGGCTCTGCACACACCTCCGTAACCACTGCTCTCTCCCACTCCTTCCAGCAGTGATTCCCTGGCTTGCAGCTCAGCACAGGCGAATGGCCAACCCCTGAGAGAACATTTCCAAGCTGTGCAGTGCTGTGCAAAGAGACAGAGGAACAAAGGGTGCAGAGCAGTAAAGAGATGGAGGTGTGGGCAGGGTGAAAAAACAAAACAATCCCAGCGAGCAAAACAAGGATGATCTCCGTTGGGCTCACAGCTGAACAGGAACGTCCCATACTGAAGAATACCAGAATCATTAGGGCTGGAAGAGACCTCTGGAGATCACCCAGTCCACACCCCTACCCAGGCAGGGTGCCCTGGAGCAGGTAACACAGGAGCAAGTCCAGGTGGGTTTGGAATTTCTCCAGAGAGGGAAACTCCAGGCCCTCTCTGGGCAGCTGTTCCAGGGCTCTGCCACCCTAAATGTACCCTCTGCTTTCCCTCACACAGAGGTGGAACTTCTTGTGTTTCAGTTCATGGCCATTGCTCCTTATCCTGTCACTGAGCATCACTGAAAAGAGCCTGGCACCATCCTGTAACAACCCTTGGAGATATTTATATGCATTCTTGAGATCCTCTCTCAGTCTTCTCTTCTCCAGACTAACCAAGCCCGGCTCCTTCAGTTTCTCCTCGTAAGAGAGAAGCCATAAGCACCACTTAAAGGCCCCAAATGCATCCCCTTGGTGCCTTGAAAATCCAAAAGCGTTCTGGAGGAGATTTTGGCTTGCACCAGTGGGATGAAAAAACAATGACATGGTGACAGATCAAGCCATTACAGTGCATAGTGTCCATTTATGCACTCTTACTGTACAGTGAGCAAGGCAGCTGGAGGAAAATGCCACTTCCATGCCCTCCCAATGGAGAAGGAGACTCCTGAAAACTTTGTGAGTGCAGAGCAATGAAAGAGAAAACTCTTTATTCAGGAGGACATACAAGCTTCTGTCCTGCACAGCAGCCGTATGTTCCGATGGGACCAAGGGCAAAGAGGGAAACATTCCAGTTCCAGTCATGCTCATGTGAATCATTAATCACTGCAAGGACTGGGGAGAGGCCATGGGTTTGTATCCACGCAGCTTGGTTCAGGAACTGGGCTCAAAATAAAGGCAGAGAAACAGAGTGCCAAAGTGACCAAATATGACTGAAAGGAATATGCAGAAGACAAGAGTATCACCTCCTTTTGGGGAATGCTCAGATGGAAAGGAGAACAGGGATGAGTATCACAGTGATTTTACACATCCAGCACAACACTCAGTAACTGTTCATGGCTGCCTCCCTCTTCATTTGCTGACACTAAGTGCTGCAGGACTGAGATCAAAGTCAGCCCTGTACAGGCAGTGAACACCTGGGAATTTCTGGTAAAATGTTGTTGCTGGGAAATTAAATGGAGCAGTTGGTGAAGAAGAACTAAGGCTACGGGAGAAAAGTTCAAAATATGCCAGATTTAGCACGATACTTTAAAGAAGTACTTGAAAGCAGAGAAAGATGTGCTGAGATGAATCAGGAAATAGAATGAGATTCACTGCTGTGCTCCAGACCAGAGCTATTAGCCAGGCAGCCAGGTCAGATTTGGGAAGAGTGAAGAGTCAAACCCAGGCTAAAAGCACACATGGGGAGCAAGGGAAGAGGGAGCCACATGTCAAAGGAGGTCCTATTGCTGAAAGGAGGCAAATGGGGAAATGAAACACCAGGCTTAACCCGGGCTGGCAGAGCAGCAACTCTGAGGGAAAAAGAGAAAGGAGAAATAGAGCAGCTGAATAAAGCTCTGAAACAAACAGGACAAGAAAAGGAAATGACAACTGGATCTGGAAGGAAGTCTGATGAGAAGGGGCTTTTCTTCAAAGAGTGGCAGTGAAAGGGAAATTCTGTAGTAAGAACAACATTTCCACAATGGAAATTGAAGTAGCAGTTTGCAGGTAATGTGGGAATGTGGTACTGAGTGCCTGGGTAAGACCTCTGCTTTCAAAATAAAAAAGTGTTGTGGGTCCTCCTCAAAACTACACAGTGGTCTGTGGACAATGGCATAAGAAGAAAATCTCCAGCCAGCACTATGGTGCCCTCACTTTTGGGAAGCTCTGTACTCAGCTATTATGTCTTTCAAGCGAAGAAACCCTTGAATTGTTGCCTCTTTAAACTCTACACAAAGGACCTCATTTCATGCATTGGAGACATATAACATGAGAGGCAGATCACATGGGGGACACACATGAGGGAACTGCATGTCTGGGCTGAGGGCTGGAAAAGGGCCACTGCTCTGGATCTCAGTAAAAAGACTTCTACATCATGGAGCTAACCCCCAAAGAATCCATGAAATGGAAAGAAGCCATGGATTTTGGAGACTCTTTCATGGACCACAGTCTTGCGATGGTTTATTTATATGGAAAACTTTAAGGGCAAAGGATTATGGACCAGAATTTGAGATGTGACATCATAATGAAATTCTAGGGCTCTCAAGAAAATGATGTGCTGGATAAAAAAGAAAGCAAACCAAAACACTGTTGGAGGAAGTGAAAGCAACAAAAGAGTGGGAAGATTGTCTTGTTTGGAAGGCAACATGGAGCTGTACTGGATTTTGATGGCTGATGGTGTGAAGATCCAGGGAAATGTCTATAGGAAAGACCATCTTTTTCATATCACACAGGGCAGAACATAAGAATGCATCCTAAGTAAGGGGAGAAGGCAAAGAAATCACCAAGAGTGATCCTGCAGTATTTGAGCAGTATTTCTATTGAGTCCCATGGTCTATGCTGCATAAAAAGGATCATGCAGCAGTGGGAAAAGAAGGGAAGGTCTGAGCATCATGGCAACCAAAAAGTCAATTACCCTAACACAGCCCAGGTACAAATCTCTAAAACACATCAACTGAAAAATTGACCAACATTGTAAAAGCAGTCCTACATCTTATATACAAGAAGCAGGCATTCAAACCCAAAAGTTGCATGCCATCTTCCCTCCCCCTCTGCAAACACACAGGCAGAACAGTTCCTATCACAAAGGACTAGGTATGTCAAACTGCTGAATTCAAACAGAGCCATCCACTATTTGATAATGACTCTGGAAAACGCTGCATGCTGTTTGTCTAGTCCGGATCTAGCTTCTAAAAATTAGTCTTACCATTAACCCTTTGGATGAAAATTCAGAGTACACTAATTTTGTAAAAGTAATTGAGGGAAGAAAAACCCAAACAACAAAATAACACAAACAAAAACCAGTGTTTTGGAGGCAGGTATAAATTAAAAAGCCTCTCTTCCACAGAGGCAATTATTCTCAGAGAAATCTTCAGAAACTGTGTTCAGCCGTGTGACAAAAAGGGAGTGCAATGGTTCCCTATGGAACAAGGTAGTTTCACTGCTTTCTTGGGGTGAAGCTAGGAAATAATCCAATTTAAAAAAAAAAAAAAAAAGTAATTACCTTTTAATCTGTCATTTCCTGCACTTCAGGGATGTGGTAGTATCACATAAATGCTAAAATACACAATTTTACCTTCTACCTGGGCAGAGTCCAGATTAATGAAAAGTTTATGAACACATTCATGCAATGCATTAGCTCAATACATTTTGGGCTAATGTGCCATAACAGCTTCTGTATTTGAAGCTGTCCTTACAAATGATCTGTGGCCCTCTAAAAGAAGTAGTGAATGGGCAAAATAAAACCCAGGATGGTCTAATGCAGCCTTACAAGACTTCACTGCAAAAGCACCACACACATCAGCTGTACTACAGGTCACTACTACGAGAATTTTGCCCAATGCACAGTTTTGGGGCTTGATTCACAGCATCCTTTGCAAACAGTCCCATGTGATTTATCTCCTCTTCCCACATCACATAAGGATGGAGGGGATGAAGCACCACCAGGAACAAATCTGCCCTTCCAACCACACTATGAGCAGCAGCGGCAGCCAGAGCAGCTGAGCCTACCTGTGGCACAAAGGGCGATGAAGGTTTGTGCATGCTTCCGGATCAAAAGCAACTTGTCTTTAGGGAGAGGCACCTTCCTTAGGATGTGTTCAATGAAATCGTGTGGGGTGACGGCTGCGAGGTTCCACTTCAACTTCCCCAGCACCACCAGCTCCCATTCCTGCAGAGGGAGAGCAAAAGAGAAGAAACTCATAAGCAAGCCTGCAAAAAGCCTCTCCTTATTTCTTATTATAACTTTATCACTGCTAAATTTGTTTTGCCCAAACCCTTTTTTCCATGCGCCTCTACTGCTTTGAAGTTGTTGACTTTATATTCTTTTTTTTTTTTTGAACAGCAGAAATGTCAGGCTCAACTGAAAATAATGAGACCTGGCAGCTCCTGCCAAGGTTTTACCTTTTTTTTTTTTTTTTTTTTTTTTGTATCTTTTTGTATCCAGTGCTGAATGCCCACCCAGAAAGTTTCGCCTGCAATTAGATATTGCCAAGGTCACTGTGGTCCTTTCCTAGTAGCTTCTTTTAAATGGCTATAGTCCTTACTTTATAGCCATTTAAAGCCCTAGGGACAGCCATGCACAAAAATAACCTAGATATACATTCCTTTTTTCAAAACTGGGGAAGTTGACTTGATGGCATTCCCTCCCAAAACTGTACTCCAAAGGTCCAGCAGATAAATCTGATGGTGCTTAAACTACTCCAAGAGAGGCTCTGCAGAAAGGAAACACACACAACACAGCCAAGAAGTAGCCTGTGTAAATTATCTGCCAGTAAATCATCTAGGAGCCATTCCCAGATTCTTTGCACGCCCAAAACTCCCACTGCAATCAAAGGAAAGCTTGGGCGTGTGTGTAACTACCGGCCATTCCCTGAAATGGGATTCCATGTGCAAACAGCACCCGATTGCCAGATTCAGCCATGGGGTGCATGACCTGCATGTTTCAACATTTAAACCAAGTTCTGAACACCTTTCAGTGCCCCACAGAGCGAGCAAAGCTCAGGCCTCCAGCTCACATTTGTCTCATCCATCAACTATTAGCTATTAACTAAATTCCACGCACTGATTCCTGAGTCCTGATGAGGCCTGATGGAGCCCAGCGTGGTGGGGAGCCCCAGCTGAGCTGACAGAGCTGGCAAGACAGAAAAAAAAAAAAGGTCCTTTAATTTTGCAGCCGCGGAGACGTCAACCAGCGTTGCTGAGAAACCATAAACATGGACCCCACAATGCCATTTCTGCAGTCGTTTCCCTGAATAGATGCCCACTTTAACAGCAAGTTACTTTCCTACGGACATTCCTGCTGGATTATGACAGAGTACTCCATGGTCTGAAAAATCTCACATATATGCAAAAGGCCGCAAAAACCAGGCAGGATTTTTTAATTTTTCAAGAAAACCTGTAAAATGTTGGAACGTAACGGTGATTATGTGAACTCAAGGCCTGCTCTTCCCAGAATTACTGATGTGACAGCTTTTGAGAGAGAACAGTCAACCCAGAGGACAAAATACAAGGAAGCACTTTAAACACATGCTTAAATCCACGTGGCATAAGAAGGTAGGGACATTGCTCTGCATATTTGCACGTGGGGACCACGCACTTCCCCTGCTCATCTGTGCCACCCAACAGGACACCTCTTGGCCCTGCCAGCCAGGCAGTATTTGAGGGCAAGGCTCTTTCAGTGTGAGGAAGAATGAGCTATCAAACCCAGCCCCTCCCCAGGGGGAATTCCCAGTGATTCATAGGAAAATTCTTCAACAACTGGGATGATGCCTACAGCCATCTCTCTGACCTAGCATCCATGTCACCAAGGTGCACGTCCAGTGCTCCACACCATGATGTATGCATCGCTTATTTCCTTCAGTAATTATCAATTTGCTTCCACTGTGTCTGAACTGCGAGAAGCAGCAGACACGAGGTGATTTAACTGATATCACACAGGATGGGTCAGGCTGGACGGGACCACCAGGTGCCACCTCCCTGCTCCAGCAGGGCGACCCCACAGCACAGGGCACAAGCTTGTGTCCGGAGGCAATTCTGGAATATCCCCAGTGAGGGAGACTCCACGCCCTCTCTGGACAATCTGCTCAGGGCTCGGTCACTGCACAGTGAAGAAGCTCCTCCTGTAATTCAGGTGGAACTCCCCGAGCATCAGTCGGTGCCGGTTCCTCTCGGAGCATCCCGGGCCCCCCGGCCCCGGCCCGCACCGCCGCGTGTCTGCCGCCAGGTGGCGCCGCCGCGCCGCCCGCCCGCGCACGTGCGCCCGGCGAGGTCCCCCGTGGGGACACGGTGGGGACACGGCGGGACACGGCGGGACACGGAGCCACCCCCGGCACCGCCAGCCCCGCAACCCCGGGCCCGCGCACCAGGCGGGCGGAGCGCCGCACGGCACTGCCAGGCGGCTTCGGAGGACAGCGATGTCCCCGCGGGCGTCCCCCGCCCTCAGCGTTGTCCCCTCCCGAGACTTTCTGGCCGTCCAGAAAGGCGGGAGAAGCGTGGGTTTGTCTAAAAGGCAGGCGAAGTGCAGGGTGCCCTGCCAGCGAGAGAAAAGCGATGTGCCGGAGAGGAGAGAGGAATGGGGCTGCTTACCAGCAGCTCTTGGGGTTTGATGGAATTGTCCGTGTATATGCACAGCTTCTCGGCTGTGAGGGGGATTGTCTCTTTCAGCTTGGAGGCCAGGAACATGCACACCGCCCCCAGCAGCTGCAGATGGCACTTCCGAGTGGGCACCACAGCTAAGAATCTGTCCAAGTAATTCATGGCCAGAGGGAAAACTTCTTCTTCGCACTTCTGCTCTTCGCAGACCTGCAAGTGAGGAGCGTGGGGAGGGAACGATGGGGCAGTCGCGGGGGGAAACGGGGGTGGGAAGCGAGAAAGAAACAAGAAGGAAAAAATAAATAAATGAGTGAACCCACCAAACAGACCACTACTTCCCTTCCTTTTGCTCCTATTTTTGTTTCCCGGGGAGCTAAATTTTGGGGGAGGGGGAGATCTGTGGAGACGCTGGGAAGGCTGTCAATCGGCTTTCACATTCCTTTAGTTCATTCAGTAAGAAATGAATTCAAGACACTGTGTGGGAGAGCCGAAAAGCCCCATCCAGCAGCAAGCGAGCAGCCTCAGACTTTTTTTTTTTTTTCCTTTGCGACCCAATTTTTCTTTTTTATTTCGTCATATTTTCAAAAAATCGATAAAAAATATCAAAACTTCCCCGGCGGTCCCGGTTTTGGGGCTGGTGGCATCCCGGGACGATCCCCTATCGTTTCCGACAATTGTAAAAATTCCCCCGCTGAGTGTCCCCCAGCCCTGCGCCCCCAATCCCGCGTTGTGGGGGAAGGACGGGAGACATAGCGAGGGCGAGGTGGGGTGGAGAGAGCCCGAGCCGCCTGGATCCTTTTAGCAGGCAGCGAGCAGCAAAAATGTTTTAAAAATTTACAAAAAATCGGAGCCGCGGAGAAAAAGCACAAATCGCACATGAAAACCAAGCGGGATGTCTGGGCTTTCCAACCCACGGAGTTTGGCCGGGGAAAGGTCCCCCCCAAAGGAGATCCGAAGGGGCAAAGGATGGCCGGTGGGGCCAGCGCAAGGCAGGCGACTCTGCGGGGCTCCGGGCCCGCTGCCGCTGCGGCCGAAGCCTCGGGCAGAACGGGGGGTTCAGCGCCCGCCCCACGGCCCCGGCACACCGGGGGTCCCGTTCCGCGGGGGCGGGGGCCGCTCCCGAGCCCCCCGGGAAGCAGCGGGGGCAGCCGGGCTCGGCGCCTGCGAGCAGAGTCCGCATGCAGCGCAACATGGCGAGAAGAAGGCACGTCCTCCCCACTGCATACGTGGGCACGGAACCCTCGCCGGGCAGAACGCGGGGCACACGGGGCACCCCCCGACCCTCGCCCTGCCCCGCGTGCTGCTCCTTTTTCCCAGGAATGCCTCAATCACAAGCGCTCCCGGAGGCGGATTTTCTTTGCTTTTAACTGCAAATGACTTTTCCAACTCTCTCTCCCCCCCCCCCCCATCCCCCCCACCCCCACCACCACGCCGCGCTTCCTCCCCTCCTGCACCCCGCTCCCGGAGCCCCCCGGAAGGGGCGACTTCCCCCGCGGGCACTCGGTGTCCCCCGCGCCCCTTCCCGCACCGGCTGAGCTCCGGAGGGGAACAAGGAGGAGAGGGGATCGACAAGAAGAAGCCACCCGGTGATCAGAAGAGCGAGGGGCTGCAGGGGGAGAGGTGCCGGGGTGCTGCTCGCGGCCGCTCTGCCTCCCCCCGCTCCGAGGGGCCGGGGTGTACGAACCTCCAGCATCCAAGTGGCCACCATCCTCCTCATGAAGGGCTGGATGTCCTTCTGGACGCACTTGAAGTAGGAGCATTGGGGCAGATACCTTTCCTCTATGGTTAGTAAGTTGTGCAAAACGCGGTCATCGTAGAGCAAGTTCGGGTCAGGCAGAGCTCTCCTCATGGGATCCACCTCGCAGCACAGCAGCTCCATGTTTCCAAAGAGATCTCCCTCTTTCTCTGATGGGAAAGGTTTTTCCTTTTTTTTTTTTTTTTTTTTCCCTTTTTTTTTTTTTTTTTGGAGGGGGGAAGGGGGTGGGGATAGGAGAGGGGTAAAGGAGGAGGGGTAGGTGGGTGGGAGGAAGACGGCAGGGCTTTCCAGCTCGCTCCTGCCTCCCTTGAAACTTGTCTCTCCCTCTCTTGATTTCTAGCCTAAAGTTGAAGCGAAGTGACGCAACTCGCCAGGGCAGGCAGTTCTCTCTCTTGTTATTATGGAGAACAGCAGCTGGTCAGACGTAACATCAAACGCTTCTTTTTTTTTTTTTTTTTCCCTCTCTATAAGCTAACAAGGAACCAGGAGGCCCTCGTATAGGGACACACAGACACAAATGACAGCTTCTCTTTTGCTTCCTTCCAGCAACCAAATTAAACCCGTTCCACACTTGCCTTCTGGAGGAGCCCGTCCCGATCAATTTCCCTCTCCTTTTCTTATTGCAAGGAACTGTGGGTGCCCCTCGGTACCCACCCAGACGATGGGGTCGAAGTATGAAATATCCTGGCATAGCAGGGTGCCAGATCCATGTCTCGCTCTCCCTGCTCCGGCACCTCCTTAAACCTGCAGCCGGAGGGTGACAGAGCTCCCCGCTAACAGCAAACCCCCCAAAAAACCCTTGAGGGGTGGGGGTTCCGCGGCGTCTTCGGGGCGAAATCTCACAACCACCACGCTATTTCCTCCAGCACACATTGGCGGTTCGAGCAGGCGAACCGCCTTAGCGTTGCACGGCCACACTGATACAACTTTCTAGGAAACGCAGCGGAGGAGGGAGGGAGGAGGGAGGGAGGAGGGAGGAGGGAGAAAGGTTGGCTGGGGAGGAGGGGGGAGGTAAGAGGAGTTTTGTCCCACACAGGGTGACTTCCACCCGGCTCGCACTCGCCGGTAGTCGCTCCCCGCCTGCAAAATGTGACAACTTTGCGAAGTCTCCGCCGGCTGCGGGAGAGCGGAGGCTCCCGAAGGGGAAGGCGCTGCCGGGGCGGGCGCGGAGCAGCCGCGGGGTGCGGGGTCCCCGCAGCGGCCGCCCCTCAGCCCCCCGGAGGCGGCCGGCGCGGAGGGTGGGCCGGGGGCGGCGGGCACGGAAATACCGCCTTAAAAGTGCGAGCGGGGACTTTGGGGCGCCGCTTCCCCTCCCGCTATTTGCATAGCCAATAGCTCTGGGGCTCTCGCCGCTGCGCGCTGATTGTTACCGGGCAGATTATATTTTAAGGGCGCATGATGCCCGGGCATCGAGAGCGAGCCGGGAGGGATGGGGCCAGAGGGAGCCCTCTCACCTGAGCGCACCGCCGGCCCCGCAGCCGCACGGGCTCCGCCGGCACCGGGGGCAAGGCGGGCGAGCGGCCGTCCTTGCCCGCGAGTGGGCACCGGCGCCCCGTCCCACGTCCCACGTCCCACGGCAGCGCTCGCCCTTCTGCGTGAAGCGGATGGGAGGGGTGAGAGTCGGAGTCCGACAGCAAGGCTTCCCCGGCAAAAGCTGGCTGGGACACGGGCAAAGTGCTACTCGGGCAACAAAAAGCCAGCGGGACTGTCGCCTGCCCCCGTCCCCCTGTAGCGGGGGACGGCCGAGAGAAGCATTTCCCCACAAACTCATCCCCGCGCACTCCGCGGGACGTGCAGCCCCCGGGCGCAGCCGGGACGTGGGGAGCTGCCGGGCATCGTGTGTGGCCCCGGCGGGCGCGCCGCGGGTTCCCGGAGCCGGGCCGAGCTGTGCCGAGCTGTGCCGAGCTGTGCCAGGCCAGGCTCGCGTTTGAGGGGCGGCGAGGAGGGGGCACCCCCCGGCGCACGGCGAGGGCGGCGAGCGGGACCCGCTGCGGCGCGCTCCGCAATGAAAGGCTCTTTAACTTCCACCATTCATTTCCCCTTCCTGGCTGCTCCTGCGAACAGGGAGCGTGTTGTGTCAGCGCACGTTTTCCTTCTCCAAACTTAAATTCATAAGCGCTCGCGTCTGGCTTTGTAGCCCGACAATGCAGCGATTGTGATTTATGTGGCTTTCGGGGGGGGAAGGACAACGGGTGTCCCGATTGTCCGGCAGCGACTTTCCGAAGTGGGGTGATGTCTGGGGCACGGCAGGAAAGGGATGTTGGGCCCCCAGCGCCCCGCGATGGGGCGGCAGCCGGGAGAGCAGCCGAGGGCACCGTGGCGTGTGGTGGGGATGTCCCGTTAGGGAAGAAAAAAAAAAAACCAAAAAAACCCAACGCCTTAAATCAATAATAAATGGAAGCGTGCCAGCTCTGCACGCGGAGGTGCCGCTGATCTGGGAAAAAAAAAAAAAAAAACCAAACCACCACCACCAACAAAAAGCCCTACCAAAACAACCAAAGCACTTTCTCCCGGTGCGACGGCTTTTGTGTGCTCGGTGCCCGTTTCCAGCGGGGAAACACCGTCCCTGGGAAGCGCGGCCGGCGGACAGGGAGCCAAGGACCAGCGGCCGCAGGAGCCAGCGTGCCCGAGCTGCCCCTTCGCCTTGTCCCCGTGCCCACGGGCGCTGCCGCATGCGTTTGGAGGCAGCAGATGTTTTAACAGCCTTCCGTGTAGAGATTACCGAGTGCCATATGTTAAATACCACCCTTACTCCGGAAAAATAAATAAATAAATAAATAACGCAAAACAAAACAAAATCACCAATAAACAACACAACCCCTCTCCAAAAAAAAAAAAAAAAAAAAAAAAAAGGCAAAAGATAATAACAAAAAAACAATACAACAATACCGCAGCAAAACCCACCCTTTTCGCACTCACTCCCCTTCTTTTGCTGAGCTGCCTCACCCATTTAAAAGCATCAATGATTAAATCAAAAGTCGCGGGGATGTGCCGCGCTCCCGGGACAGCCGCTCCTCCTTTCCATCCCTGCAGCCCTGAGGGAAGGGGGCTGTGCTGCTCCCAACCCCACCGCAGCCGCCGGGTGGCAACACCGCCGGCATTATTTACGTCTTGGGACACTTCTGCAGGGCACCAAGTCCGGTGTCACGGCTCCTCATCATTTTCCCGACGCGCGGTAATCGTGTAATCGATAATATGTAATGATATTTTATTGGCCTCTGTTAGAGAGCGCTGCAGAACTCTTGGGGTTTTTTAATAAATCCTAAATTCGTCATAACTCCTATTTATTTAATTTCTGTCCCCAGCAAATCTCAGAGTACCATCAGGGAGAATCTTCAGGGGACGGGATGGGCTCAAGCTTTGCAGAGCAATAGACACGGTGTGAGTGCGCCCGGCGACCGCAGCGTTTTTGTTTGTCTAAATGGGATAAATATTCCTTTGCAGTGCTTGAAACCTGAAGGTTGGAGTGTGAAACATGAGAATCTGAAAGTGAAACCGACTGGAAGCCAAAAAAGAAACAGATGAACGTGTTTCCACTGTCCAAGCTGAGGAAAGCCCCGAAAGCAATCAAACACTATGAATAATAAAATGTGCAATAGATTGGAAATAAAATTATTCCAGCTTCAGTTACTGGAAGGAGTCTAGTTTGGTGGTTTGGGTTTGTTTGCGTTTTATTCTTAACTTATATGATTTTTAGCCGTTCAAAGGTAAATCACATAATTCCATGCTGTGCATTCAACAGGAAAAACATGAAAAAATTATCTTCTATTTCCTCTGGTTTGTGGTGAAAGACTGGGAAAGGATGTGACTAGCACAGGATATTCTGCATATTTTCAAGGAGTATTTTAATGATACAAGGTATTTTTCAGCTCTAAATAACTGTGTGGTGGCAACTTTATGATTAACAGCCATATTAGACAACATAAGTACTGAGCAGGTGAAACATGTCCTGTAATAAAACTATTCTCACCTTTAATGGGTGATTTTATGCAGGCTCAATAGTTAATAGCATTAAATAATGGATTCTGTGTGACTGGTTAATATATTTTTAATTAATTGCTCCTCTCTGTTTTATGCAAAGCTTCTTCTTTAACCTTTCTCATTCCCTAGTTTAAACTTTTTCAGAGCAGCGATTATGCAAGGGGTGTACAGCTCCAGTCAGATTTCTTTATTAGGTGAGATGGGAAAGGAGTCCAAAAAAAACCAAGGATGGTCATGTACCTGGGATTGATGTTTTATGCTGGAAGACTCGATAAATTCATCCCATTTAGCCCAAAGAATTCCCAGGCTGACATGACTGCCTTATCTGGCAGAGGTGCCCGTCCCTTGCAGCCGCGGCTCTCCTCTCCTGGGGGGGAAGGTGATAAGGCTCCGTTCGTTTACCCGGACGAGGAACAGGGAGCAGGTGCCTCCCACTAGCCAGGAAGTCAATGGAAAGTCACGTTTTTTACCCTGGCATGCAGAACTGTACAGAAACGCTGTCATTCTTTGGGGTTTTTTGTTCGTTTGTTTGTTTTGTGTGTGGGTTTTTTTGGTTTTTTTTTGTTTTTTTTTTTTTTTTTGAACAGATATTTGAAAGAGCAAGCGCGGTTCTGATAAATTACAGGTATGAACCACTGATATCTATTTCATCATTAATAATATGATAGAATCTCAAGGTGACAATCCCCACCCTTTTTTTTTTTTCTTCTCCTCACTGCCTATGAATCAGCTTCCTTTTCTGCTTAAAATGACTTTGCTGTTAACCTCTTGCATTCCCTACCTGCTGGCGTGTTTGTATCAATCCTTAGTTCAAGAATGGCTTCAACATTAAATGTACAAGGTTTTCTTTTTTTTTCCCAGACTGTTGAGACTTATCAATAAAAGACTTTCTGTCTCCAAACCTGCAGCTGATCTCCAATTTTTAGAGCATCTTGCTATGACATAGCTTCCTTCCTTCAAAAGTAATGCTCAGTTTTTCTCTGTGGTCTCTCAGGTGGCTCTACTCTTACTGAAACAAATGTGGAGCTTCAATCCCATTTTATTTGCTTTCTGTCTACATTGAGGCAAAGCTTTTACATTTCATACACATGTATAGCATGCCCAGGTCTATAAAAACAAGGAATAGAAAAGCAAGATGTTAACAGAAAATTGCTCCTTTTATGGGGGTTTGGGAAGGGCATATTTTAGTTGTCTTAAGAGTGCTGTGAACTGCTGAATAATCATGGTATTTACTCCCAGGAGAGCAGCTGTATTTGAAAGGTAAGTGCAATGATTCTGTTAATCTGTAGTGACAGAAGTATCCTGACACAGGGTCCCACACTGAATAGTTTGCTGAAATGTATGAGGCATATATTGTTTGCCAAAGAGCAAGATATTTTATATGGAGCTTCATCAGGGTGGGATTTTGGTTTGGAAGCCACGTGAATGACTGTGGGATGGGGATAAGCTGGACCTCTCATTGTGTGCAGATGTGTACTGCACATCCAAATTCTGAGAACAGGTGTATTTTTAAAGGGAAGAATGGCTGGTCTTTTTACCTCCGTGAAAGCATCAAAAATTGTCCATGAAGAAATACAAAGCTCTTAACCAGTGTTTTGGATGCCCCCTTTGCATTCCAGGGGCAATGAAGTACTCTATAGATGTGCTGATTTTTGTCTTAACATGATCAGACAAACAAACAGAATTAACTTTTATTGCCTGACAAAGATACAATCATATAAAACCCTCAAAACAATAGTATCACAAAATAAAACAGTAAATAAATTCTCTCTACTGAGGTAAATTATTTTACTTGTAATTTCCTCCTGCAAAACTGCTGAATTAAAAACTATTCCCATGGATAAACAGTCAGGATATTTTACTACCCAGCTCTATGTTGATTACATCTACACCTGGGAAAATTAATTGCTTTAAAAATATTAATAGCCTAGAATACTACATTGCTTGTAATATTAATGACTACCTGAATACAGTGCTATCATTTGCTTCTCTTTTCTCTGCTTCTATTCTGGGAATGCAGCATTTTAGTCTATAACTGAGTGTTCCAGCAGCAGTATGCTCCAAAACTATGCATTTTATAGTGGTCAAATTGAAACATTTTGAAAGGTGTTGCCCCTTTTCACAGTGGCACTTCAGTCACTGGACAGGTGCCACATGACTTTTGAATAAATGGCTTGATTGAGAATTCAGACAGTGTGGACAGGGAGAAAACCCTGTCTCCCATGATCTCCTCAGCATCCCTGGCTTCTCCAAGTCCTTCTGCTCCGCACTTCTGCCCGTGGTGAGGCTTTGCTGGGCATATGATGGGCAAACAGGAGCTCAGGCACTGTCCCTCTGTGCAGGAGGGTGACAAACATCTCTGTTCCAAGCTCAGCCCTCAGCTATTTCAGATCTCATCTCTCAGCATTTACACACAGTCAGGTTTTGGCTGACTGAGGTGTCTTGCTAGGCATGGCCAAAGTCATGTCTGCTTTGTCTGAGTTCCATCCAAAGTCTGAGGAGGTTCTTGTTTGGTCTGGACAAAACTCCTAATGTGGGTGAGAAGGTCGTTTGGGCAGAGTCAGGAAGGCTGGGGAGGTGATAGCTGCCCTCCTGGTGAAGTAGAAAGAAATTCTCACAGGTGTCTGTGAGATCCACTGCTGCTGCCTCTGGAGAGCTCCCAAAGCTCCTCCATCACTCCACAGGAGCAGAACACTTCAGCAGCAGCTGGGCAGTGGTGAGCGATTTCTCAAGGGCTGCATCTCCCCAGGGGTGTCCAAGGAAATGTCCTCCCCTCCCTGCAGCTCTGCTACCTCACCCCGGCAGCGTGTGGCTTTTTACTCTCAGCTAAGACACTCTTGCTCTCCTGCTGTTTTCCCTGAATCTGGAGCTGGAGTTAACAGGCAGACACAGCTTCCTATGCACCACCTTATGCTGCCTTCCAGATGTTTTACTGCACGTAAATAGACACAGGTCTGAGGGAAACATTGCTCTTACAAAGAGCTAGGATGGACTTAATCTAGTCCAGTCCACTGCTCGCAGCAGGGCCACCTCCCAAGCTGGATTGGGTTGCTCAGGGCCTTGTGCAGCCAAAACATCCCAGTCTTCCTGGGTAATGCCTCAGTGCTACACCAGCATCAGGTGGAAGAACCTTGTAAAGAACCTTTGTTAAGAAAGAACTTAACTTCTGTTTCTTTGCTAAGAATCCTTGTGCCTGGTCGGAGCTTGCCTGGCTGTAATTCTTGTCCATCCTCTTGAAGTCTCTTGAGTATCTGAAAAGCAGAAGGAAGCGGTGGTGGGTGCTCGCTGGTCACTGGCATAATTGCATATACATAGCTCAGGGTGTAGCATGCAGGGTCTGTAATATGGCTTTTGTTGAAAGGAATTAAACTACCTTGAGTAACTAAAAAAATCACTAACACATGCCCCACACTGCTCTCCTTCATTGAAACCTCCAGATCTCCTGCACTGTCTCCTCCCTTGGCTTCACTCTTGGTCCTTCTCCATCCCTCGTGGTGTAAATCTCTACCCCAAGCAAAATTCTGTTGTGCTGTTGTCTCATTTCTCTGTGTGCTGAAGCTCTCCCCTGGGCTTTCACATCATCTTGACATTGCAATAAGCTCTTGGAGCAGGTTCCTGATGTTGGTAGCTCCTCATCCTTGTCCTTTAGCTCTTCTCAAGGTACTGTCTGCTGGCTGAGCTGGGAGCCCTTTTCCCTGAGTGGGTTCTCATACTCAGACATGAACTGTTTCTTTTTTGGGTTTCAAATTTTTATTAATAAGGCTCATTGATGCCAATCACCATCCTCAGAAGGGAAGCTTCCCACGGGTCAGGAAAGCACCATTTCTGTTTTACAAATATCCAAAGCTCTGTGCTGTAGAGAAATATCTTCCATGAGCTCCATGGCACACCGTGGAGTGGCACTGCCTTTCCAGTGTCCCAGCAGTTCCTGGACAGAAACACCTCCCTAATCGGAGAGGAAGGTTCATTTTGCTGATGGTTTCCACACTTATAGCACCAACTACTCTTGTGCCCCTATCTCACAAATGTTGCACTGGAAAAAAGGGAGGGGAACTCGTTTCTCTATGAATAGATGGACTTTTAGAGACTGTTGGCACCTGAATGGGCTTGTTATCTTCAGATAACAAAGGAATTGCTCCATCCTGGAGGAGGTCAGGTTGTGCAGATTCTCTGGGAACTGAGGGACAAGCATTCCCTTAGAAGAAGGGCTATGAAGCCATTTGCAAAGAAAGCTTGGGATGGTAAAAAATCAAGAAGGGAACACACCTCTGCAGAAAAGAACCCTTTATGATGAGTCAAGTACCTGTGAAGGGGAGCTACAGAAGAAAGGCTTAAATTTGATGTTGCAACACCCTGTCCAGGAGTGGAAAAGGGTCCTCCTAAGAGGATTTGGAAAGGGCTGACAAAGGACAGTGAAGGACCAGAAGCAGGGAAGTGCAGATAGGCTCTGCTGTTGCATTCTTCGGCTCTATAGATTTTCTTGCACATCTCAAGTAAAGCGTGATTATTTTTACAAACATTACACAATCGCTTTGCTATGTGTTTTAAGTTATTTATCCCTGAGGTGGTAAATTATAAAATAGAGGGCCTGCAAGGGTGAGATGCAAACAGAAATATAAGTTGGAATTCCTGGAGAGCTGGGAAAGCCTGTACTAATCTCTGTTTCTGGCTGTGGGGTGTAAGGAAGGAGGACACAAGGGAGGAGCTATGTCCTGAGAACACACTTGGAAAACTCCTGTTCCTGGGCTCTATTTGGTTTAAAACATCATAAAAACCATCTTCTATGTCCCACTCACAACCCTGTTATGAATACTCAAAATATTATATGTAGGGTATGTAGGGTTTTGAGAAGACTCAGCAAGTTTTGGGGACAGAGGTTTGGGGTTTTTCTTTTGGGTTGTTTTTTTTTTTTTTTTCATTTTGTTCTTTTTTCCTGTGAAAGTCGGGCAGATTGAAATCTGCTGACTCCAGCACTTAGAATATGGTTCAGAGTTGGCTTGGAATTTCCAAACCCTGCTGGGAATCAGAGCATATGTCCAGAAGAGCCTCAGATACCCAGAGAAAGTTAGAAGTAGAGGTAATTTGGTTTATCTTCCGAGCTGAATAGTATTATATAATGTTTGCAGACAGCTTTCTGATGCTTACTGTAACTGTAGCTTTCCCCCCCCCCCCCTCACACTACAGAAACAGCATATTCTTGTCAATGCAGCTGTTGCTTACTGTGTCTTCCTTCTGCTTTGGGTGGATTTTCCCATGGTCATATCTGTAGCTTTTGAATCCTTCTGTCAGTGAACAGCTGCAGGCTGATACTAGATAGAGCTGGATTTTTTTTTTTTTTCCTCTGTTCACACACAAGTAAGCTTGTGAACAAAAGATTTTAAAGGAAGCTGATAAATGAACAAGGTCTTTTGGACGATGCAATGTTGCTAACGGTGTGGACAATGGCAATCCTTGTGCTTGTCCTCACTGAAAGCCAAGGAAGACATAACTCAAGCTGTTTTAGCTGGGAGCCTCCAAGCTTTTCCCTACAGGCTCCAGAGAGGATGTTCCCTAATGGACTCATCTTTCATGTGACAGAAAGGGAAGTGCTATCTCCCAGCCTAATTCTTGCTTTCCTTTTTGCCATTTGGCTTGGAGGTGGCCCTCTGAGGGGTCCCCCTGTTTTCAGAGCTTCAGGGAGGATCAGGCTTTTCCCAGGAGCTCTGGATGGGGCACCTGCAAATCCCAGAGCTTCCCTGGGCCTCCAAGGGAAGCAGAGACACTTCTCTGGAGGGATGTCCATCTCAGCCCTGCTCTGAGGCTGGACTCTGTGCACTCTGGCAGCTATTCAGCTGCTGGGCCCAGCCAGGCACAGTGGCTGCCATTGTGCCCCGAGGGGACGGGAACGGGAGCGTGTGTTGTGTGGGGAAGTGGGATGTACATTTGTCCCATTCCTGCAGCTCTCCCGTGTTTCCTTTGGGTTCTGCCTGAGGACCCTGGGGACAGCAGCTTTATTTGTTTGTTTTTCCTGTGTCCTTAACTTCTTTTTCCATTTGTTCCACTTCTATGAAAGAAGTCATGTGCAAATCAGCGACTGACCCATTTGGCTGCCACCATCCAATGTCCACTCCTGCACACAGTGGGACGAGGACAGAGACAGATCCTGGTGCAATGGGAAGGGGCATCACAGGGAATTCTCTGTCCAGATAACCCCCAGCAAGGTACAGGAGGGTTTTTTTGAGGAGGAAAAAGAGAGGCCAGGGTGTTCAACAATGGCTTTGGCACAGAGCTGGCCACTTTTTGCCCCCTCTGCCAAGGGGCTTGGACATTTGTGTGTAGAGTGTAGGCTTGAGATGGGGGAGGCATACAGACAGATGGACAAGGGAGGATAGAAGGGTTATGGCCAGCTCTGCTCAGCCTCCCTGTGTCACAGCTGCTTGGGACACTGCCAGGGGTGGGCTCTGGGGTGAACATGGGGAGAGGGAGGGGAAGAACCAAACCCAGGCCTGACACTGGAGCACAAAAAGAAAGCAATAAAGGAAATTTGAGAGTAGCTGGAGACAAAATACAGGATTAGGTGTATCCTTGGGCTGGACTGGCTCAGTCCACTTGTTTTTCCACTTTGCTTCATCTGTCTCTTGACTTAAGGGAGCATTGCAAGGTTAAAAGTTTGGGCCATTGATTTGTATTTGGGAACAGTCAGACACCTGAGGAAACGCTGTCCCATGTGCCAGCAAGGAGACCCAGGCTCATCTCCACTTCTCTTAGGGTAACCCCAGTGTTACACACCTGTGGTGAAATATGTGAAGGCTTCCATGGCATTTTCCCTCCTACAGGTGGTAGAAGGGCAGAGTGAAAGCATGACATGATTTTTACAGCTTTAGACAGCAAAGCTTGCCCTGGGTAAATATCAGCCTGCCCAGACATACTGTTCTCTTAGGGCAAGCCTCTGGGCACTGTGGACTTTTGGAAGGTTTATCCTGTGGCCAACTGGTAAAAATACAGTAGTTTGGATGAGTTAGCTCTCGTATGAACTGCAACAAAGCCACACTGACAGCTTCTGCTCTGGAGAAGTTATTCCCTGTTTCATCCCATCAGTGAGATCACCACCTGTAACTGAGTGGGTTGAGGAAAAGAAACGCGAAGGGGTAAGTGGTATTTGAGATACAACTGGTCCACTTTTGGCACTTCCCAACAAATGTGCACTTTCCCCTGTACTGATCTTTGCACAGGAAGGTGCTGAGCCTCTTCACCATCCCACAAACCTTTCCATGCTGCTCTTGTCTCCCTGGGCTCCTCCAGAGACTTGGCAGTGGCAATGCCTCTGGCGAGTGCTGCTCAGCATGCTGGATTGACCCAGCTCATCTTTTCCCTGGGCTCCCTGCCCTCCACTGCAGCCCCACCTGCTGCCCCTCATTGTCCTGCTGCCTGTGTGGCCAGGCACACAATGGGAGCCTGGGCTGTGGTTTCCAGCCCCTCAGGGACAGAGCTCTCCAGGCAGTGTGGATGAAGCGTCATCCTAAGAGTGGGGTCTCATGCTGGTGACAAGTGGCTTACCCTACCCTTATGGCAAATATGCTTTATCTGACACTGAGAATGGAGGAAAGGGTTCCTGACAAGCTTTTTGTTTTCTATTCCTACTAATTATGGCTTAATACTGTGGTGGAAGCATGGATGAGGTGTGAGTGAGGGGAAGGAAGCATATGGGACTTCAGGCACAGAAGGAACAGGGCCAGAGAAGAAAAGTCAGAGGAACAAGAGGAAGCATTTTGGGGGGGCGGGGAGAAGGGGGACAGAGTAAAATGTGTCAGTTGTGTGAAGAGTGGAGACCTACAGGGAAAAGCAAGGCTTAAACTGTGCCTAGGGTGCTGTGCCAGCAGGAGCTAAGCTCCAGCAGTAGGGACTGATGGAAAATGACAGCTGCAGTTTAAGTCAGGGAGGCTTCAGGGCCATCTCCAATCACATTTTGACAGCCTGCAGCGTGGTACTGGCCCACAGATACTGCACCATCTCTGCTGGCACAAGGGGGAATTAAGAAATCTGGCAGTAATCTGAGCAAACCCAGGAGCTGAGGTGAAGGAACACAGTATCAGAGACAACCCAACTGCCATAAAGGCTTTTAGCTAAAGACTTAAAGAAAACAATGTTTCTTGGAGGGATTGCTCACACAGTGACTTAATATTTTGCACTGAGGAATTATTACTATCTATAAAAACTTCTAAATGGGGACAGTACTTTGTAAACAATAGAAACACACATTTTGCTCTAAAAACTAGCATGGGATTAGAAGGGATCATCTTCATCCCCAAGGCAAGTCCTCTGCAAATCACAGACCACTGAGCAAAGGTACTGAGCCCAAAGGGATTCACCCATCATTTATTTCCAACAACCAATCAGTGCTCAGGAGATTTTTCATCACTCATAAGAAAATCCTTTGTTAAATCCCCTCCTCCCAATAATGCATGGAAGAACTGTGTCATGGGCAAGTGGATTTATCTAAGGACATTGCTGAGATGGTCAGCTCCTGCTGACCTAACAGGGAGTTTTACTTCATTGCTGTTCCTTAAAAGTGCTTCTTCATCAACAACTTCCCAACTTTCTGGTTTGTCGGGGGTTTTGTTTGTTTGGTTTGTTATGTTTGTTGTTTTGTGGTGTTTTGTTGGTTTATTTTTTCTCCCAAACAATTGACCCAGTGGAAATATTCAGAAAAAGGTGGCAAATAAAGAGTTTTCAACTGCCAAGCAGAGCTGGAGGGGAAGTTTCTGATGAGGTGGAAAGGGAAAGGCTGTTTGCAAGTCTCTTGGACAGCAGTAGGAATATTATGCACCGGGTATCAGAATATTCTGATACACACAAGGATCATCAAAGTCCCGCAAGGTAGTACAGGAATTGCTGACAAGAATAAAAAATGAGACTTTCTTGTGCCAGGCATGCAGACAATCATATCAGTAATATCATATCAGTATTTGTTATCACAAAGATAAAAGGGTGACTACAAGGAGAGAAGGACAGATCAGACAGTTTTCACTAGAAAATAGCAATGCTTTAAAATGTTGAGTTATTTTGTAAGCTGGTTTCAGTTTCTCTGAAATCCTGTATAGGAAAACTCAGAAAAAGGCCCGGGATAACTTTTAAAATAAAATAGTGTAATTTTTCTCTTTGCAAAACTCTTTCAGTGAGACTTTATCTTGAGTTCGTGTGACCCATCTGTCAAAGAAAATCTGAGCAGAAACTAAAGGCTCAGGACTGTTCTGAAGAACTTTACCTTCAGCTGATGTAGTTTTCATCTGTGGACAAGTGTGTAGTTTGCTGTCTCCTTTCTTCTTGAAGCTGAGCTGAATTTGGGCTCCCAAAATACTTTTGTGTGAGTGGAATCCACATATCCAGACAGCTGCTGGATATGTTTCCTTAAGAGCCCTTGGAGCATCCATGAGCCCAAAGTAGATCAAGGATGCATGGTGGGGGAAAGTTTTGGTGGGAAGTGGGCAATAGGTGGGCTCAGTCAAGGTGCTGAGCAATCTGGTCTCAGATCAGCACAGCTTTTAGGGTTTAGTTTCATTCTCAGTGACTCAGTAACAATTTACATGTCTGAAGTTAAGCACCTGCTCAGGGATTTTTCTGAATTGCACCCCTGGGATGTGGTCTGCTTTTAACTCACCCCTTCAAGACCGTTGTCCTCCTCAGTTTCTCTGCTCTAGTCCAGATCTCCACCTGATTCTTCTCCCATCCCTCATTTTCCAGGTCCTGCCAGAAACTCCCAAATACCTCTGCCTTTTTTTTTTTTTTTTAAGTCTACTTGTTTTTGTATTTATTCCCAATTTATTATCAGCTGTAACTTTCATTCATGCACAGATCATTCATCCATTCTTGAATGCAATTTAATGACACCGGAACTAACACTGATCATTTTCACACCTCGGGAATGGAACAAACAAAGCCTTTCCAACATGGTTCATTGTTTTTTTGTCATCCCCCTTTGTTTCTGTTCCAGCCTGTTTGCTGTCCACATGTTAGTTGTTTTGGTTTGTTTTTTTCTCAAGCCAATTTGGACAAATTTCTCCACTGCTGGTTTCATAGGACGCAGGATCAAATATTTTGTTAAAATCCAAGCACATTGTAGCTGCTTGTATTGCCTTCACCCCCTAATTGTGTAATCCTTCCACAAATTAATCAAATTTATCTGGTTTTCTGAACCTCTCACTGCCTATTCCTCATAATTCACTCAGCCCAGAGATATCTAAAGATCTACCACCCCCTCATCGTGCCACACCATCACTTCTTCCATGCTGTATTTTGGATAGAAGCAGGACTTATGGCATGAGGGGGGCCACCCTGTGTTATGCTGGGCTGTCCTGGGAAGAAGGAATGCTGCCGGGAAGGGTGTGTTTCATGATGCACAACCAGATGAAACAGTTCCCTGCCAAATGAGCAATGACTGGGAGTGCTTTCACATGGTGTCATCTTTAGCCCAGGGTCCAAAGGGCACTTTGAAAAGAATGGCACCAACTCCTAAGCAGTCAGAGGAAGGCAAACAAAATCACATTTCTTGGACATTTGCGTGTCTCACTGATGGTCTGAAATGACCCAGCCATCAGTGTTGGATAGGCTGACAGTCTTCTGTTTAAACTCTTACACCTAAAAGTACCTTGGAAAACCCTGGATAGCTCATCCAAGGCTCCAGTGTAGCAGGGCAGGGGGGATTTTGCCCCTCTGCCCCACTCTGCTGAGACCCCCCTGCAGGGCTGCATCCAGCCCTGGGATCCCAGCACAGCAAGGACAGGGAGCTGCTGGAGCCAGGCCAGAGGAGGCCACAAAGCTGATAAAGGGACTGGAACATTTCCCCTATAGAAACAGGCTGAGAAAGTTCAGCCTGGAGATGAGAATGTTGTGTGGAGACCTCATAGAAACCTTCTGGTGTCTTGAAGGGACTCTTCAGCGGGAACAGGAGTGACAGGAGCTTTCACACTGATGGAGAGGAGGTTTAGATTGGGTATTAGGAGGAAATTGTTCCCTGGCACAGGCTGCCCAGGGAAGATGTGGCTGCCCCATCATTGGCAGTGTCCGAGGCCAGGCTGGATGGGGCTCTGAGCAACCTGGGATAGTGGCAGGTGTCTCTGACCATGGTGGAGGTTGGAATTTGGTGGTCTTTAAGGTCCCTTCAAACCCAAGTAATTCCATAATTCATTGGAAGTAGGTATGTTGGAGTGACCATGTTCTGAGTTATCCCTCATTTAAAAGGGTATTTTAGGAAAAGTGTCACTGAGGGAGGAGGGACATCCTTGTGAGCCCATAATGGAGATACATGTCTTTGAATCAAAAGGGTGAATGTACAGTGCTGCAAGTGCTGAGGAACAGAAAAGATTGTGTGGAAGGAGAGAATGACCGTTAACAAGAAGCTACCACAACAAAAAACAACCCAAGCAGTAAAATGAGAGTTTGAAAATAATAAATTTATTTTTTTAATAGCAAAGTTTTTGTTGCTTTTCAAATCAGGGTCAGGGGTGTGATATAAAACCATCTGGGAGAGAAAACAATGAAAACCAAAACTGGATGATCATACATCTGGCATTTTGTACCATGAGTTTTCTCCATGTGTGTGGGTGCTCCAACAGAGCTACTTGCATTGCATACTTGAGAGCAATTCAGTGACCACAAAATATTCCTTTCATTCTGGGGGAGGGGGGAGAATCTTGCTGAGCTTTTCAAAACTCTCTGAATCTTTCCAGCAGGCTTCCCAGCAGTGCTGTGTTTCAGGTGAGTGTGATTTTGAGATAGCCCCCATGCTTTGACTAGCAGAGACTCCACATGAAACTGTGGAGTATGTTTTCCTCTCGGGAAGCAGGGGTGCAGTCCTGAGGCTGGGATTTCTCCCAGACCCACAATTCCAGCCATGCTTCCTCTTTAAGCAAGGTGGCAGGAGAGCAGGGATGGGTGGTCCACAGTGATGAAGAAACTTGTGAGCTCCTCCACTGCCACTTCCCAGCAAGCAGCGTTCTGGCACCACTGAAAAGGGCTGATGGGTACTGACCCAGCTCAAAGTAAAACATGCCTTTGTATATTTTTTTTTTTTTTTTTTTTTTTGCCTATCAGCCCTAAAAACCTGCGCCTGGACAGATACACTGTTGGCTGCATGGTGAAAGCTGATACATAATCAATACTTTGTAGCCTGGGTTTGCCTTTCATAGGGGGGATTACAACACTCAACCAATAGATACAAGATATTTTCTGAGAAGTCAATGTAGCAGGGCTATAAATAGAGCTATACTTCTCCATCTCATTTTGGGGATACATACTTTATAATCTTAGGAACACATGGACCTCACAGGTTTCTGTAGAAAATACATTTGTAGAAATTTTACTGCACTTCTGTGGCAAGCACATTTCTCTCCCTCGCAGGATTTTTCATAGAGGTGCCCAGAGAGAAATGAAAGAGAAAACAATTTCTATTTCTGCTCCTTGTTTTTCCTATGTGGAATGTGTTTGGAGAATTGTTTACCTGGGGTGATTGCTTGATTGGATTCAGGTGAGGATTGTTTGAGCCTGATGGCTCACGAGTTGTGTTAGAGAAAGTAGTATGTAGTTTTAGTCTCTTCCTTTTTATATAGTATATTAATGTATTTTAGCATAGTTATAATAAAGAATTAATTCAGCCTTCTGAGCTGAGTCAGATCATAATTTCTTCCCATTGGGTTCGCCTGCATTTACAATACACTCCCTCTACACTTTTACCAAATTGAGGTGTTTGTGCAGCACAGTTGGGTTAGATACAGAACTAAAACAATCCCCCCATGACCCAATTCCACCTGGCTAAATCCATTTCACTCTTTTGAAGAATCTTGGATTTGCTTGCCTTCCTGAGGCTGCCTGGTTGTTTCTCCAGGAGGGAATAGGAATGGGCTGGGCTTAGGTTTTGTGTTTGCTTGTGGTAACAGTGGGCAGTGCCCTTTATTGCCAAAATCCCAGCCTTTTTAAGCAGTTAGCTGGTTATCAGCTCACATAGTTGTAAGGCACAACAAGCCCAAGTCAACCAACCACCATACACCATGATGTGGACACGATGTGGGCATGTGGCAGTCACACAGCACATCTCCCACATCTCTCTACCCCTATTCCAACCAAGCCACTCTCCCACAGTTCTCTTGTACTTAGCCTAAGTAAGTAGCCATGTTACAAGGCCTTTCCTTCATAAAGCCTTACCTATTGGTAAAAGCTCTACCAAGGAAGAGCTTTGTTTGCTGCAGAAGATCCAATGCTCTGTTGTCAAAACTGGTTTCTTTTTCACCTGCAGTTTGGTGCATTAGCAAAGCAGAGTCTGCAAGGATAAACCATTAGATTTCCAGCATGCCTTTCCCCTATCCTTTGTCATTGCTAAAGTAAATTTTAACCTTTGTTCGTTTTCTTTTTCCTTCTCAGTGATCAACCAGCACCTGCAGGAATTTCAGAGAAAGCAAGACAACAATTTATCTGAAACTTTATGATTCTGCTGGACATTATGCTCTGCCTACAGACACCTCACAGCAAGTCCAGGTGGGTTTGGAATATCTCCAGAGAGGGAGGCTCCAGACCCTCCCTGGCCTCTGCCACCCTCAGTGTGCAGAAATTCTTCCTCATGCTGAGGTGGAACTTCTTGTGTTTAGTTTACGTCCATTACTCCTCATGCTGTCCCTGAGCACTACTGAACAGATCCTGGCACCATCTCAAAGCCCATATTCAAGATGCTTGCATGTATTGATCACATTCCCTTTCAGTCTTCTCTGGTGCCAGTGGTGAAATTCCCGTGTCAGGAAGGGAGCCAGCACCAAGGCCTGACCCAGCAGGAAGCTGTTCAGTTCTGGCAGCAGTTTAGCTCATGTGTGTCCTCTGTCCCCCAGGTTGGTTCCTTGGGAGCTCAGCCGAGCTCCAGAGCTTGTGACAGCCAGACCTTGGCAGGTAAGGGGAGGTCTTTCCCTGCCTCCATGCCCTGCTGGTCCTGAGGGCCTTCCTGGGACAGCTTAATGAAGCACCTCTGCACCTGAGCTGTGAAATTACAGCCTTTAATAACCCCAGTTAAGCCTGGAAGAGCCCTGGTGCCCTGTGGAAATCCCCAGAGCATTTGGCTGATGGGTGTTTGCCTTGAATTTGGAGCTGAAAGGAGAGGTAGGGCGGATTGCAACCTGCACATCCCAGGTGAGCTGGGCCAGGCCTGCGCTGCCCGTGCCTTTTTGTCCTGTGGGGCTGCTGTTCGCTGCATTCCTCTTTGCTGCTTAACCCTGGATTCATTTGCTATTGCACTTTGGCTCCTGAAGGCAACATACTGCTAGCATCAAAAATAAAAAGAAATCCACGCATCCCTGCTGGTGTTTTACACCCAGGAAAAAGCCTATGGGTTTTTCCCAGACTGAGTGGCACTGAAACTATACCACTGCTGTGAGGAGAGATGTGTCCTCCTGTCCTTTCCAAGCACCCAGGGATAACAGGCAATTGTGTGTGTGCTGGAATGGCCCAGGGCAGTTTCCGTGGCTCTTTGTGTGCAGTAGGTGTCATTAAAAACTCAACATTTGACACCTTGCCTTGGCTGGAGCACTTGGTTGCTCCAGCTCGCAGGTGCAGTGAGCTCAGGAGTGACCTGGTGTGATGGACTTAACTTTTCCTTCTGCTCCTTTCTGGAGCAGAAAGATTTGGAGGGACATGTGTGATTTCCTTTCTCTGGTTAGAGATATTGGTCATGAAATGTGTTACATAAACATGTGCATGCCGGCCTGATTTTCCAATCAGATACATTAAATCTGATTGGAAAATATTTTCTATGAATGCTGTATCCCAACCTCTACTTCCACCACCTTAATAGTGGGAATGGGGGAAGTGAAAGAATGGTAAAAGTACAAAGATCTTACAGGAGAGGGTAGGCCAGCTAGTATTTCTTCCTTAATTTTTTCTTTAAAACATGGCTTTTCCCACTGTCAGTTTACCTACCCAACCAGCAATCCCAAACATGCTCACTTTCTGTATAGGCTGGCTCAAGAAACATGGTAAAAAGCAGTGTGGCAGCAGCTACAAGTGTGAGTCAAAAAAACTGGTAAAATCCAGTATTAAGATGTAAACTGTGGAGTGCACATCTTCCTCCATATAATAGATCTGAACTGTCTGTGGACAGCTGCAAATTCAGATGAGCCTGATCCTTTCCCCTCTTCATGAGGAGGGGAGGAGAGGGGTGTGCTGATCTTTTCTCTCTGGTGCAAGGGGATGGCTTAAAGCTGCATCAGGGGAGGTTCAGGCTGGATGTCAGGGAAATGTTCTTCCCTGAGAAGGTGATCTGGCAGTGAAAGCTGCCCAGGGAAATGGCAGCAAGCCTGATGGTGTGCAAGGAGCACTTGGACAACATTCTTTGATGCATTCTTTGATACAGAGGTTAATTTTTAAGCTGTCCTGGGTGAAATCAGGAGTTGGGCCTCATGATACTCATGGGCCCCTACCAGCTCAGGATATTCTGTGCAGTTGAGTCCACTTTGAATAATGAAACATTTCACCCAGGAAGAACTAAGGAGTGCAGTGGAGTTTGTTGTGGTTGACTCAGAAATTACTTATCTCCACATAAACCCCAGCTGCTGGGATATCAAAGAGCAGGAAATGGGTCCACAGCATTCACTGCAGCTTTGCCATCTTTCCTTGCACTGATAACAGTCTTGTTTTGAGCTTGGATTAATTTGTCACCCATTCTTCCTACTGAAGGCATGGTGATTATAGAACTATCTCCTCATTATTAATAATTACTACTGGATTCATAACTGGTAGAGTTACAGAGAAAAATCCTCATTCTGAGCAGCATACACATTAAGAGGACTAAAAAGATGAAATTTGAGAGACAAAGATTATAATTCTTATTTTTCATAGGTGAGACACAAGGCAACAAAATCAGTTGATTTCTCTCCTTCCCACAATCATATGGATAGTGGATTCTTTTTTTTTCTTTTAATTAATAGCTCTGGATGCCTAACCAGACTTCTGAAAAGTTGGCAGAGTACAGATTTCCCTCAACCTCTTAGTCCTTTGTCTGAAAAATATGTTTTAAAGAATTTCCAACCTGATTTTTATAGTTCTCCATATATATATATATATATATATTTTATTTCATTAACCACCATGGTGTGACAATAACAGTAAATGAACCAAAATTGTCACATTTCATTAAACATCAGAGCTCTCAAATATAGAAAGAGTCCTAGAAGTCTGCTGGAAGTTGGAACACAGTTAAATGCTGGACACAGTATCTGAGTTGCCACCTGGAAAAGAAATCAGGACTGTGGCTTTCTGTGGGCAAATCCAGCTCCCTCTGTTCAAGTACATGAAAGCAGCACCTTGAAATTACTCTGAAGCTATATTCATGTCATGAAAATGGAACATAAATTCCTTGGTTTATCTAGGTGGTCAATTGGAGTGAGATTTCATGTAAGCTTAGTTTTAATGCCCTTTGACATTTATTTTGCACTTTGGATTTTTTGAGGTTTCTTTCTTTCTTCTCTTAAAGGTCTTACAGAAAATCTTTGAAATCAGATGCCGTGTGAAATTTAAACCCTTCTGGGTTTAAATTCATACATGCATCCACATATAGATATTTTCTTTTTGGTGGACTATGTGGGATTCCCATTTGTGATTTGTACATAGTCCCCCAGCCAGTGACAGACTACATCTCTATAGAAATACATAGTCAATTAAAAAATGTAATCATCCTGAATTTTTATGGTTTAACAGCTGATTTAAAACTGAAATTGGATTTCCTTCCACTTCCAGCCATTATCCATGGTGTAACTAAGCAACACCACCCTTGTTTTATTGCTGGGGCTGAGTGCTCACAGCTCTTCTGCCTGGAGTAGGTATAACTGCACCCACCTGTAACTGGTGAACATTGGGTTTCATAGCAGGGATTTCCAGCTGGTGCTGCAGAGGCAGAAGCATTGATCTGGAACTATTTGGAGGTGTGTTCTTCATTCTGATCTGTGCCTTTTCTGGTAAAGCCTCTCTTTTTTTAACTTACATGTCTCTTCCTCAATCACCTGTTTCCAAAAAAGCATTTCTGAGTACATTTTGCTCCTGCAGCAGATGTAGCAAAGCTGGAGGAAGAAAACCAACCTGATAAAAGTTTGCACATTCAATGGAGTAGAATTAAGGCTGATGTGACTTAAATGTTTCTCAGCTGGGCAAAGAGCTGGTGAAGGGTCTGGAGCACAAATCTTATGAGAGGGAGGTAGGGTGGGGACCCTTAGCCTGGAGAGAAGGAGGCTTGGGGTGATCTTCTCACTCTCCCCAATTCCCTGACATGAAGGTGTGACCTGGTAGGGGTCAGGCTCTGCTCGCAGGCAACTGCTGACAAGACAAGAATAAATGACTCCAAATTGCACCAGGAGAGGTTTAGATTGGATATTAAGAAAAAAATTATTTACTGGAAGGGTTGTTAGGCACTGGAACAGGGTGCCTGGGGAAGTGGTGGGATCACTGTCCCTGGAAGTGTTAAAAAATATGTGGATATGGCACTTGCGGACATGATTTAGTAGTGAACGTGCTGGGTTCTGGCTTAATGTTTGGACTTGACCTTCTGTATTTTTTCCAACTTTAATGGTTCTGTGATTCTTTGGACCTCAGTGTTGATACGGTGGGAGCTGCCATGGATGTGGAGATGGCAGCAATAGCTCTAGGCAAGGCATGTAGGGCTGTCTTGGGAGAGCTGGGAAAGTGATAAGGGAATTAATTGATGCTTCCAAGAAAGTCATGGAGCACTACTGGCTTTCTGAGCAGAGCTCAGGTCCCCACAGCAGTGTGTGGGAGGTGAGGAGAAAGTGTCTATGTGAATTGATGGCCTGAAGATGCATTTTCCTTGTGGATTTGGGCTGGAGCTGTTCTGCTCCACCTCAGGTTGCCTCAACAGAGTGCTTGGCAGGCAGATTAAAATAACTTTAAAGATTGTTGAGGGATGTCACTTCAAGGTGCTTAAGAAAAGCCATGTGCTTCTTCCTGAGAGTGAGGATGGATATCCAAGGGTGACCCTGAAGCCTTGACATTGCAAGCATTTGAGGGCTGTGCCTCTCCCCCAGGAAAGAGCATTTAGGGCAGTTTATTTGTGTATCTGCTTCACTGGAGTCAGTGGTGGCATTCCCAGGCTCAGCAGCTACTTATGTACTATGGAATGATATCCAGAATTCATCCTCAAGGACCTGCCTTAAAAGAGAGAAGGATGTAGACACTCTACTAAATATCAGTGGGATCCACAGAAGAGGTCAAGCTGAGACAAAACATATTCCCAGGATAAGGTTTATCTGTCTGAAATTCTGACCTGAGTTTTCTAAGCCCAGTAAATGGATACTAATGCAAAATTCCATGCTGGCTAAATGGATTTCAGTTAATTTTCTGCTATGAAAGCATTTCGATTTTAACAATAGCTGTCACTCCCAATATAATACAGAAATAGTTTAGTAATACAGGCCTTAAAACACTACTCTGATAAATATTTATATTACTTATTTTAAGTTAAAAGCTTGGTTATGAATTGTTTTCATTCCAGAAGTGTAAACATCCTTCTAGAGTCTGCACTGTAATGTTGAGATTGAAGTCACTTTCCCTATTTGCCTTCTCTTATTTTATCAGTGCAAAAATATTCCTTAGTGGAGTCAGATAAAAGTATTTCACTGTACAAATGCCCTTCTTTTTTGTACACTACAAAAGGGAAAAATAATGTTAGGTACTTTTCTGCAGTCAGCAAAAAAGCATCAGTTCTTAGTCAGATTTTAGTTTTTAAACACAAATTTGAATACATGACCATAAAACACAGGCCTTCTATGCAAGGGGCATTTTCCTGGTGATAAATGGATTTTGGCTATTGCTTAGTTAATGTTTTATGCTTATTTGATAAAGGAAAGCTTTTAAAAATGAGAAACAAAAGCTATTTAAGGTGTGTAAAGCGAGGTACCAGCACAAATAGCTTCAGCTCTGAAATGACAAGCAGTAATAGATAAATAACTTGATATGGGGTTTGAGCTGGAATCCCAGCCATATTCTTGTGGTGAAAGGGAAAGATTTGAATGATGGCAGCAGAATGCAAGCCTCCCCAGTATCATCAGTCTGAAGTGGCTGTAGAAATTCAGGCAGTCATTTAATAAAAACACCTCTTTTACTACGGAGGCTGTAAATTATACAAGCCTGTCAAGTTACAGCTCTGCCTTTGTGCCCAGCATGATTGTAATGTTCTCAGTCCATAATTTAGAAAAGGATTAAAGTTCTCCAATGCTCTGCTGTTTTTACAATGTTTTGGTGATAATAAGATTACCTCAGCCTCCCTCTCTCATGTGAAAATGTCTCTAAAAAGACATACTATATTTGAAGGTGGGGTTTTCTCACACACAGATGCATATATTTGAGAGGGAGAAAATACATGACAGTGGTGTCTGACATCAAACTCTTATTGTGGAGCTGGAGATGCCTCATTACTCATGGATGCTGAAGGCATGCAGCTGATGTATGGATTTGCTCTGTATAAGTTCTACTGTGTCTTTAAGGTCATGTCAGCAAGGTTTCTGTTTATTAAAGAAACGCTTTCAAAAAGAGTTTTTAAAAAGCGTATGAAACAGCAGAGATTTTAGAGGACCTATTCCTTGAAAAGCCAATTTTCTTTAATTACCAGCGATAATTACTGGATAAACCTCAGGACGACAAAAATACCACCAGTGTTTTCTGTCAGAAAATAAAATCAAAATAGATTTTCTACCTGTATTAACTCATGCATTTAGAAGCCTGGTGTCAGTGGGTATTCTGGAGATGGCAGAAAATTACACAAGCTCTGCTGGTGGTCTTGAAATTTCCTGTTTTCAACAGTAGCAAACTCTGACTTCTCTCATCATATGCCTCAGTACATCAGATCTTCAGTTTGCCATTGGGCTTAGAACTTGGCTGCCTTTTAGGGTGAGGGGGTATCTTATTTTTGAAAAAAAAAAAAGGAAAAATATTTCACTGACAAGTTTGTGGTTTGGGTTTTTTTTCAAAGATGGCACCATGAAGCGACCCAGATATTTGGCAGAGGTCCTATGAAGGACAAATTTGACAGCAAAATGCTGGAGAGTCAGGCAAAGATGCATGGAAGACAAAATTTGTCATATGCTGCCTCAGTATTTCTCTGATTATCTCTACCACATACCAGACATACTTAGGTTTCAATTTCCTTGCAAAAACTCATGTTAATAGCATTTGCTTGAATTATTTAAGAAAAGGAGCGGATTATAGAAGACATCAAAGTCCAAGTCTTCACCTACAGTCCGAACCTACAACCTCTATTATAGAGGGGAAAAAAGACAAAAAAAAAGGCAAAAATAAAGGCAAAAAAAGACATTAAATTCTTTGTCTTCTAAGATCCAGGACCAAGCAGCTCCTCTGAAGTCAGTCATTATTTCAGCTATGAATGACTACAGAATGTCATTCTGTCAGGAAGGCTTGACTGTCATCTATGGACATCTTGATCATGCCTCCCTTCCCTTTCACCCTGCTGCTGTGAGGAGGAACTGAACAGCATGTACAAGCTGGCTCAGAGGAGGGTTAGGGTGGATATCAGGAAAGGTTCTTCCCCCAGAGGGTGCTGGGCACTGAACAGGCTCCCCAGGGAATGTCACAGCCCCAAGGCTGCCAGAGCTCCAGGAGAGTTTGGACAGCGCTCTCAGGGATGCACAGGGTGGGATTGTTGGGGTGTCTGTGCAGGGCCAGGGGCTGGGTCTGACAATCCTTCCAACTCAGCATATTCTATGATTCTATAATTCTATGAACACGGCCACCTTTATTCCCCAGAACTCCCTCCAGGCTGGATTGTGTAGGTAATGTGGTATCACAGGGCTGTTGTCAGACATAATTTCACCCCTCAAGCCCCCAGTCCTCTCCTCTGGTGTGGAGCAGCCAGTTCTCAGAGCTGTGCAAATGCCCATTTCAGCTGTGCCCTCCTGGCTGTTCAGTGCCCTTTCTGTGCAGTCTCTGAGGAAAAGCTGAGGTCTCCAGATGACCTTGACAGAATTGGACAAGCTGGAAACTGTGTCCACCACCTGGAAAAATTATTGAATGAGCACTTCACATACTTCACATGCTCAAAAAACCAGTGTCTCCCTCTGGAGCTGGGAATCTCTGGTGGCTGTGGAGAGGCCTGGAAAGGAAACAGGGATTGTAGGATGGGTCAGGTTAGAAGGGACCACAGAGAGTCATCTGGCCCCACCTCCCTGCTCCAGCAGGGCCATCCCAAAGCACAGGGCACAGGATTGTGTCCAGATGGTTCTGGAATATCCCCAGTGAGGAGACTTCACAGCCTCTCTGGACTCGGTCACTGCCCAGGACAGAAGTTGTTCCTCCTGCCCAGGTGGAACCTCCTGGGCTCAGTCCCTGCCCGTGGCTCTGGTGCCATTGCTGGGCCCCCAGAGCAGAGCCTGGGCCCTGCTCGGAGCCCTCCCTGCAGCCAGGGACACCCAGGGCTGAGGGCCCCTCTCAGCTGGGGCTCCTCTCCAGCTGCACAGCCCCAGCTCCCTCAGCCTTTCCCTGCCAGGGATGCTCCAGGCCCTGAATCATCTCTGCAGCCTCCGCCGGCCCCGCTGCAGGAGCTCCATGGCCCTGCTGTGCTGAGGGGCCCAGAGCTGGACACAGCCCTGCAGATGTGCCTGACAGGGCTGGGCAGAGGGGCAGGATCACCCCTGACATGCTGGCACTGCTCTTCCCAGTGCACCCCAGAATTCCATTGGCCTTCCTGTCCCCCAGGGCACTGCAGGCTCATGGACAGCCTGTTGTCTCCCAGATCCTTCTCAGCAGAGCTGTTTCCCAGCAATCTTGTGCCCTGTGCTCTGAAATGGCCCTGCTTGAACAGAATTGTGGGATCAGATGATTCCCTGTGGTCCCTTCCAACCTCAACCAGTCTGTGTTTCTGTATGAAGGGAGGCCAAGGGTTTGTTCTGTCTGGGTAAGACTCAGGTGGGTTGGTGCAGACTGCTGGCTAAAAGGGAAGTTTAGAAAAGGCAGAACTGGATTCTCCTCAGAGGTGCATGGAGGAGGGACCAGAGGCAAGTGGCACATGTGGCAACTAGGAAAATTCTGATTTTTGATTGGGAAAAATTCTTCCCTGTGTGAGTGGTGCAGTGTAGAAGCAGGACCTAGGGAAGATGAGGGATAACCATGCTTGGAAAATGTCCAAGCTTGACTGGACAAGGCTTTGTAGGATCTCATCTAGCTTTAGAATTAGGTCTGCTGTGAGCAAGGGGTTGGACTATGGACTTGCAGAAGTGCTTCACCACCTGAATTGTTCAGTCAAAGCAGTGTTAAAGTCCCAAAGTCCAAGCAGGCTGTTCCAGCTTCTCCAGAGCCACTTTCCACCCTGTGTTGCTGCTCCAGGGGCTGCTTGGTCAGTGTGTGCATCTCATGATATCATGAGGAAAAGAAAACTTGCCTGGTCCTCCTGGCTATTCCTGACTAAAAGGTTGTTTTTCCTAAACAGTAAACTAGGAAATTTTAAAAACAGCTCAATTTTGTGTATTTCCTTGTTACCCCCCCACCCCCTGCTTCCCTCACCCCAAGTCTCTTGAACATTTTCTTCAGTCAGCCTCAAATTTCCTAAAAGGACATTCTACCCTGAGTTAATATCATGCCTGTGAAAGTTCAGGCTGATTATTTTTCCTCTAGAGAGGGAGTCAAAATTGGGCTTATAATGGAGGTCTTGTTTCAAACAACGATGAAAGAATTTAGCATTTCTGACATCAGTGGGGTGGCACAGGCGTGGAGTCGCATGCGAGCAGGCGGGGGGAGCTGGGCTCTTCTCTGCTCCACTGGTTTTGTGAAGGACTCTTTCACTGGTGGAGGTTTATCCAAAGCCACCTAAACACATGTACATATTTATTTACTAAAGCAAACCAGGCTACAAATAGGACCAAAACCCATATTTAAACATCCCTACAAGAAGCCCCTCCACGCCAAAATTTTTCTTCAGCCCTGCTTAAGAAAAAGCCTGTGAGAGTTTATTTTCCTCAGGCTTTACAACTCATTGTTTTCCACAAAAGCACCCCTCTGCTTTTCCAAGAGTAGGGATAATTCTGTGGCTAGAACATATGACTAGGACTTGGGGTTTTCTTCCCAGCTGTTGCACAGACTGCTTGTGAGTTCTTGAGTAAATCTGATTAATCTTGCTGCACATCTGTAAAATGGATGCACTGCTCTTTCTTCTCATTCACAGAAGAGGCTGCAAGCCTTTTAGACCTTTACAAGTCAAGTGATTAGAAATGGAAAGAAACAGGCATGAAATTTTGTGTGGATTTCTTTTTTTTTTTCTTTTTTTGTAATGTATTTGACAACTTATAAATTCTGTACAAGGTTGCATACAACATTTGTACCTAGAAAGCTTATGAGTTTTTCCTTTCAAAGTGAAGGGGATATTTCTTTGAGTGAGCCTTATTTTTTTTAATTAAAATGAGACACTAAAGGTTACTTTTTTAAATGAAGAAGAGAAATGCTCAATTCACCTGTATTATGTATTATTTTTAAAGGGCAAAGGAGATCTTCCCAGCCAGCTATAAGCCACAGGCTTTATGGAGAAAGTGATGCCATTGAGGCTGAGTGCAGGCACACTGAGAGCTGGGAAGTGACTGGAACATCCATCTCCATCCCTGCATGCTGGCTCAGTGGGCAGACAGGCAGGATTTTCCCATGGAGTGCTGGAGTCCCCCCCCTGGATGTGGCACTTGGTGTTCTGGGCTGACTGTCGAGGTGGTGAAAGAGGCCAAAGGTTGGAGCTGTTGATTTTGGAGGTCTTTTCCACCCCTAGTGGTCCTGTGATTTGTTTTATCCTTAGAGTCAGTGTGCAGCCCTGTAACTCACCATCCACATCCGAGACCTGCTGTGAGGAGAGACAATTGCCATCTTCCTGTGGTTGTCTGTCACACTCTGTCCCTGTGGTTGTCTGTCACACTTGCCATCCCAGTCCCTCGAGTACTTCACAAATATTGATGGAAATACCTCCAGGAAAAGGCATTTTCAGCCTCAGAGCTGAAGTTACCAAGGTATCTCCAGATATGTGGTGTCCTTTTAGGGTTAAACCTGGCTTGAATTGGAAGGATTGTACATAGAAAAACCAATATAGAATCAATATATTCAACCTTCTGCATTTTAAAAAGTATAACAACAACAATTCATTATGGGCCAGAGTGTTTCAGGTGCCTGGTCGACTTCTGTGCCTCTCTTCCAGATGTTCATAATGTGATACCTCACAGGGACTTGGTTTTCTGTGTGCTGAATATTCACAGCTGAAACTGAATTTTTCTGACAATGAGGCTCCTTTCAATTAATTCAATATTAGGTTTTGAAAATAGTACACAGAATTACTAGCTGAATTGAAATATAAATAAAGATAAAAAATCTTGCAATCATCCAAATTTTCAATTTGTTTTCCCTTAAAATTCTTTAATAATAATTTTATCAGGTGTCATGTGGCTGAAAACATTAGGAAAAAATGGAACAGCTCCACAGAATCATGAGATTTAAAAAAAAAAATTTTAAAATTTATTTTTGAAAATTATAAACCACTTACAAAACTGCAAGTCTTAAATTTTGCATATTTGTGATAGTAAATTCCCATTAATTTTGTCAAACTGTGATCTGCACCCTGCACTTCGAAGCATAAGAAACATTGCCAGTGCCAAAAGTTCAGGCTGCAAGTATTTACGGGAGTGGCTGAAAAATGAGATTTAGGAAGTAGTTCAAGTTCTGTTCACATTTTTCAGTTTTCATTCATCTCCTGTTACATTTCTAAGCTTTCTCATCAACAGCAGGCACAGATGATTCACTGAAAGAATACGAGTGAGTTGCTTATGTCACCGCATTTCTCCAGGAGCTGGAAATTTAAACAGAAGAGGATCATGGAGTCATGATAAATCCCATGCATTGGCAAAGTTAATTCACTGCAATGTGTACCTGGCTCTGTTTTTAACAATTTAACTCAGTGCTGTACAGAGATGATCCTGTTCCTGCTGACAGTGACTGCAGCAGTGTGCAGGAGCAGGATGGGAACATGGAAAAGGGCCTGGAGCTGTGTCAGGACAGGGTTAGGGTGGATATCAGAAAAGGTTCTTCCCCCAGAGGGTGCTGGGCACTGAACAGGCTCCCCAGGGAATGGTCACAGCCCCAAGGCTGCCAGAGCTCCAGGAGAGTTTGGACAGCGCTCTCAGGGATGCACAGGGTGGGATTGTTGGGGTGCCTGTGCAGGACCAGGAAGACTTGATGATCCTTGTAGGTCCTTTCCAACCCAGGATATTCTGTGATTTTATGATTTCAGGTGTGGTTTTCTGACAAAAATCCCAATTGAAATGTGTGTGTCATGGGTTGGATTCTGATTCCAGGCTTGGGAGGTGACTTGTGTGCTTTGCATTCCACAGGCTTCTTGTGTGAGCCTGGGCTGTCAGCCCTTTCAGGTGGTACCTTCCTGCTTTGCCTATGGTGACAGCCACCTCTGGTCTCACAGAAGGTTTTCAGGATCGTGGCAGCTCCCTTCTGAACCATTCCTAGCTTTTTAATGTCCTTTTTAACGAGCCCAAGCAGTAGCCACACATCCTCCTGTCAGACACTGACAGACACTGCTGATGTGTTGAGCCCAGATGTGCAAAGCTCTCCATACCAGCAGATCCTCCACTCAGGGGGAGCCCCATGGAGCCCATCTGGGTGCTGTAACACTCCCAGGGCCTTCTTTCAGCATCAAAGGCTCACAACATTTTGGACTTTTCCTTACTTTGATAGCCAGCAATTGCCAGGTCTGGAATCTGTTTGTTTCTTTATCAATGGTATCTTTATAAATGGTGCTGCACTGCTAAATCTGTCTTATTCAGCTTCTTATTATTTTATCAGCCTGTCTTAACCTAGCCAAGTATATTTACATGAAATAATGGAATGAATTTTGCAAATTCCCCCTCCCCTTTATTTTATATTTTAAGTGACTGTCTAGCCAAGTTCATTTCCTCTCCTGTCTGAGCTCCTCTCTGAAATATATTTTCCCACTTATTAGAAGCCAATAGCACTGTGCTTTGCTTTTCTTCCACCCTCTCAGAAGAAGGAGCATGCAAGGGATGCTTGGATTAAGCGAGTGGGGCACCCCAGAGCTGGGATTCCTTATGAATGAGCTCACATCCTCTCTCCGTATGATAAGAGGAATGCCGTTTGCATCCCGAGCTTGCTGCATAAACACACACACACACTTGGATGGGAGGAGCATTTAGCCTCAGCAGAAACTGGGATATCCAAAAGATCTCAGGGACAGGGGATCATCTGCCAGCCCTCTGCTTGGACATACCACAGCCACTTCTTGGTGGCCATGGTCCCTGATTCCCAGAGAAATCCATCCCTCCCAGGAGGGGGAGGGCAGGAGGGGAGAGGAGATGACAGATCCCTGTTTGCATTCTTCAGAGGGAGCAGCTGCAATTGTCTTACTCCAGTATGTCAACATGAAATTATGACAAATCAGGCCGGGATGGACTGGCAGATGAAAACAATAAGGAGGAAGCAGAGCAGAGGGAAGCTGGGAGGAATGAATGACACCTAAAACTCAAGAGGCCTTTCCCATCCTGGTGGGAAATGCCTTTGGAAGTATAATAGGACTCTAATAGGATTGAAGTCTGTGGGTATGCCTGAGCATATGCTGAGTTTTCCAGTTTGTTTAAATCTGTCTGTAAAATACTATTTTTTTACATTCCATAGGAGGAACCCTATGAAAATTAACCTGAGAGCAGCTGGAAAAGGCTAATCTGACACCTTTTCCTGCGAATGGGACACAGTCAGGATCCCCACAGCGCCAGGAAGCACCCAACTCTATGTGATGCCAGGCTTTGACCCTGGCAAAGGTAAGGAAACTTCTCTGGCCTCCACAGTTACACAGTTTCCTTTTTTGTCTTTATTTTTTCATTTAAAGTTGTGCTGTTTGGTAGCAAAGGGAGAACTACCAAGAGTGAAGCTTCAGCTTTCTGTCTCCTTTCTATCTAATGGAAGTCCTTGAAATGGGATGCAATGAATGTTTCCTTTATTAAAAACTGAGTCTTCTCCAACCCACACAGTTTCACAACACTTGATAGAATGCACATTTTTCCAGTTTCTTTTTTTTTTTTTTTTAAACAATGTCCAACAATTAAACATAAGTCACCGAAGGGCCCATATTCAGCATTAATGTAATTGGGAGCAGTTCCCTCTGGTCCCAATAGGAGATGCATTTACTTTCACCAGAGCAGAATCTGCCAGCTTGTGGGCACCTCAGATTTAGGATTGTCACCAGTGTCTGCTATGAGTGGCTTATAAACTTTGTCAGGTTTGTGGATTTATCAACTTAGTGCTGTGCTGCAAAAGAAAGAAGAAAAAAGGCAGTGAACACAGGATTTCCCCCCAAAAGCTGGCTTTCTTTCCCTCCATCCAGGCTGTGCTGCCTCTATGTCTGCTGCAGCTGGCTGGCACCTCTGAGAAGCCTGCCACGTCACACCTTGCTGGAGTCAGGGAGAATGTGGTGGGTTTGCTCTGGAGGGTGGAGGGTGCATGAAAATATTTTCTGTGGTTTCAGTTTGCATGTCTGCATGGAAAAGTCTAGGGAAATGTAATAGGTATGAATCCAGGAGGATCCACAGAAGTATGTGAGGACAGATTTCAAGGAAATTAATGAAAAACCCCCAAAACATTTTCAGGGGAACATATATTCCCAATAACCTTTCATGATCTATAATAATTTTTTTCTCTTAAATTCCACAGGAGTTTTACATAGGTTTGGTTCAAACCTCCCCTTTCCTAAGCTCTAAGCCCTACATTTAAATGAACTGAGAGAGCTTTACTCTATGCTCACTCATTGCATCTCTCATCAGTGGCACTTTTCTAAGTGAGTGCTCTGAAAACCTTTTGTGTTTGCACTGCTCTTCTGAGACAGTGGGAAGTCCCCAGGCTTGGAGTCTGAGTGAAACAGCTGCCTTTCCCCTTGTAATCTTAAGAACTTCAAGTAATGTGACAAACATATCCTGCAAGATCACATCCTTCCTGTTGGGTTTGCTCCCATTAAGCAGAGTGCCCTGACGTAACTTCTACAGATCCATGGCATCCATCTTCTCCTGGAGATCAGCACAGCAAGGACAGGGAGCTGCTGGAGCCAGGCCAGAGCAGGGACACTAAGGGGATCAGAGGGATGGAGCAGCTCTGCTGGGAGGAAAAGCTGAGGGAACTGGGATTGTTCAGCCTGGAGAAGAGAAGGCTTTGGGGTGACCTCACTGTGGCCTTGCAGTGCCTGAAGGGAGCCCACAGGAAATTTGGAGAAAGACTCTTTACAGGGGCCTGGAGTGACAGGACAAGGGAGAATGGATTTAAACTGACAGAGAGGAGGTTTTGATTCGATATTGGGAAGAAATTGTTCCCTGGGAGGGTGGGGAAACCCTGGCACCGGTTTTTGAGAGAAGCTGTGGCTGCCCCTGGATCCCTGGCAGTGTCCAAGGCTGGATTGGACAGGGTTTGCAGCAACCTGGGATAGTGGCAGGTGTCCCTGCTGATGGCAGGGGGGTGGAATGAGATGATCTTTTAAGGTTCCTTCCAACACAGGCCTTTCTATGATTTTTTTCCTCTCTGGCCGGAATGAGAAAGAAGCAGTACTGTGTGCTGGGAAGCTCAGCTGAAACACTGGAAGAGTTGCAAGCTCTGAAAGGCAGGAGCTATGAAATGATCATATGCAGCCTATCTAGAAAGCACTTTACACAGAAGGATCCAGGTCAATATCACATTTAAAAAATCAAGTCTCCTTAGTTTGACCTCATGTCCCGCCTTCTTGGCTATCACAATGTACCAAAATCCAAAGTTTTTTTGCACATGTCACCTCCCTAAACCATTCCTGTATTTTACTGTAATGACTTAACGTAAAAACACACAAGACTAAAGACACATCCCTTACCCTAGTGTGTACCCTAATTCTTGAACATTTGTCCCCCCTCCATGTGCTCTTGTTCCAGAATTGAGAATCTCCTTTGGTATGTGGGGCTCAGCACCAGCAGGCAGAGCTGTGGTACTTTTGCCATGAATTTGTTCTGCACTTTAGTGGTGAATCTGGTGCTCCAGGGAGCTGCAGGAAGGGAACAAGCGCATGGTCTATGAGAGGCAGAGGCTTTGGGTGCCCACCTGAACTCTCTGCTCACAAAGAATAGAGACCAAGCAGAACTGAAATCTCAACCCCAACCTCCAAAGCACACCCTTGGCACAGTTCTGAGCTAACGCTGAGTGTGAGATCAGTCACTGCAGATCACCCCCTCCCAGCTGTTGGGAACTGATGCACAGAAGCACTGAATGACTTGATCAGACACAGGAAGCCTCGAGGACCCCAGAGCTGTCCCTTTTACAGAAGTCTCTGCCCAGTGCTTTCCCATAAAATCAAGGCTCTTCTCAGAACAGTTTTCCCAAGGCCCTTGCACTATGTTTTGCTGACTTTTACTGTAACAAACTTGGTTTAAAAATAACGACATTTTTCTTCTGTAAGTGTGACAGTAGCAGAGGGGGAAGCCCTGCACATGTGTAGGTGAAGAAATGAGAATGTGCAACCAGAGAAAAGGTGTTTATTCTCCCACACTTTCTGTTTTGCTTTACAGTACTAACCTCCCTTTACTTGCAAGCACTGAGTGCATCGGTGCCTTTTACTTTCAATTTGAATCACAAGAAATTTTAATCTGATTACGATCTCACAAGGCACCTACCCACTGCATTCCACACCTTTGTGAGCAAATTCCTAGTTCCTAATGATCACTGAATCATAGAATATACTGAGTTGGAGTACCCACAAGAATCATCAAGTTCAGCTCCTGGCCCTGAACCAACCCCAGAGAATCCCACCCTGTGCATCCCTGAGAGCGCTGTCCAAACTCTCCTGGAGCTCTGGCAGCCTTGGGGCTGTGACCATTCCCTGGGGAGCCTGTTCAGTGCCCAGCACCCTCTGGGGGAAGAACCTTTTCTGATATCCACCCTTACCCTGTCCTGACACAGCTCCAGCCATTCCCTAGGTCCTGTCCCTGGTCACCACACAGATAAGTGCCTGCCTGTTCTCCTCCTGAGAAAGTTGTAGCTTCATGTCAGCTTCAATGAAACACAGCTCCAGCCTTCTCTCTTTATCCTTCACTCTGTCCCCATAACTAACTCTGATGTTTTGTTCCAGTCTTTATCTTGTCTGGTTCACTCTTGGTGCCTCTTTCTTGGTCTCCTGATCACTGGTCTCTGTTTCCCCCTGTGCTGCAGTGGCAGCCAGACCTCCGAGCTGCCCCTAGAAACAGCCCTCAGTTTCCCTTGGCATGGCTCAGGTTGGTCAGCAGAGGCAGCCCCACGGAAAGCTGGGGTTTGTTCCTGTTTTCTTGGGGAGACTTGAGAAGGACCTTCTATTCTCTTTGTGTCCCAAGTTCCAGGTGAGGGCTTTGAGGATTTGAATTTGGACTCTGAAATGACACATCAGAAGTTACCACAGATATACTTTTTTTTCAGGCATGGTTGGGACAATCTGCCCTTCCACCTCTTTGTTCTTATAATCAACTAAACTATTTTGCTTATGTCTAGGGGAAAACCTAACCAACAGTTTAACATCCGAATATTTTTTTTCTACTATGGACAAAGGTCTTGCACAGGTAACACATCAACCTAGTAATGTGGAAAAGTGATAATTCACTGAAAGCAAGGTCTTATCTACTAAGAGCAGTTACAGCAAATCACTTCTCTAACTGCAGAGCAAGTGTGTATCTTACTTCTGGCTGGCCCCAGATGCTTAGAGTACTTTTATGCCATATTTGAACAGGGTGATATCTCTTCTGATCACCTGTGGTAGCCTTCCATTCCCATCATGAGGGGACAGTGCCAGCATGCATCCAGCAGGGCTGAAAGAAAAAGTTAATTGCACAATTACAGATTTGAGAAGATCAGTGTCTTCTATTTTGAATGTTTTTAATCTTTAATTATTTCCAAGCTCTAAAAGCTTGATCAGGAACAATGACACAATTTGTACTCAGCTTCCAGTTCTTAATGTCTCTGTGACCACCCGATTATTTGCTCTTTCTTGCTTGCAGCTACATCTCTCCACCTTCTGTGGAGGAAACAGCTGCTATTTCTCTTTTCTTCAGCCAGGATGCTGGTACTTTGTGTCTCATTTGGTACATTCTGAAATTAATTTGTTTGACACACCAGTGAGGGTCCATCACCTTTGACAAGATCAGAACTGAGCCAGCCTTCCTTCCTTCCTTCCTTCCTTCCTTCCTTCCTTCCTTCCTTCCTTCCTTCCTTCCTTCCTTCCTTCCTTCCTTCCTTCCTTCCTTCCTTCCTTCCTTCCTTCCTTCCTTCCTTCCTTCCTTCCTTCCTTCCTTCCTTCCTTCCTTCCTTCCTTCCTTCCTTCCTTCCTTCCTTCCTTCCTTCCTTCCTTCCTTCCTTCCTTCCTTCCTTCCTTCCTTCCTTCCTTCCTTCCTTCCTTCCTTCCTTCCTTCCTTCCTTCCTTCCTTCCTTCCTTCCTTCCTTCCTTCCTCCCTCCCTTCCTCCCTCCCTTCCTCCCTTCCTCCCTTCCTCCCTTCCTCCCTTCCTCCCTCCCTCCCTCCCTTCCTCCCTCCCTCCCTTCCTCCCTTCCTCCCTTCCTCCCTTCCTTCCCTCCTTCCCTCCTTCCTTCCTTCCCTCCTCCCTTCCCTCCTCCCTTCCTCCCTTCCTTCCTCCCTCCCCTTCCTCCCTCCCAGCAGGCTGTGGCATTACTATTACAAAGAGCAATAAACTTTAAAAAAAAAAAAAAGGGAGATGTGGAAAGAATGTGCTTCAGTAAAAGAAAAGCAGAAAAGCTTCTTGTTTTCCCAAAAAGTGGCAAAAAAATACCTTGTTTCTTCAAAATCCTCCCATTTCTGCCACAGAGACTCACAATCCCTATGTGCACTGCAGTGCATGTACCAAGTTTTGGGAGAAAGTCTTTGGTTTTTTTTCTTTCATTCAACAGTGTTACATGATAGATAGAGTCAGCTCCTTTGGGTTTTCCATGGCCTTCTTTCTAATCGTAAGTCCTTTGAGAAATGTGGAGGAGGGGCCAGACCCTTCTCTGAAGTTATGGGAAATGGAGACCGATTAAATCATAGGCTTTGCCCTGTCAGTAAAAACGTAAAAATGTCAAACATGAAAAAAACGTATTTCCATATTGGGTGATGTGTGGGTTTTTTTCTCAGCTATAATTGATCTAGCAGTATAAGAAAGCAACACAAGGTTTAGATTAGTCAAGCACATTTTTGCACTGTGTATATAATAACAAAAACCCCAGACCTGCCAACCCACCCCCAGGCCTTGAATTTTTGGTAGACTTTCTAGTAAAGTTCCCTCTACAGTCCTTAGAGGAGTCTTCAAGGGTGAGCTGATGAAGACATGCCTCTGGTACCATGTGCATTTTTACATCTTGTGCTCCACTGCCATCTCCTCTGTCTGAAATTTGTTCCATTAATGCTCCACACAGTAGGAGCAAGGACAGCCCCAGCTCCCCTCTGTCATGGCAGCTTTTCTTGTTGGAATGCCACAGCAGCAACCTGAGCCCACTGCCCTCCCTGCCACACAGCCCAAGGTGTTGTGCTTCTGATTGCAGAATGGAACCAACCCCAGTTCCTTCATGCATTGCTTCTTTACTTCCCCTGTCTCAAAGATCAGAGTAAGACCCTGAACGGGCCATGGCAATGTCTCTTCTCTGTCTTTGTTCTTAAAAAAAAAAATTCAAAATCAGCTCCTAACTAGTAGTTGAGGCAAGCTGATAGCCCAGTGTGAGAAGTGGGTGCTGCACTATCCTTGAGCAGTCATTTGAGGCAGGTAGTAAGAATTCAGTTCTGGAAGGAGAGCTTTTGTTTTAGTGGCCATAGAAGATGGCTAAACCCCCAGTTTGGATGGGTTTGAAAGAGGTAAAGATAGGAGAGATAAACCTTCCTAACTGTGAGTTGCAAGGTGTCAGACCTCGCCAGGGGTAAAGAGCTACTTCATAAGCACAAGGATGGCAGATCCTGGAGTGGGAGGAGGGGTGAGGGTGGGCTGGGCTAAAGAGGCTTCAACCAGCTAGAAGAGCATTTTCCATATGTCAGAGCAGAGGCTGCCAGCTTTGCTCCTGCTGAATGCTACCTTTCCCCATGATTAGTCCCATTGATTTTCTCAGCTCTGCTCACAGGGAGCTAGACCAGACCTCGTGCTTCAGCCCCAGGAAAGGAGCCACCCACTGCTGAGCTACCGCTGGGACAGACCTGTCTCCTTGCTGCTCTGGGAAGGGAGCAAAGCGTGACGGGTCTGGAGCTGGCACAGCACATGCTGCTTGCTGCCAGATGCCTTGGGAAAGGAAATGAAGGATCCATCAAGTTCTCTCTTCTTCCCACTTGGGCTAAGGAAAGGGCATAGTCCGCACAAGGCTATTATTCCCCTGTGTGTGAGAAGCAAGACACAGGACACGTTATGGCCCCTTACTCCTTGCATTGACATGCTGGCCATGATCTGGCCCAAAGTGAGGTGCTACTCTGCATGAAAAAGGGGCAGTGCCTGGCTCTCAGTGGCCAGAAGGTTTTACATGGCCCAGAGCATGAGGTCAGTGCAAGCCCCTTGAAGAAAGGTGTAGTGACAATGCATCTAGTGCATTTACTGGTAAACACAAAAGCCATTTACAATAAGAGGGAAAAAGAAAAAGAAAAAAAAAAAAAGAAAAAAAAGAAGGAAAATAAAAAGGCATGCATGCATTTATTCTCAGGGCAGAAAGAGTGTATGTGCCATCGAGCACCCACTGAAAGGCAAAGGGCTGGTCTGCCACAATGCACCATTTGCTGGAGGTTTCAGCCCCACTATGATATTATGGCTGGTGCCTCAGAGATCTTGCTTTGCCTACCAATGTAATTGGCATGGCCTGGATGCTTTTGATGGGGTTTTAGCTGTTCCCCAGCAAATCTGCTGAATGATTCTGTGGGACCTGTGGGTGTGCAAAGCCCCCATATTCCTCACTGACCTGCCCCTCTGGCTTGCTTGTCATGCGATTTACACTAACTAGCACTGTCCTTGTAACGCTAAGGTAAGAAGTGAAACCCCTTTCTTTTCCCCCTAATTGTTCCACTGATTTTACAGTTACCAAGCTGTAAAGCACCTCATCACTCTTGTTAATTCTTTCTTCCTTTTGAGCTGCCAGTTAGTAATCAATTATTACCCTTGTCATTCATGCTGCAGCACAGCAGCTGGTCACAAGAAGCCTCTGTTTCATTGGGCTGGAGCCAATCAAGTCTCTCCAGCTGTCCCTTGCTGCTCTGAATCATAATGTACAGTACTTGTTGCTTTACAACTTCCTTTACCAGACTGCTTTAAAAAAAAAAAAAAAAAAGTAAATGAAAAAAAGTTTTTGCTTCCAGTTCTACCCTCGTGGCACATCTGCCTACTCCCCAGCACTGTATTTTTATGAGGGGCGGGGGAAATACCCTTCTAATGCTAGCACAACAGATATTTTTGCCATATTCTCTGTTTTATGCAATGACTGCATTGATATAAAGACTGCTGATAGATCAAAGGTTTCACTGGTAAAACGATATGAAAGGCAGAGACATTAACATCCATCAAGGTCCTGTTAGGATTTGCAGAACAGGGGTTCTGGGCCTCCCAAGTGAAACCTAGCAGGAAGGTCTGCGAGCCTGCATAGCAAATGAAAAGAAAACAAGAGAGGGCACACAGAATATTGGAGGAGGTAGTGACCCACAAAATAGTAGCAATTCGAGCTGCAAGGCACCCTGATTGAATTGCAGTGGAGGCAAACACTCCCAGGCTTGCCGGTCTTGTTCTGAGGCGATGTGCTCTGAGCTATCAGCTGGGCTTTCAGAGTGGCAAACAACAGTACCACCAGCTTGCCTGGCTGTCTTTGTTCCCAACTCCCACTGCTTGCTGTGGAGATAAGAAGCCTTGTGAAAATAGCCAAGATGAGGAGTACCGGGGAGAAGCAGCTGGTTTTGGGGAATAGAGATTATCATCCTGTAATTTACCTTCCTCTCTGTACAATTTAATCAAAAGGAAGAAACCTATTTCACAAGTCTGCTACTGATACGGGTATTTTGACTGGCTTCAGCCAATAGTCACAGGAATAAAAGTTGGGGATACATCTTTCCCAGTCACTTTTCCTCTCTCATCTGTCCAAAGGAACCAGTTTCATGGGAGCAGTAAGCAACAAATTAAGACATGGTCTAACCCCCACTAATTACCGCCTGTTGCAAGATTTTGTCCTCCTGATGCTTAGAAACACAATTAGTGTTAACTATGTGATGTCCACCAGTGGCATTAGTTAAAAGCGTGTAGGTTTTTATTGCTGCTGCAGCTGAAACCAATAAACTCCACTCTGCCAAAAGGAGCACAAAAAGGGTTTAACAAGGGTGCTATGCAAATCATAGCAGTCGGTGAATGTTTGCCATGGGTTTAGTAAGAGTTTTCATCAAAAATCTGAGCTGTAGAGAGGTAAAAAGCAATTCAATGCAGTCACCTGTATTCCATGTGACAAGTTCTACTGGTTTGGCTTCTCAGCTCTTTGTGCCAAAGTGCCTGGGTGGTGATGGTGCTGCAGTGCTCTTCGTACTGACACAGGAGTCTTGGAAAGGCCAGCATCATGGGATGCAGTGCTGTGCAGGTGTCTCACACAGAGTTAGGAGAGCACAGGTGTTAGGCCAGGAATAGATCCTAAGGAACCATAAAACACAATCACAGAATCATTTAGTTTGGAAAAGGTCTTCAAGATCATGGAGTCCAACTGTCTGATCACCACTGTGTCAACCTCACCTGAGCACTCAGTGGCCTCAGTGCCACAGCCTGTCATGAGCAACTCCAGAGACAGTGACTCCATCACCTCCCTGGGCAGCTCCTTCAAAATTTGACAACCCTTTTAAGTGAAGAAATTCTTTGTGATGTGCAACCTAAACTTTCTCTGGTGCAGCTTGAGGGCATTTCCCCTTGTCCTGTTGCTGGATTCCTGGGAGCAAAGCCTGACCCCCATCTAGCTGCACCCTCCTGTCAGGGAGTTGTGGAGAGTGAGGTCTTCCTTAAACCTCCTTTTTTCTGCTCTAAACACCCTCAGCCCCCTCAGTTACTCCACATATGACTAATTCTCTAGAAAAAGGGCAATTTCAGCCTCCCCTTCAGTTCTAGCAACTCTGCTCAGAGGAGCAAATGTCTCTGATGTGAAGGTTGTGATGGCCAAGCTCTGTGACAAGGTAGGCTGCTTTGGGACCCCTGAGAGCCCCCCAGGCTGCTTTGATGATGTCCATATGGCCTGGCCCAGCACTGTGTAGAAGGCCCTTTTGAAAGGCAGGGAGTTTTGTCACTGTGCACTCTCAGGGTGGGATTAGCTGTTGGTCAGGGGCCAGCACCCGGGTGTGCTCTGCTGGCGTCGTCCTGCTTTGCCATCAGTGCCCTGCTTGGACACGGAGCACTGTGGTGCTGCTCCACACACGGCTTTGGCTCTCGAGGAGAAGACAAGCTCAGGAGTCCTCTTCAAAAAGCAAAAATTTTCACATGAAGGGCATTTTTCAGAGAAAGTGGTCTTTTCCACGGGTGTATTTGGGAATCTGATGCCATGAAATCCTGTAGGCACAGAGCTGACATGCCCTGACTGTCAACTCTGAGGGTTTTCCAAGTTTTCTGGCCTCCAGCACATTCTCTAAGCTTCACCTAATAGAATTAGTCCTTAAAATCAGTGAGAAGCACATGATGAGAAAAGAGGGAGAGCTGTGTGGTTCTGGTGTTCCATATTGTCCTGGAAGAACTTGTGGTCAGATTTCATAACCTCCATCACTGAGGACATGGCAAGATTTCTCTGAATATTTAATTGATCTCCATGCTTTACAAAAGGAAGTCTTTTGAAACAGACTAATTTTAGAAGTGTATTTTGGAGTTATTTGAACTTTGAGGAATCAAAAAAAAAAGCATTTACTTTTTATATGTTTCTCTAAATGACAAAAATAAAACCCTTTTTAAAGAAAAAAAAATCACATTTGTTCCAGTACAGAAGTGTTTGATCTTATTAAAACACTCCAAGACTCCTTTTTTTTTTTTTTTTTTTTTTTGAGATCCATCACTTTGCATTGCATTTAATATTCTCCCATTGCTGTGTGCTTGTGTCCATACACATTATTTAATGGTCACATGAAATGAGCTGTCATGGTGAACTCCATCTTGCTACATGACATAAACTTTCACAGTGAAATGTGAAAAGTGTTTAGTAAAAATAATAGAATATGCATCTAAATATATCATAGATACATTTGGAATTATATGAACTAATATTAGCATGTCTCCTGTAATAAAAATAACGGGTGTTTCTTAGGTTGCAGATAGGAAGAGAAGTGTAGGGCACCTTTTACACTTCACCTCCTGCACAGATCTGGTGGAGAAGACAGGAAATCTTCTTTGTCTTCTCTGTCCCAAAAGATAAGCTTCAGATCTAGTTCATAATCTTATTATTACAGGATCCACAGCAGACTAGGACCACTGGATCAGGCATTGTTTCCTCTTTGGAATAGCTCTGCCCCAGGTTAACTGTTTCCAGCAGAGTCAGAGCTGGAAGAAAAACCTTCCAGGAGCCAAGGAAGGAGAAGTTTGTGATTTGCAGAAAAAAGTCTTATACAATTCCACATTTCTCTGGAAATTCAAGTTAGGATTCAGCTCAGCTACCATCAAGTGTCCAGGTGAGACTGTACACTGGGGCTATGGATGCCTAAAGGAAATGGTGGGAATGACAGTGATCTTGCCTGTCTTTATGCATCTTTATGAGCTTGCTGTGTAGGCTTCCCTTGGAGCCACCAAATCACAGAATCACAGAGTGGTTGGAAAGGACTTTAAAGATCATCCCATTCTAATTCCCTGCCATGGGCAGGGTCACCACTTGATGGACACAAACATGGACTCCTAGTTTGGGTGTTCCGATCTCTCTTAGATGCCCTTGCTCCGAAAGGAACAACTGTCTCCATTATTCAGCTAATCTGAAAGTATGAATCTCTGGCTGTTGTTTAACACTATGATGAATCTTGCTTTAGGATTTCTGACATCAGGTCACAAATATCCCTCCTCAGGACACCAAGGTCAGTGTTGTGTCATCTCACCTCCTTGGTTCAAGCTGTTGAGATGTCAGTCCTGCACCAGCAGGGTTTATGTTGTGTCCTGTGTTTTGCATTGCTGCTGTCCAGCTTTGTGTTACATCATGGACCTGTAATGGCTTCCCAACAATACCCAAGGCAAGAAGCTTCTTAAAGTAGTGATCCCATCAGGAATGGCAACACTAAACCTGATCTTGGAATTTTTGTTATTTTTTTGAAGGAACTCTATGGTTCTAATGTTACAGTTCAACTTTTGCTGTTTGTGTGGTGCTTACTTTGCAAGTACCAGGTGCATCTGCCTTGAAAGAAAGACAGATTTTTTTGAGATTCCTGAATATAAACTTCCACACCCAGAGTTTTATTCTGTTTAGTGTGATTCCTACAGCAATACCTTGTCCTTTCTTCAACTAATACCTACACCATTTTTCTTCTAAACCTTGTTTTCCAGTAATTTTTGCCCTCCTCTCTCCCCTGGAATCAGAGGTTTGTGGTTAACAGCTTCCTGGATACACAGCCTGCCTCACACAGTTTGCAAATTAAAGACAACATCCCACTGAAATAAAAATCAAGCCTGATAAAAACACAAAGGAAAATGCAGAACAGGGCACTACCCAGATGTGAGATACTGGACTAATTTCTCATCTTCTCTGGACTCTGTGCTGTGGAAATGAGAGTGCTGGTGATCATGGGAAAAGTGCTACTGGCTTTTCTCGTCATAATAAGCTGGTCTTTTCAATATAGTCTGGTGGCTCATTCACTTTATAGCTACAGTTTTCTATTCAGTTTGATCAGCCACTTGGAATTCCCAAGTGTCAGCTGCACAGTTTAAAAACTGCTTTCCAAAGGATAATTATGCAGACCTATTTTTAGATTCCTAAGTACCTGCTTTTAGAAGCAGAACTGTGGATTTAGGCACCCATCTTTGAAGTGTAGCCCACAGAATGCATTGCTACCCAGATTCCTGACTTGGGGGCTGAGCTAGGAGGATGACACTGTGTGTTTGTCCTGTGTCAGTGTCTCTCCATGGCTTGCCTATTGCCAAAGACTTTACATACTTCCACAAACAAATGTCTCCACAAGAACTGGGATGAGGCAGTATCAGCTCTCAAATCTGTAGTTTGAGATGGCTGTAGTTTGGTGAGAAATTTCCCCCACTGCCTTCAGTTTTCAATCTTGCTTTGGGCTGTGGTCACCCAAGGATTTGTCCATGTTTACTGGACAAACCATACTATTTATAAGTATTTTGGATTTACCAGAGCCCTCTGCATTAGCTGTGAATGCCACCTACAAGGAACAGAGAGAAGCCTATTGTAGGAAACCCACATCTGGCACTAGATTGGAGCTTTGCAGAATTTTGAAACTCCTAGAAAAAAGAAAAAATTCCAATTTCGGAGCATCCCTGACTCAGTTCATTACCTTAGTTGTCCTCTAGGATTTTCTCCAGACTGCAATGACCCATTTTCATTAGGCCACTCAGTGAATTCTCATGGAGATTTACCTCAGCTGCAGAAATCTCCAGGTCATCCACCCAGGTGGATGTCATATCTTAAAGGTTGTCTTGCACAGTTAATCTTTAGGTCTGCTGGACATAAGTGAGGCTCTCTGAAGCTCTCTGCACCCTACCTCCTTCACTGGGACCTTTTATCTCCCCCTTTATCCAGGCACCTACAATTGCCATTTCCAATGTGTGGTTACTCAGTGAGATTTCTAGAGAAAATCCTTCATTTCAATAGTCCTGGGAGCATCCTTATCTATAATGCTCCCTTTAGGGGCATCCCTAAAGGGATTGTTTGACTGGTCCCATTATAGAACCAGTAGCTGCCCAAGCAATGTTTGGTTTGACAGACATTTAAAATCACCTAGCATTGCTGCCTAAAGAAACAGCCCCACTCTTGCTCTGTGTCTGCTGACCACTATTTCTCTGGTCTGGATTACTAGGGAAAAACATTGACTTAAACACACTAAAGAAAAATAGTAATTTTTTTTTCAGTTGTGAAGGACATTTCAGCTGGCTGCAGAAAGACCCATGCTGGCAGAAGGAAAGAGTGGGGAGTGGTACAGGAGATCAGATCTTCTACTTTCAGTGTTGTTAGCCTCAAGGACTTACAGAAGTGCAACTTAAAGGAAAATGTTTGTATAAAGTACTGCAAAATATTGGGAAATTATTATTGTAGAATATTGCAAAATTACTTTGCATCTCATGGCTATCCTGACTTTCTGTATGCAGCGCTTTTTGTTGGGACACTTCCTTTGCTTTTCTGGAGCATAAAGATATTTGTAGGTGTTGATCACAATGTTCTTAGCTTCAAGATTGGAGGTTGTACAGATTTATGCTGTGAATAAGAGGAGTTTATTTTGTGTTCAATAATTTCTAGTGCAGATTTGAAGGGTTCCATACAAGAGTCTTGCAGCTGAAGAAGCACATAAGGACAAGTAAGATTTTCTTTTCCTTCCAGACTGGAAATCTCTTCTCTCTGCAAACGTGTCTTGATATTTCAGCCAAATAGCTCTTATTATTAATAAAGAACCATCAGAGATTTTAATCTAAACCCCAAACATACATCCTCATTAAGAAGAAATTTTTCCCTCTGAGGGTGGTGAGGCCTTGGCACAGGCTGCCTGAAGTTTTGGATGTCTCATCCCTGGCAGTGTCCAAGGCCAGGCTGGATGGGGCTCTGAGCAACCTGGGATAATGGAAGATGTCTCTGCTCATGGCAAGGGGTGGGACTGGATGATCTTTAAGGTCCTTTCCAACCCAAACCATTCAGTAATTCTGTGATTAGACCTCCATAGTGATGTTGTCTGACATACCCGTCCCTTCCCCTGGGCGACATTTAACTCAATTCAGAAAAGTTGTGAAAGTCTTGTCCTCTAAACTGCAGCTGACAGGTGACACCTATAACTGGATGATTTTTATTTTGTTTATTTTTTTATCATCATCTATTCGTTGGAAATTATAAGGGTTGAAGATGTGGTCAAAACATCAATACAATGGTGGTGCTCTTTCTGTAATGGTGGAATTCCCAGGTTTCTGGTTCCCTACTGGAAGAGCTTGTAAATGGCACAAATTTTCACACTGCCTGGTTATTTCAAATTTGATGTTGCTTTGGAGTGTTTTTCCTATGGCATCCCTTAATTTGGACCCTGCAGAACCAGATGTTTCCTTTTATGTTGCTACCGATCACAGGAAAGAAAAAAACAAAACTAATGTGCAAAAAATTTGGCAAGTGACAGCTTGAGTGCAGAATTTTGTAATGCTGAGCCTGTGAGCCTCATACTAAACTAGTTCCAAAACAGGATGTTGCAGTGCATGTCTAATATCCCTTTTCTACCACACCCCAGAGCAATTTCTGTTGCTATCTGAGCTATGAATTACATTAAAAAGCAGCAATCAAATCTCACAAAGAAAGATTATATCTACTTCAACAAGCAGCAGGCACAGGTTTCATCCATCTTGCTGGAAGATATGAACACAAAGGTGTTGCACTTGGAGACACTGTGCAGTGAGAGCCTCCCTTTCTTCCCAATGCCCTGACAGTTGTGTTACTACAGCGACAGAAACAATCATCCTGTTTGTTAGTCATATCCAAAACTCAGACTTGCAGAGCGGAGTTATCCTTTCCCATTGCTGCTCCCATCATCTAAATAGAGCCAGGATAAAAATCAGATCTTAATCTGGTCAGTCATATGGCAATCCACGCCATCCTTGATTATCAGCTCTTGTTCCCCAGCAGTGAATGTGCCGTAGTTCATTCCACAACAATCTCAATTGCAGGATATGGTTATTAGCAAAGTTTTGAGGGGTTTATTAACATTGTCTCTTGGTCTATGGGATGTCACAATTTGTGTAGCTTGGGGAAAAGCACTTAAAAAAACCTCCATAGTTTGCACTTTTTCTAAGAACAGGCTGCTATTTATTATTGGCAAGAACAGAGCACGGGCTTTAGAATTTAAGCAAAAAAGACCTCTGGCAATGAGGAAATGAGCCTAGACATTTTTCATGAATGGGTTAGAGCTGCTTAACTCTGACTGGCTTGTTTTCTTTTCTTCCTATTCACATCACTCAAGTCCCACCTTCCTGCCTTAAAAGGCATCTCGTTCCCTGGCAGCAAGACAAGTATCTGTTTGATGTCAGCACCCTTTTATTTGCTTAAAAGCATCTTTTTTTCAAGGCAGTAAATTGAAAATGACTACCGCGTCGAGAACTAGCCAATTTCCAGCACTCTCTGCAGAACTGCTCTGCTTTCACATTTGAGAGTTATCATTAATTTTCCAATGAATAATGAGATCAGAGAGCTTGTATGCTGTATTATGTGTAGGAAAATGCTTATGTAAATCAGTATGGCTGTGGTAGCTTCCCAGGGGAACTTTAAAGCTTATCATATCATTAAATCTGATAACAATTCATTTTTTAAAAAAGTAATGCAAGGGGAAAAAAAATGTCTATTCACTGCCTGTTTGTAATAATATGTTTATAATATGAAAGAGAAAGGAAGGCTGCAAGATCATATATGAGAAAATGCAATGAGAAATTCCTTAGGCTTTGCAAGCTGCACCCTGTGTGGAGGAAGAAAGCACTTGCTGTATTTACATAGCTGAACCTTGTGAAATATGTTGATTGTAATGAGAACATTGTCATAGTTCAATATGGATTTCACTTTTCCAGGCTCCCTGCAACAGATTCCAAAGATTTTCTAGCACTACACTTCCAGGGACCTTAGGGGCACCATCCTCATATTCCTCTTCTTCTTTCTTCCCATGTGAATAATGAGCTCAATGAAATTTTAACCCAGTTTTGGCATCTTAGTGACAGGGATGCTTATGAGTCATGTTGGGGTTAAAGACATCAGGATACTATTTTTCCAGCAGACAGACAGCTGCTCCATGGATTCTAGTCATCATGTTTACCACCTAAAAAACTTTTAATTAGTCTTCCTGTTTCCTTCTTCCCCTGCTTTGTGCTGAATATAAACAGCATTTGATTTGCCAGGACTGTGCAAGCTGCAGTGTCTATTGTGGAAGCATCACCAGTGCCCCCACAAAGTCAAAAGTCTCAGTGTCCCTTTTATTTCCTTGGGATGAACTCAGAAATGTGCCTATTCTCATGCCCAGGTGTAGAGCGAGTTTAGATTGGATATGAGGAAGAAATTGTTCCCTGTGAGGGTGGTGAGGCCCTGCAACAGCTGTGGCTGCCCCATCCGGGAAGTGTCCAAGGCCAGGTTGGAAGGGGCTTGGAGTAACCTGGGCCAGTGGAAGATGTTCCTGCCCATGGCAGGGGGTTGGAACTGGATGAACTTTTAAGGTCCCTTACAACGCAGCCATTCTGTGATTCTGTGATGAGTGAGGTTCCTGCATCCCCCCCCCCCCTCCCCTATTCCTAAGGACATGTTTGAACCTTAGGAGGCGAGATATGTTCTTACCACTGCATCCATGTGGGGTAATCAGGCTAATTAAACTCATTAAATAATGACTAATAATATTTTGCTTTTTGGAGCTCTTTCCCCACTGAGTCTTAAAGTCTGAAAAAAACCAAATTCCTGCTTCCTACTAATGTAATCCTACAAAGACAGATTTAGAAGGAGGTGTTCCCCATTAAGCCAGCCTGATGTGACACATCCTTTTTCTTTACAAGGTAGGGGATTATGACCTGCACCATCCATCTGCAAGAAGTGAGTACCACTGAGACTTGGGGGAACACAGGTGTGCTGATAGGAAGCCAGGAGCTTTGTCTTTTTTACCCAGAACGTCCCCTCTGCCATGTTAAATATTAGCTACACGTTTTTCCACATTTGTCAGAAAGGGGGAAAAGAATGCATCTGCTCCTCAGGGATGATGAACTGAAATTGGCCCCGATTCAGGGGAAAAAGTCTATTCAGCACAGCACTTAAACTGAGACATAAGTGCCAGCCTGAATAGAGATGGAGTTAAGCCTCTGTTTAAATGCTCTCCTGAGCAGGGGTCATTAGCACCAGCTCTCTCCCTGCACAAAGCATTATTCCTCATGGAAGCAGCCAGCATTCAGATGGGCATCCAAACTTTGGCGGGGTTTGCTTTATCTCAATCGTTTGCTGCTGCTCCTCGCAGGCCAGTTGGCTGCTGCACACTTGGGGATCCGAAGGGAAGGCTCCCAGCACTCTGCCAGGAAAGCCATTCAAGCCTCAAATGCTGGTTTGGAGGGCACTGGCATGATGTGGGGACTCCCTTTGAACTCCAGGAGTAATGAACACCTTTTTCTGTCAGATACCTACTCAAATTATTATCAAATTATTATTACTGAGAAATATTCTGGAGTGACACAAATAATCTGGCAGATTTAAAAATAAATCTGATCTTCTGCAATCAGCATAAATATTTGAATGTTGCTATCAAACAGAGAATAAAATTGATTTACCCATAAAAACAGTTTTACCAAATATATGCATTAGTTAAAAAAAATTTTTCCAACACTTTTCCCTTTCTCAGCAGAAAATTTTTGATGTATTTTTCACATATGGAGCCTTCTTAAGTTCAACCATTTGAACACATTTGAGTGAATTTTGGCTATAACTCACTGGTAGATTTTTTTGATTTCCCAATGTTCTTGGGAGTTGTTATGAGTTTGAAAAGTATTTTGGTTGTTGTTTTGTGCAGTCAAAGGCAAAATATCCATAAGAACTGTAGGACTCAGCTGCCTCTCTGTTACACAAGGTGGCAGAAGGTTTGTAGTTATGTGACAGAAGGGCAGGAAGAACAGGCCTACAAATGAAACATTTCTGAATTAAATTTAGATGTATCTTCTTTGTGCTAAAGCATTTGAATTGGGCAAAAGAAATACAGAATACGTGAAGAAAATAAAATCAAATGTTTTCTTGGTATTTGGATTTTAGCTAGGTGTCAATTGCTATGGAATATAATACTCCCTCACTAGGAATTAAGGTCATCTTAATGACGATTAAGGTGATTTATCTTGGAAGCAGGAATGGTCAAATCCTTGTCAGGATAAGGTTTTACTGATGGATTTGACAAAGGTATTCAAAGTAGTGACTGACATATAACCAGTTTGCCTTTACATTGCAAATTAAAGTTTTCCAAGGACCTTGGAATAAGAGTTATTTTTACAGCAGTGAAAATAGAAAGAAAGTTGAGTGCTGCATTGCAAACGCCTGTAAATGTGGTATGATTGGACAACAGCTCTTCAAACTCTTCCCTCAGCCTCAGATTTCTGAACTTAACATTAAAGGTTACCTGAAGGTATCTGGTTCTGCTCTTAAGCTCACATGGGCCAGCCCCTTGATCTGCAAACAGTCCCACTACACACCTCCCTGTGGGGAAAGGTGTTCCTCTTTGTTGGAAGCATATTCCTGCCTTCTGTGGTGATCCATCAGGAAACTGCATCCTCCATGAGCTTACAAGACTATTCAGTTATGCAATGTATAAAGACCTGTCATAGGATTGTGAGAGTGATTTTGTTTTGATGGCTGAAATAGGCCAGTGCTGTAGAGTTATGATTGTGTTCCTTCTGATACACTCTTCTTATTTCAAGGAATGTCTACTTCTAAACCACCCTGCATTGCCAAGAAATAGTCATGAGTTTCACCCAAGTAATTGAATAACTAAAAATGTTACATCCTTGACATTCCACTTCGATGGTGTTATCAACCAGCTGATGTGTAAATGAAGGGCAGCTCTAATTACTGGGAGATGATCAGAAAGGACTGGCATTTAACAAATGACAAAAATTTCAGTCAACTTCCTATGAGTCAATCTAACAGTGACATTATTCATTCATAAAGCTGGACAGTCACACTCAGGGACAAGGCTGAGAAATCCTTGTGAGATCCCACCTACAGAACTGCATCCAGCCCTGGGATCCCAGCACAGCAAGGACAGGGAGCTGCTGGAGCCAGGCCAGAGCAGGGACACTAAGGGGATCAGAGGGATGGAGCAGCTCTGCTGGGAGGAAAGGCTGAGGGAATTGGGATTGTTCAGCCTGGAGAGGAGAAGGCTTTGGGGTGATCTCACTGTGGCCTTGCAGTGCCTGAAGGGAACCCACAGGAAAGATGGAGAGAGACTCTTGACAGGGCCTGGAGTGACAGGACAAGGGAGAATGGATTTAATCTGACAGACAGCAGGTTTAGACTGGATATTAGGAAGAAACTGTTCCCTGTGAGGACGGTGAGGCCCTGGCATAGGTTTTCGAGAGAAGCTGTGGCTGCCCCTGGATCCCTGGCAGTGTCCAAGGCCAAGTTGGATGGGGCTCTGGTCAAGCTGGGATAGTGGAAGGTGTCCCTGTACATGGCAGTGGTTGGGTTGGATGAGCTTCCAACCCAAACCATTCTTTGATTTTGTGATTCTGTGATCTAGGAATGTGTGCATGGGGTGAGAAGGACTAATTTAGTATCTGTGATTTGGGCAGTTTTATAGGAAAGATATGAAACTGCTTCACCCATATCCAGTGGGAATATCCCAGCAGCCCAGAACTGAATCTCTGCCAGTCTTCCTGCTCCAAATCGCTCCTGCTGACCAGTTCCCAACTATCTGCAGGCAGAAGGGGCCCCAGTCAGTGGGAACTGCAGGGGAGCAGGAGCAGTGGAACAGAGGCAGCAGCCGGCTCTGCATGAGAGCGGGAGAGCTGTGAGATGGAGAATTGGGTTCAGAAGACCCTGAGAGGGAGAGGGGCCCTCCCTGCAGCTGGCAGGGCACCAGCCATAGCTGTAGCACAAGAACACAGGACACTGGCCTTCAGGCACGACACTGGGATGGAAGCATCCCAACAGGATGCCTCTTTTATTGCTCTTGTATGGGCTGCCCACAGGGGCTGGGCTAGGAAGGGTTGTTTTGTTCCTTCTCTGAAACCATTGCAAAAGTTGTGCCCAGGGTAGTTGCAGAGCTTTGTTCTGACTTCTCTAGCACAGTTACTGGTGGTTGATCCATTGAAAGCTGCCAGTGCTGGTGCAAACCTGGTGAGGGTTGCAGTCTCTGAAGAGCTGCTGAGTCTCTTGGTGCACCTCAATTTCATGCATCTCCCCACTTTAGCACAGGGTGGCAAAGGGCTGCTGTGCCCCAGTTTGAGGGCACAGCAGCCCTTTGCCACCCTGTGCTAAATACGAGGAGCATACAAGAGTGACATAGGAATATGAGCACATACAAGAGTGACAGAGGTTGCATGGACACTGCTTCCAGTTCCAAGAGTTTCCCAAATCCTGCACTGCTCGAATTTTGGGTTCTTATTGCCTTTTTTTACTCTTTTGCTGTAGTAGTCTTCACTTAGTGTGTCTTCAAGCATTTCTCTGCAGCTGAGGGACAGAATATTACTATAACAGAATATGGGAGCTGAGATTCACACTGGTTTACAGCAATCCAGGATCTCCAAATAAAAATTCAGGAACAACTACTCTGACTTACAAGTATATGATGGGAAGCGGCAGTATTTTGTGTTTGGATTTAAATCACGGACCTCTACATATAGGTATTATGTAGAGTCCCTCCAGTAGGTATTCCTTTTCCTAGTCCTAAAGACTGATAGAAACTGAAGGTAGCTGACTTTTCAACTGAAGAGAATGGTCATTGCCCATGCTGTCTCCTTCTGGGATTTTCCAGGCTCAGTAGGCAGGATGTATCCCAGTTGTTTGCCTCTGATACTACATTTGGAGCAACAGTCAAGCAGCTGTCTGCAACTGGGAGGTAAGAGACACTGGGATGCTGGAATGGGGGCTAGGAATAAAAGACTAATTTTCCCTGTGTGAAAAACATGGGAATTATCTAATGCCAGCTCTGGCTGCCCCCACAGCAACTCCAGTGACACAAATAGATGTGGGGTATTGCATTACATCATCAGGACAAACCCTAATGGGTTTATTTATGAGCCAGGCAAAGCGAGACAGAGTGAGATTCTGATCTCTGCTTACCTGGTGTAAAGTGGGAGTAACTGCAGAGATAAACTGACATAACAAAGATTAGAGCCTGGCCTCTTTGTCTGTAGCTGGTTTTAGAAGCAGCTGGCTTTTAGAAATTGCAGATGTCACATAAATCACTGGTAACAAAGTGGTTCTGGACTCCAGCCTCCAGCAGCTTCTGACCATCTATCTCTGTAAAAGTGATGGTTCTCCATGCAGCTGGTTTGTGTCCAGAGGCTTTCAGCTGAGCAGAGTGGACAATCCTCCATCTCCCACAGCCCCAAGGAAGCAGTGAGATTTGTGCAGCACATGCAATCAGAAGGAGGCAGCTCATGAGATGCCATCTGATCAGAGATGGGGCTCCAATAACGGAAGTCTGCTGAGCACAGGGCAGTCATATCTCATCTGCTGAGCTCTGGAGGGAGGAGGGTGTTGGACAATAAGTAGTCCTGATAGCAAAGTAGATCTCCCAGTGAGATATGGCCTGGTACTGACTGCTGGCACAGCTCTCCTCCTCTGCCTCCTCCAAGGCAGAGGAGGTAAAGAGGTGTGAATAAATACATCTCACTCTTCCTTAAGCACCTTGAGAGGATGAATGTAGAGTGTTTGTTGTTCTCTTCTATTAAATCTGGCTTTCATTTTAGAAGACCCGGATATTCTACATACAAAATAACCTGAGGCTGCACTGATTTTGGTTGTGCTTATCCCAGAATAACGATTGTGAGGCTGTATCCTCTGTTTTTTATTGATTCCAGGGCTGTGGGGCAGTGTATTTCACTAAACAATTAGTTACCTGTCTGTGAGGAGCAAGATATGAGGGTATTTATACTCAGGTTACGCTGAGAAGAAGGCCATTTTTGTGCCCTGAAGCACAAAAAGATGTAAAGGTCCAAGATATCACAGGCTCATCCAAGGTAAATATAGGCTTCATTTTTAGTAGTATGTTTGAGGAGTAGCTTAACTAATAGAAGGCTTTTTTAATGTTAGAATTACTAAAAGATTATGTCTAGCTCAGGCCAGATCCTTTTCAAACTATACAAATTGCTTTAGATCCATCAGCAGTAGTTTGCACTAGCTGAAGATCTCTCACCTTCACTGATCTTAAATTGCAGAAACTTCCAGGTTGCTGTTACTGAACTGCAGCTTTTGCCTCCTTTGATACATTTCTCACATGTAAATTTTGTTGTCTTCTCCAGAGTCCCACGCAGGACTATCACCAGTGCAAACAATGTATTTAATGTGTCTTAATGAATGTTACAATTCCTGGTATCTGTTGCAATGTTTATACTTGACAAGACCAAGTCTGATTTACTCAAAGGAAAGCTGAGACAATTTGGTTATGTTTAGTGGCATCAAAGTGGGCAAAGGTCCTGCCAGCCAAAAACCCCACTCCTAAAACAGGTTATGAGCAGCTGAACAGACGGTCCTATAAAGAAAAGTGAAGTTCATTACTTCAATATTTATTGATATTCCTGTTTGGAAATGGCCTCAATTTGAGCCAGGGGATGCCCAGGCTGGACATCAGGAGGAATTTCTTCATGGAAGGGGTGGCAGACATAGGAACAGGCTGCCCAGAGAGGTGATGGAGTTACAGTCCTTTGTTCAAAAAACAGCCAGATGTGACACTCAATGCCATAGCTTATTTGACAAGGTGGTGATCAGTCAAAGACTGGATTTGACCTTGGAAGTCTTTTCCAATCTAAATAATTCTGTGATTCTGTGTGGTCTTGTGACGGTGTCAGCATTTGCAGAAATAAAGGTCTAAGTTCTGCTTGTCTGAGGTTGTCAGCAGCCTGCATTTTTCAGATTGCAGAGAGATTCTCTATCAGGATGGACTAAAGACAGACTTGCAAAGAAACCTGCTCCACCTTCACGATTTGCAACTACATTTCACTGCACTTGTCTGTTGTTTTTGGAAATGTCTTTTTCAAATATTGGGATATCCTGGGATCACTCTATTCATTAACCAACTAGAACTGAGCAGGAGGGGGGTGGCTGCTCTGCCTAAAGCACAGTTGGGGCTTTTTGTCATGTAGGAGTACCTGGCAGCTTTGCAAAGGACAACAAATGATTCCTTCCTAATGTGAGAGCAGCAGGAGCCAGGCATGCTGGTGGAAGGCAGGGCCGCTGCATCAGAGGGAAGAAGTTGCTGACACCCAAAGAAATGAGAGAGGGTGTGATAGGAAAGAAAAATATTTTGAAAAATTTTGTTTGCAAGTGGGGGCTGAATAGCTCTGAGAAAATCAGGGCATTAAACATTTTTCCTTTTCTCTAAGAAAATAATTTCCAAAGGGTGGAGCTATAAAATACCTTGATGTTATAGTTAATACTTCAGTAAAATATTGTTGTTAAGACAAAGGTCTCTGCTCATGGACTCTCTCCCGACTCCTATCCCTTCTGGAAATTCTCTCACTTCTCCATTAAAGGGATTAAAATTTGGCCTAGAGTAGATGCCAGCCACAGCCTGAGCTTTTAAATGTTTCCAATTTCATGTGAGAGAGTTACAATTTCTCTTAGAGGAAGAGTGACCACGAAATTCCCTGTGGAGAGCAGGAAGAGCAAGTGAAGACACCCTTCAAAGGGTTGTTTTGGGAAGGGTACGATGTCTGCCTGACATCACAGTTGCTTTCCTGGCTTTTCTGGCTTGTGCTTCTTTCCCCCTTTCTGAGAGACTGGGCACGGTGGTCGGGATGCTCCAAGGTGATGGGCAGAAAGCTCCCAGCAGGAAGGCAAAAAGAGGGTCACTTTCTGTGAAAAGGGGCTCCTGTTTTGGAGAGGGATGTACGAGGGACATGCTATGGCTCCCAAAACAGGCTTCTGTTCTGAGCTTTCACTTCTGCAGTCTCAGCTCTCCCCAAATCCCTGCCTGCAAACAGCCTCGTGGGATAAGGAGCTCTTTAAGGCAGGAGATGTGTCCCATTATGCATCTGGCACCAGGAAACCCTAAATTTCTAGGCATCATTGTAAGGCAGGTAGTAACCAAGGGTTGATTATGTTTGAGAGCAGCAGCTTGGCAGACTGCAGAATGAAATACAGATAAAGTGACCTTGTGATTTTGAAAGCGAGACCCATTATTTGTTTTGAAACATATTGCCTCAGTGACCCTGCAAGTTCTGCAGACATGTCCTGTCTGGAAATGCCATAACAGGTTGTTCGCTGTATTTTCAACTCAGTTAAGGTTTTGTTGAAATTAGGAGTATCAATCAAAGGCCAGAAGGCCACATTCCTTTGGTGTTGTTGATTTCACCAGTATCTTTTGTCTGAATGCCTGTGCTGACAGGGCATCAGGGGAGAACTCCTGGGGTGAGTGGGGATGACTGAGGGCAGCCACATGGATCTGCATCCCTGTCAAACTTGTGTCAGCAGAGGTCAAGTTCTCAAGCTCCAGAGAGGACCCTCCAGCACCCAGGGATTAGTCAAGGGGAGAACCAGACACCCTCCACAGCACAGAATCAACATTATCTAGAGTGTGACAGGGACAAGTGGAATATAATACATGGGGGTGTGCAAGGGAGGTGCTGTTCACATCTTCAGAAAATGGCAGGGACACAACTCTCTCCCTGCCCTGAATCCTCCTCATCTTTTGTCACAGGAAATGTTCAAAATGAGATTTGTGTGTAGGGACAGTCAGACCACGGTGCTAAGGTCAAGTATATATGCTGGTCTTGGTTCATTGCAGCTTTTTTTCCAGGCTAGGAAAAAAAGTAAGACAGAGCTGAGTGATTTTTCTTTCCTCATGGTGGCAAATGGAAATTTTGCTGAGAAAAATGCTGGTTTTATTGTCTAGAAAATGTTCACTCATTTGGTATTCATTGAAAAGTTGTTTGGAGAAAAAAATGTATTAAGGTACACTGACAAAACCAAAGGAAAAAAAAAATCATGTCCCTTTTCATCTCTTAGCACCAAGGATGTGGGATCTTTTCTTTTTCCTGAGGTGACATGATGTTAACTTTCCATCATGTTTGGGCTATTTTGGTTGGTGATGTCCATGGCTGCTTCAAAGGCAGCCATCCAGTTCTTCATGGAACACTCAAATATTTACCAAGCCAGGGCAGGGAGAGAGGGCTGGGAATGAAGAAAAGTGATGGCCACTCTGTCCACAATACATTTACCAAAGAGAGGGAGCATCTGAGTCACAGGATCTGATCTCTTGCATATTTGTTCAGGCAAAGAAGACTTGGGTAACCCAAGGGATTAAGAAGAGCAGCTTTGACTCCTCCTCTTCTGGTGAAAGCACTGAGGTGGTGAAGTCACTTCCCTGAGGGGAGTCCCCCAAGACAAAACGAGTGGTCTGAATGAGCCCCACCACTCAGAACTGGGAAAGAGGGGACAGAACTATCTTCTCTCCGTGATCAGTGGTTTTCAGCAATAATTTTATCTATTTTTGTCTTTGATTTTTTTTTTTGGGGGGGGGCAGAATTATTTTTTTTTTTTGGTTGGGTTTGGTTTGGTTTGAACTGTAAGGGGAGAACCTCTTGTTTCAAGCCTGGAATACTTTATTCAATGCAAGTTGAAATGTTTAGTTCAGAAGAAAAAAACAACTACCAATAATTCCCTGTACTAAAATTGATCCCACTTCTTAATTTCCTTGGGATTAATGGCAGAAACTGAAAGTCACCATTTGTCAAGAGGGTCACTTGGCTTCCTCAGTCTGCAGATACCTATGGGGGTGCTTCAGCTGAAAGTTGAGAGGGAAATGGGTGGCTCAGGAGAAGAGGCACTACCAGGAAAAGTTGGGATTTCATGTCTCCCTGGGAGGAGAGAAGGACAGCATAAGAGCTCTGCCCACTCTTGCTCTTGGGTCTGTCTTGCTGCAATGGGCCCCATCCAGGACCTTAGAAACCATTCACCATTCCCAAGGTTTTGTCATAGCTGGCATTTCCATAAAAGATTTGGGTTTAGAGTATTGGTATTTATGATTATTTTGTGTAAAATAAATCCTTAGTAGTGTTATCACTCCTGAGTGATGGAGGTGATGGCAGAGTCACGTCCCTGGAGGTATTAAAGAAATGACTGGGTGTGGCACTCAGTGCTCTGGTCTGGATGTGGCCACTGATCAAAGGTTGGACTTGCTGATCTTGGAGGTCTTCTCCAACCTAATTTTCACACTTTTAATTTTAAAATACCAACTGAGGGAGAGAGAATTTCAAAAAGTTCTTCCTCATGTCCAGGTGGAACTTCATGCGCATCAGTTCCTGCCCATTCCTCTTGTCCTAATGTCCAAGAGGAGCCTAGATTTGAGGAGCTGACAAAAGGATTTTTGCTTTTCATTACTGAAATGCATCCACACCTGTGCATGATGTATTGGCCAAGGCTGGAAGCAGCAGTCCCAGGAGATATGTGGAGGTGAGTTCCACAGGGCTAGAGGGACCCAGCCCAAGGATCAGATTGGGAGGGGAGAGCACATATACGTGGCAGTCACTGCTGCTTCATGACTTATGGCTGTCTTCTGCTCAGTGGTGTCTGCAGGCATGCCCAGCCCATGACAGAAGTGAGGAAAACCAGGTTATGTGAAACCTCAGCAGAAAGCGGCAGACGTTAAGGACTTTTCAGCTCATGCTGCCTGGGCAGTAAGAGGATATGCACCTACCCACCTACTTTGGTTCAGCTAGGGTGCTTTAATCTGGTGCTGTCTGAGCCCTTCAGTCCCATCCTTGAATTATGGGAAGGAAGCAACAACGTGTAACAAGTGCTGGCAATCATACTGGGTTTGTGTGAACATCAAGGTTAGCATTTCCAAAGCACGCAGGTGACTTTTGAAACCAAATTCAATTTAGAGTTAGACTTTGTGGCTCCAAAGTGCCTTCATTATTTTGGGAAATTTGATTTTGGGCCAAGTTTAAAAAAAAAACAACAAATCAATCAGAATTGCTAACAATGGGACACAAGTTCCTGAGTTACTTGGGTACCTTTGAAAGCATCACTTGCTTATTTGCTTCTCTGAAGGAACTGAAAGAGTGACAAATCTGTTGTCCAGAGAGAAAAAGAGTTTCAATTGCAGGACACAGTTTAAGGCGCAGATTACGGTGAAAGATTGGATAACACAGAGATAGCTTTCAAGAGGATAATCAACAATACACATGACTGAGGTGTAGTCTCCCGGTCTGCCCTTGGTGTCGTGCTCTTAGGAAGTCAGGCATTGCCTCAGAGGAGGAGAGCGCCTTCTTCCAGAGGCACTGGAACCCTTGAGCCGGGTCCTGCTGGCCCAGTGCCCCTGCAGGGACACCGTGCCACGGGGGTGGGGCTGCGGGGCTTAAAAGCGCTCAGCTCCTCGGAGGCGGAAACAGCACAGGTAGGGCACGATAATCAAGAAGATAATCTGGAAGGCTATTTACAAGGACCATAATAGAAACAGGTTTCCGTGACCTCCTCCTCCTTTATTGCCGTGCCTTTGGCTTGACCCGGCTCAGGGCTCCCACCGCTGCGTGGCTGGGAACATCGTGCTCAGCCTGGCAGGGAGCCCGGCGCTTCCAGAGGAGGGGGGAAGGTTTTGGCTACTGCTTGTAGTGGCAAATCAGCTGCAGAAGAGGGAGCCCATGTCTTCTCCAGCCTGGAACCTCCAGTTTCCTCTTTTCTCTCCAGTCATTTTCACACCTGCACGGGAGGAAACTGAGAAGAAGGAAGAAAAAATTAAGTGGGTTAAAAAAACACGAGAATGGATATCACTGCCTAGCCCAGACACCTCCCAGAACCTCCCCACGGGCCAGGACTCTCATCTCCAAAGGCCAGAGGCTGCAAGAGGAGGAAAGGTCCCTTTGGACAACCACAAGAGGTACCAGCTGAAAGTCTTGTGACTGCCAACCACACAGGTGCTTGTACTCCAGGCTTGCTCCTCTCGGGGTGTCAGAATGACAGGAATGTTTCCTCTGCGGCACACAGACGTGAGCTGGCTTGCATGGGACACGGTTCAGCAGGAGGCACCTCAAACAACCGTAACACCAAAACAAGCAACACTCAGGCAGAACCCCTCTGATTATACCCTTCACCCACACACTTCATAACCATCACCCCTTTTACTTCCCACTCCAGTTCATCCTGACCAAAACAAAAGACAAGGGAGATACTGTTAATGAGGTGCAGGGGGATGGACACTATCACACTTCACACATCTGTGATGAGGGGGGCCTAGCAGAGCTCCCAAAGAAAATATAAGGGGTTGCATTAGCCAGCTTCAGAAAATGTCTGACCTTCCACAAAAAAAAAAAAAAAAAAAGCATTATTCCCTGTGAATACTATGGTATTGCCCCTCCACCCCGCACCAGGAAGGGATCTGTGGCAGGGATATACTTCAAGGAGACTGTGGTTTATATTACAGCTGCTAAGATAACCGGGAGCTTTCAAAAGGAATCCCAACTAGCGCAGCTTGTTTTACAATACCAGACTCCAAGCGGGGGGAGTGGAAAGTAAGTTTGTTTTCCACGCTGCCCCTTTATCTTGATGTCAAATATATCCCCTGGGAAAGGAAAACATTTAAGCAGCAGATCCCATGGACACACACTCTCTCATGTGCCTTTTCCCCTCATCAAGCCGCAGCCATGTCCGGAGCGTGGCACTGTTCAGTGCGTGGGTGCTGCTGGACAGCTGAAGTTTTGGCAGGGAAAGCCCAGGAAAAAGGTGCTTCAGGTGGGATAATCAACAGTCACAGGTGCTGGTGCCAGTGTGTGATCAGGGCTGGCCAAACCCACAAGCCACCTGCTGCAGGTGGAGTTGTGATCTCTTAGAGAGCACCTCCATGTCAGGGGATAATTACAGCTGGACAGGAACCATTTATTTGTGCAGACAAAAGCATAACAAAATCCAGTCATAAAGCTCCCCAGATAGCTCATGTCTGAAATAAGATGCATGTTTTTCACAAGGAGGGGCAGGAAGTGTTGGCATGGCTTCTCAGGGGAGCATTGAGGGGTGTCTTCATTGCCTCTTTGAAGTACTGTAAATGTTTTGATCTACCTCAATCAGAACTCAGCCTAAATACTGACACTATTGCGTGGATTCTGAAGTCTTAGATGATCATAATGGAACTTCCTGGTCTGAAAATCTGTTACAAGGCACTGCTATATGTAAGAAGCAGACATGGATGCAAGCCCTTCCATTATTATTATTGTTGTTGTTGTTATTATTATTGTTATTCCTGGAGATGGACTCTTCATCTGGAACTGGAATGACAGGACAAGGGAGAATAGCTTCAAGCAGAAAGAGAGTAGGTTAAGAGTCTTTTACTGTGCTCTATACACCATTGACTGATGTGATTGGATATCAGAAAGAAACTTTTCTCTGTGAGGGTGGGAAGACACTGAAACGGGTTCTCCAGAGAAGCTGTGGCTGCCCCATCCCTGGCAGTGTCCAAGGCCAGGGTGGATGGGGCTCTGGGCAACCTGGGATAGTGGAAGGTGTCCCTGCCCATGGCAGGGGTTGGAACGGAATGGTTTTTAAGTTTCCTTCCAACCTAAACCATTTCATGATTCTATGATTATTCCCCAGCCTGACTGATGAGGATCTGTGTCTCCAGAGCTCTGGATCACAACTCTGCTGGTGGCCATGGTGTTTGTACCAGAAACATGGTACAAATGCAGAGGGAATGTCATGCTTTGGGCTGAATTGGTAAAAAGACAACCACAGGATAAGACTAAATGTTGCAGCTGCAATGTGGAAGCCAAATTTCCTTGCTGGCACGTGAGGGAGGACTTGAACCAGTGTTCCTAAAGAATATGAGGATGCACCTTCTCACCCACAAAAATAAATGAATAAACTGGGATTCTTCTTGAGACATGATCAGAGAAGCAGCCAAGGTATTTACATAAACATATATATCTTTTCAGCGCTAGTTAGCTAGACAGTGATACCAAAATGAAGTAGGGAGCTCACTGAACATACCCACGCTCTGAAGGAACAGCAAGTTCAAACCTATATTTGGGTTTCACAGAAGGCTGTTTCTTTGTTATGAGGTTGAAGCACATTTCCAGTGTGAAAATTCTTCACCCATGCTTTGTTCTACGCTGATGTGTGACTCTGTCACCAGCCCCTGTGTCTTGGGGCACCGCTGCTCACACCACATCTTACTGCTGAGCCTCTGCAGCTGTCCTGTTTTCTGAGTGCAAAAACTGAACCTAAGAAGTCTGGTTTCTCTCTTGCTTGGCACATGCTTTACACTGGTGATGCTCCTTGCCTTTCTGACAGCATGAAGAAAATCTTGGCAACAGCTTGAGGAATGGGAAGGAATGTTCTTTTGAGAGTCCTAACTGCTCAAACTGCAGTAATTTCAATAGGTAGAGCCCTGGTGTCACTACAGGGAGCTGAAAGCTGGGCCACCAAGCACGGGATCTTTCAGTCCTTGCCTCTGTGTCTTCTACACCCACCATGATATTTATGGTGAAGGTATTCTCCTCAGAGGAGGCCTCCTCTGGGTGACCTAGTTTTCTGTTCCTTCACAAGAGCTTTCAGTGTGTGGGTCTGGGAGATGTGGTTGTCACCTGAGGATGCAATTCCCAGAAACAGAGCTAAAAGTCTTGTGGTCATGATACAAGGCCAGAAGATATCATTGTGATCATCTGTGTTGTGTGCTGTAACATAATCAGTCAAAATAAACAGTGGAAAGGGCTTGATTGAAGAAAGCATGTTTTTAAACAAAGGTATTTTATTTCCTCTCTGTTTTCAACAGCACTGCCTCTTTTGACTTTTTCCCTTCTCTCCTCAGTTATTCACCCGTTCCTCTCCTAGTGTGGAGAGACTCACAACTCATACCACAGCACCCGTTTTCCACTTCTGCCCGCCTGAGTACTCCTGAAAAGCAACCATTAGACTCGTCCCACACTTGGCTATTGAGCATTTGGCTATTTTTTGAAACACCTTCTAGAAATGGAGCTGGTACTTGAAAATATGTAAATCACCATCAGGGTTTGGTTTTTTTTGTTTGTTTGGGGTTTTTTTGGGTTTTTTTTTTGTTTGTTTACAGCCAAAAAAATGAAAATTACAACAAGGTAAATAAATCTCAACAGATTTCAGTGGGTTTTCTGCCTAGTCAAAACCATTCAATTTTCGGCAAAATGGAAGATTTGATTGATCAATTGTTTTTTTTATTATTTTGCTGGATAAGCACGTGACAGATTAAAATCCAGAGACATCTCCTGCAACTTCTCATCCTCTGATTTTGAAATGTCCCCTGGCTGCTTGCCATCTGAAGTGCAGGGTGTCACTATGCTCCGTGTGTCAGCTGAGGTTTGGGATGACTGTGGCCAGCACCAGATGTTTCTTGCATGTTCACAAGTGCCAGGAGGTCTCTTTCCTGCCATTTACCAACAGTTTATATTCACAGGATGCTCGGTCCTTCTCAGAGAACTCCAGCTTATTGTCCTGATGATACATTTTGAAAAGGAGTTCATTGTTGCTCTTTTGAACTTCCTCTTCCTTGTCCTCATTTGTTAATGGATTTCATTCCTCCCTAGCAGTTATTCATCCCTGAATGCTTGAATTAGCAAATGTTTTTCTATAACTGGTGGTCATTGAGAAGCTTTGTCAATGAGCATCAATGGACATTAATGTATGGAGAAAGACATGAAAGTCATCTCTATGGGGATTATCACATTTTATCTCTCTGATTTGATATCTATGAAAGTGGTTGGTCAAGCAATTTATAATGAAGAACTTTGCACCACTGTACTTGTGAAGGAATTGTCTTCCTTGCCCCAGCTAGTTGATGTATTTTATGTTTGGTTTTTAAAATATTATAAGATTTTTAGTATTTTTAACCTCTAATTGTTCATTCACATCTGTATCTCAGGACATATCATCAGTTTTCATAAAACCTCTTTCTCAACATACCTTAACTCTGACATTAGTACCTTTATTTTGGAAAATAGTTGCTAAGTGAGAACTATATTTAAAAAACTTCTCTAATAGGATTTAAACATTTTATCCATGCATTAACATAGGCACCTTAAAAATTATATTCTTATGATTTACTTTGGCGAAATATCTATTTGGAGTCACTGGTCTTGTGGTGATTGATCTACTCTCACTGTTTGTACTGGATTTAAAAGGGAGTGCCTCATTCTTAAACTAATTGCCTGTCATTTATTCCAGGGGAAATACTTTTATAAGGATAAGGGGCTAAAGGCCAACTTTTCAAAGGCATGTAGGCACCTTAGGATGAAGACAGGCACTAGGAAAGCACCGAGGCAGCTGAGGTATTCCTGAGAAATTCTGTGGGTGTTTGGCTATGCCTCTAGGTGCCCACAAGTGTTCCTAAGACTTTTTTCTCTCCTTGGCCAGAAGAGAGGTTTCCATTGCAGCTGTGACACAGAGGATCTCTGAGAGAGGCATGAGGAGAAGCTGCTCCCCTTTCTCTTATCCCAGGATGTGATTAAACTGAGCTGGATGGGAAATGCAAGGGAGCCTCAGAAATGTCATTTATAGGAAATACAACTTGAATCCTGGGCTTTAAATGTCACAGCACAGCCACTGTGCTAGGAATTACTCTCTGTCACATCCATGTGGAATACACAGCACTGCAATAAGAGGTGCAGTGAACATCCAAGGCTTGCAGGATGACCCTGCTCCACCTGGAGACATTTTTCCTTGGAGGTTCCATGATGGTGCCAGAGGGTTCCTCACTGCACCTGAGCAGGTGAATGGCTGTTTCTACCCCCACCAGTGGGATGTGACACTCGAGGCTCCCCACCAAGTGCAAAGCCATTGCTTGTGAAATTCGAATGCTTAGTGGAGAGAACAATGGGAAAATGTGTCCCACATCCTGTACACACATCCTGTCTCACTCGTTCCCTGCCTTCCTGCTCAGTCACACAGCACTGCCCTAAGAAAGGTTTCTTGTCCTGGTCACATTCCTCTTTGCTTTCTCTCTTGTTTCTGTGTGGATTCTCTTCTTTTCTTGTAAGGACTTCTTTCCTTGTTTCATCCATCATATGTCCTCTTCTGGTCCTCCTTTCCTTCTCCCTCAGTAATTAGCTTCAATCTGTGTGCTGCTGCTGCACAATGCCTTAACTTTCCTCACTTCATCCTATTTCTCATTTCTATAGTTCTCTTGCGCTCCTTCTTCCCCTCTCCCCTCCCCAACTTTCTTCAGGTTCCTCCAGATTTTTAGCTCCTTTTTTTTTTTCTTCCTACCCTCTGTCTGTCTTTAAAAATTTAATTGGCATGCTTTCTTCAAGCTGTCTTAGAAAGCCTTTTTTTTCTCTCTCTCTCTCTTTTCAGTTTCTTTCCTGAATTGCAGTCACACCAGTTCTGCTTTCCTGACTGCAGAGTCACAGCAGCTGTGCTGTAGCAGAGCATCTGAAAAGAAAATGCTAATTGGGGTTTTTATAGAGTACAGTAAAAGGCTCTGATTAAAAAAAAATAATAATGCTACACCTCAATGCTACCTCTAACCCAGACTATTGCTTCTTGAGTTTCCTTCTAGAGCCTGCAGTAGCAAAGTAGAATCCATACCCTCATGTACCATCTCCCTGCCTGTCATAACCACAGGCAAAGCTGGGTAATTTTCTTTTGAGGGAAGCAAAGAAGATGTATCTGTGTAATGGCATCTCCCCTGTGCCTCATAACAAGATCATAAAGAGTGTGCAAGTCAGTTTTATGGACATCCTGCCAATATGTCAAGTACTGATTGTACATGGAAGCATCTCATCAGACACTTTGAGATCAAACTGGTTCTGCAAACATTTCTCCATGAGAGTTCATTAAAATCCATACAGGAATTTGCTCCAGTCATACTAATGTATGACCCTCAGGTCAGCTTTCTGTGAGCATTCACAGTTTATTTATCACCAACAACCAGTCTATACACATTTCAGCCTTGGATGGATCTGTATTTCCACATACGGATACTGGAGTTCATGGTCATCCAGCTCAGGACAAGGAACACGGCATAGACTCGGCTACACCAAAGCAAATTTTTTCCTCTAGAAAAGAGAAAAATCTGTTTAAAATAATGCAATATTATGTAAACTATGAAAAAAACCTCCTCAGTGCTGGATATTTTTGTAGAGCAGCGAGAATCTGATAATTTCCTGGCAGAAATTCTGTAAGAGGTAAAATACATTAGAGTAAATGGTTTCTCTCAAATTACTTATCCATAGAGCTACTTAAAAAGAAATCTTTGTAATCAAAGACAAGCTTAGCCCATAATTTCCTCTGGTTTGATCCCTGTTAAAGAGGAGTAGTAGTGGGGTCTTCTAGGACACCACTGAGCTTCCATCTGCTGCCAGCCCTATCATGCCCACAGCAATTTTAACCTGCTCTTCTCTCACGCCCGGAGCTCCCTGAATTGAGGAGTATTTAGTGAGCTGTGACAAGGGGAAAACGGGAGCCAAGCCCCAGAAGCAGAGCGGCAGTGACTGAAGTGGCCGGACACGATGGGAAGGGATCCGGGCTGGCCTGTCCGTCCCACGGGCTGAATGCAGGCACAGCACCTTCCTTTGTGCCGTGCTCTGGGAGGCCAAGGTGGAAAAGGCTCTAATGGAATTCCTGCAGGGACAGTTTTCCCTGGCTCAGTGGGAGCTGTTTGCACACAGACGCCACGGAGGAAGCCGCTAGGTGTTTATTAACCCGGCTGGCGAGAGGAGGGGAAGGGCAGCGGGAAAGCGCTGAGGGGAAAATGCCGGTTCCAAAGACAGACCACCACCCCCTGCCGTCCGCCCGGGCTGAGGGAGCCGCGGCTCAGCCAGGTCCTTGTAACCTGTCTGGTAAGTTTTAAAGGATGTTTTTTTCCCTCGCTCCAACTGGCTGGTGTGTGTGTGTGTGTGTGTTACGAAACAACAATTAAAATATTCAGCCAAGGGCTTAACCCTCGAAGCGTTGCTGTGTTTCACCCCTCATTTAGTGATGGGGCGGCACCGTGAGGGGAGATGCCGGACACCTCGGCCCGAGGTGCGGCTTTCCCTCGGTGGGATTCGGTGGCACGCAGGGCGAGAGATCCTTTGGGATGAATAGAGCCCTTGGCCTGTCGTTTAGGCCATCCAGGCGCTCTGTGTGCTTTGTCAGGGCCAAACGAGCTCCATATCATTAGGCCGGCATTCGCTTGCCCAGTCTCATTATTAGGTGCGTTAGCTGTGGGAACTAAAACCATGACAAAAAAAAAAAAAAAAAAAGAAAAAAAAAAAAAAGAGGGGGTGGAATTGGCTCGTGCAAAAAAAAAAAAAAAAAAAAAAAAAGGCTTTCCCAGCTCAGGCTAACAACTTGTGCCTATTAACTAAAAACGATCATTAGAAAATTCCCTGCAGACTTAAAGCTTCGGGAGAAGCTCGTTTCACGTATGCACTTGCCTTGTTACATGAACACATAACCAGCCTTAAAGAAACATACCCTCCCACACTTGGATCGGGATTGGGAAAGGGGCTTCCAGGCAGGCACTGCACTGCCTTTATAATAAGTCTTCTTTTTCTCTGCTTCTTCCAGCAGTACTTCTTAAAAAATACCATGCCAGTAGGAGATAATAAATCTATAGCCTGAAAAGGGGAAGGGTATTAGGGGACAAGCATGTCAAGCTGGGGTGGTCACTGAAAAAAGAAAACAAGTGGTTGCACAAAGGAGAGGTGTGCCAGTGTCTTTACAAACAATTCCATGGGTGAAGGCATGGGTGTTAACGTCTTTGAAATGGGTATTAATGTCTCTATCAACTTCAAGCCTCTGGTTTGTTGCAGAACCCGGACAGTTTTACTCCTGAACCAGACAAATGGGCCCAGGTAACCTGAGTTCCTGAACTTTGGGGTAACATGACAATGTTGCAGGTGATTTGGGAAGGCTGGACCTTCCCTGTACCTCAGCCACAGGGGAAAGGAAGAGGGTGACATGCAGCTGGGAGTACAGGATAAAACTGGAGCCTGCACCCTCCAAAACCTCGAGAGAGAAAACCCTGTGGCTGTGCCCTGGTGGACTCTCTCGCTTTATTTGAATAAAGTTGCAGGATTCTTCTATCTTCTTTATGGACACTGGCTTTTCACAGCGTGATTTTCCATACACATAGAACTTTATTTTTTTATATTATGGTGACCTTTTATACAGGTCGAACCGTGGAAAAAATCAATGGAGATCAGGTCTCTGTGAATTAACACAAAGGTAGTTCTCTATAGACAGCAAACTGCCTTTGTGGACACTCATGGAATTTTCCCTGGCAGCTTTACTGCAATTGCAACAAACCACGAGGCAACAGGTAGATCCATGAGGATCCCCAAGCTGCTCAGGAGCCATGGGGTGTTTTCCATTGGGTGGGAATGTACATGTCAACTCAAATGTCCTGGTTACTCTGGCTTTTGGTGGTCTCTGTGCTCTGGCAATAGAGAAGCTGGTCCCTGGAACATGTTGGTTGGTTGGTTTCTCTGGGATTTTTGTGGGTCCCACTTCCAGTGGTCCATTGCTTTCAAAGGCAGAAAATACTTCCCAGCTAAGCATAGAATCTGTTATTTTGTCAGCAGCTCAATTCACAGACTTCTGATTAAAAGCTTTTCCTCCCAGAAAATATTTTCTTTCTTAGTATTTCCTAATGCTAGGACTTTTCTAGGTTATATTATAGTCTTTCTAGGAAGTAATGAATCTTCTGGTTTCTAAGTCATGTGAAGATAAGCAGGACACATCTCTGGAGGTTACAGGAGGCAATATTTTCCTGACAGCAAAAACAAATGCACAAGCCTTTCCCACCCATAATGAATGCACAGTGGTTCTCTTCTGGTTACCAAGCACCAGAAACAGGTCCCTACATTCAGTTGATTTAAGCCAGTGATAAATAACCATGGCTTAGCTATTCCCTCTCTGGAGTGCCCACCATTGACTGGTGTGATGGAGCAGGAAGCTACAGCTGGGAGTTGAATGATGCTCCTCATGGGGAGGTAATCTGGGAACCAATGGGGTGGGCAGGGTGGGGTGGGCTGTCTCACCAACCAGGGTGCAGCCCTGTAGCACCTGAATGCAAAAGTGTCACAGGACCTGAGGGGCAGTGAGCAGGAGCTGCCATCTGGTCAGTGACAGCCAGGAAAATTTGGAGGAATGAGGCAGGACCCTGGTGAGCATCAGTGCATGGTGTGCATGGCCAGGCACAGGCACGGCTGCTTTGTAGCTCATGCAAACACCAAAGCTGAGGGTCTTAAGGGTGGCTCCCAAGGGAAGAGAAGAGTCTCCCAGTGAGGCTTTTCCCAGCTCTTTCCTAGCAGCCAGATCCAAGGTCACATAGCTGTACCACAGCTGGGCTGGGGCACAGGCAGATGAACCTCAGGGGTGTGCATTTGCCTCTGGTGAGCAGCTGGATGGGTGCAGAGGTGACATTGTTCTGCTGCTCCCACAACCCTTCACTGGAAATGGTGGAAACTGATTGTGTCTCCCAGGCAGCTTCAGCAATGCTTTGCTTGCCCAGGGTTCGTCCTCTTGGGCCAAAGATGGAATTAGCCATCCCTGAAGACACTCTGGGCTGAGCAAGCCCTTGGCTTCCTGCGCTGGCATTCTTTCCTGGTGCTCCATTTGCCCACCCAGGCTGTGAAAAATCTACCTCATAAGGATGCCCCGTCCATATGGCAGCCTAAGGTCACGCTCGTGTGTGGCTGTGCGAGCAAAATGCAGAGATGCCAAAAGCAGACTCTGTGATCTGCTTCCCTTTGGCTCATCCCTACCCCCTGTGCAGACCAATCATGGCATGCACCTGGAATAGATGCACTTTTAGGGAACTGCTTGACCAACAGTCTTGCATACATCTCATTCAAACACATCAGCAGATTTTGCTCTAATCCCACCTCTCTATAGTGCTCCTCAATGGTGGCCACAATGCCAGCAAGCACAGTCTTAGCAGAAGGTTTATCTCCTACCACTTCCCCCTTGAGGGCACTTTTCCCCCAGATGAAAGTGTCTTTGGATCTGTCAGGCAGAAAGAACTCCATAGTGCTCTGAATCCTCACTCAGCAGATGGCAGGGAATGAGCAGCCTGGTGCCCATTCAACACATTAGAGGCTGGGATATTTAAGCAACTCCTCTGCTGCTTCCTTATGAGATATCAGATCACAAACTGCATATTCTTGTCTCTCCCAAACTCCTGCTCAGAGCAGTGCTCAGCTTTGAGAGAAGTTAATGAGCAAATTTTTGAGTATTTTGCATTTCCCACTGTCCCATGACTCCTGCACAGGGGTATTTGGTAGGGTAAGGACCACACGGGTTACTTTCAATCAAACTGACAAACAGACATGTCTGGCACTGACAAAACAACATGACATCCAAAACTGACCAGAACTTAAGGCACCAAGTGACATGGACAGAACCCAATCAGACCTGCTCACCTTCCTTCTCCTTCTCCTCACACCAGCAGCTCATGCTTCCTAGAAAAGAAATGTAATATTTGGAAAAAAAAGTAGCAGGAGCTAGGATATGTGTGCTATTAGGTCTTTCTCAGATGCCAAAACAAGCAACTTGTGGAAATTTAAAAAAGGAAAAAAGTCTGCTGTAATAAACCTTCATTGCACTGTTCTTTCATCTGGATTGTTGCAAGCATCTTTTAGGTCTGCTGACATTAAAAATTATGATCTGTCAAAACATGTTGATTTCAGATCCTTACAGCTTTTCAAAGCACCTTTTTTTTTTTTTCTTTTCTTTTTTTCTTTTTTTTTTTTTTCCTGAGAAGGATATTTTCCCATCTTAGTCTGGGAAAAAGTGAATTTCTAGAAGTTTCAAGTCCCAAACATGTAATTTTGTAAGAAGCTTTTGCATAAAAAGAAAAAAAAAATCCTTTAATGAAAAAGACAGGATGAGCTGTTTTTGCTGTGGGAATAGCAAAAACTAGCCAAGACATAAAGGATTTTATAATACATTTTCAGGTGTATTGCCTTTTTTTACTAACTTGCTACTAGCACAGTGTAATGCACTTCAGATCTTCCTTGCAGGACTTGTTTTTGATGGAGCACAGGATGGTCTGAAAAATCCTGCTGTCTGTCCTTGGTGAAAAGTTTTGCCTTCTCAGCATCAGTGCCTGAGGAAAATGAAAGGTTCTTATTTTGTCAAGTTCCACCAGTTCTAACAGGTCCCAGACAGTTATTTGGGAGTTCCTCAGAATTTTACTGCATCAGGTTCTTTATATGATGGCCCAATGTATCAGTGAATGAAATCAGAGCCAGGGAGTGAGTTTTTATGGGTTTATTGTAGATGTTGTAAAAAGCTTTAGGCATCCCTCCCTCTAATCACTTGCTCATACATCAGGTACATACATCCCAAACCATGGGATGCCCTTGCTGCCAAATCTTTTTGGATGCTTCTTTGATCCCAGGGTAAAAAATGTTTGTGGAGTTTCTAGATCCAGCTCTTTAACCCACTTATTTGGGTTTTTGGTTGTTTGGAGTTTTTCTGTATGAACAAACTAGAAAATTAAATAACTGTTTCCTTTTTTATTTTCTTTTCAAAGAAAAAGAATGTTTTCTGTATTATTCTGCATTATTACAGAAAATAATCTTTAGGAATAATTTCTTGAGCTACCCCTCTTCTCTTCATGTTCTGAGCTCAAGAGAGACCTGCTGAGAGAGGCAGCTGTTCCAGATGGAGAAAACTTCTTCCAGAATGTGATTAAAAACATAATTTGAGTGTTATATCCAATAAGATTAACTGAGATAAAATAAATAATTTAATTGATGAACTTTCGTTCAATTGACTTGCAATGGTGATCATGGAACTTGGTGAAATTTCAGCTTTTATTGAGTAATACTTTTCTCAGTGGTGTCAGTTTTTTCTTAGGTGTGGAATGGAATCCTTGTTTCCTGACTAGCCCTGGAAGTTATCTCATTGACCTATTTAAAATTTATTTGTGTCGCTGTTGTGATCCATACACATATCTCAGTGGTCAACAGTAATATTTTGCTGCAAATATTTGAACTTCCAGCTAGTTTACTGGAAAAAATGTCATCAGAGCTAATGTCCCCGTTCCCTGAGGAATGTAAATCCTGCAGTTAAGTTTCTAAAGCAAATCACAAATGTTCATTCCAGCCACTTCACAGAACTGTTCTGCAAGATTTGGGTAAAATTTACCCTGAAGCAAAAAAGCTTTTCCATAAAAAGTTCACTGAGGTCTTTGCTGTGAAGACCAAGCATGAGCAAGATGGAGAAGTAGGACTGATGTGCTGGAAATAGTGAATGAGAATTTGCTGAAAAATTACCACAATTTTCTTGAAACCACAGCTATCATAGAATCATTGAATGGTTTGGGTTGGAAGGGACCTTAAGCATCATCCACTTCCAACCCCTTGCCATGGGCAGGAACACCTGCCACTGTCCCAGGTTGCTCCAAGCCCTTATCCAACCTGGCCTTGGACACTTCCAGGGATAGAGCAGCTATTCCCACAGCTTCTTGGGAATTGATTCTCAAATGGCAATTGCAATAGGCATTGATCAATAAATAACAGTGACATTAATTACACAAGTTTTGATATTATTTTTTTCTATTCTTTTTTTTTTTATTATTATTCATTGTTTTTTATTGTGTGAGCCACTGATTTTGTCTCTGGTTCAAAACTTGATCTAATTCCAGGAAGGCCTGAAAACATGCACTGTATCTTTTCTGCTGGGAAAAAAAATCTCTCAACTTACTCTTAGCTCTCTGCTCCAAAAATAAAATGTACGGTACGTAACAAATTTGGTCTGACAGCATTTTCCCAGCTGGAAGGATGGAACTTCTTAATTGGTGTATAAATAAATAGTGGTTTGATCCTGCTCTTAAATATATATTAAAAAAAGAATTTTGGCCTTGCCTCTAGTATGCATAGGAACAGAACTTCCTTTCTAACAGAAACAGTAATAGAAAAGGACTCTTCACTGAGCCCAATTTAAAATCTAAATCGAAAGTCTAAACACACTGAGATAAATTTAAGTCCTGCTGCTGCTTCTGAGGAAGGCCAATGGATCTCCCTGTGTCTCTTGACATATGGTTTCCATACCACTTTAGTTCATAAATCATCATTTTTAATTGCTTTAAAGTTTGACGTGAGAGCCTCAAGTGTTGTTGAATCATCAAATAAATAGCTGCTTAGCAAGAAGATGATCCTTTGAATTGAGGTTTACCTTGTGTTTTCAGAGTAAAGGAAATTATAATTTAGATGGGGAGTTCACCCAGAATAATTGTGTAGTTTTCACTTTTGCTACCTGGCAATAAATTGAAACTAAATGCAGACACCAGTCTGCAAATCCCGAAACTAGAGGAGGGACAAGCACATTGGTCCAAACCCATAAAATGTGTTTGTTTGGTCCTCAAGCACAATACAAGGCACCGTGAGGCTCTGAAATATTCATTCCTAGTGCACCTGAGCACTCCAGGTGCATTGCTTGGTTGAAGTTCCCTTGGCACTGGAGTCTTTACAGTAGCAAACATGCAGCAAACACCCAAATCCTGAAGCTTCTCACTCCACCTCATGTCACCTCTTAATCCAAACCAGAAGGATCCTCCGAAGCCCAAGAGCCTGACCTTTTTGGGATGTGTCTTCTTTTTCCTCATAGCCAAATAATTAATGATTCATCTTGAGAAAGGAGAAGGTCTATTTGGGGAAAAGTGGGAGAAATCCAAAACACATCTCCTAGCTCCTGAAGGACAGCCCTACCAAAACCAGCCAGTAAACATTTTGTTTCCTGGCCCCATCTGTGTGCAGCACACAGACCAGAGGCTTTGAAAAGCTCTCCCTGCAAGAATATGAGATAAATGTGCCATTAGGGAACTCCCTTTTTCTGTTTCTGGGGTGCTGGCACACCTTTGATTAAAATACTTCAGTTTAAAGAACAGTGCACCAGTCTGGGCGTGTAATATTTGTATGGAGCTTAAGATGGTCCTGCCATAACACTTCTGTCTCCCCCATTGTGCAAAGTTGGACCAGAAATCTCATGAGAATGAGCTTACTCATGAGATATCTGCTAATTCTGGCTTCAAGTTATGCTGTAAATAGTATGAGAACTGCCTTTCTAGCAGTTTTAGGGAATTTGGCTCCCAGCCATTGCTAGAAAAGCCCAAGCTGTGACCTAAGTGAAAAGCAAGGGGGGAAAGAAAAATGCTCCAGATTTCCAGAAATCTATTAGTACCAGAAGCTGGTCTTCTCCGTGTTCTTCTGCTCAGGTGGGATGGCCTCTGTTTGCAAGGACATGCTTTTGTGAGATCAGGGACCTTGCAGAAGGCACAGTGCCCTGTATTCAGGTACTTTGATGGCTGGGTACAGCTGTTTTTGGAGTTTTTGAGGAATAGAAAACTATGTCAAAAGCTGCATGTCAAACTCAGGACTCTGTCTACAGCTCTTCAGCAACTGAGACTCCTGATGCCATTGCTGCTTTCTTCTCTGCCTCCTTCAGAGGTGCTGGGATGGTGCCCTTCTCCCTACCCTGTGATTCCCTGCCCTGCCAGCTACCTGCCCTGTCTCCCAGGTCTCATTTTCACTGCTGGGTCCAGGAACCCAAGGCTCTGCCTTGTAGCAATGCCCTTGAGCAATTCTGTGTGCAAACAGTGCCTCAAAAAGAAGCTGGGCTTTGGCAGACAGGTGGCTTTTTTTAGTTTTCCCTCTGTGCAAATAAACCCGGTACCCCAGAAAGCAATCTCTGCTTTCAAAACTAAAGGCAAAAGTCATGTGCTCTACAGGCCTAAACTTGAATACTGGATTCTATCTCATATGCAAATTATTCTTAGCCCTGGTATCAAAAGTACATGTAAGCATGTACCTATAAACACTCATTAGCTTTAATTGCACTGAGAACACCTGTGAGTGGGCTTGGATTAGCTGACTTAGTGCAGTACTCAGAGTTTCTAAGGCTGACACTGTCCCACAGAAATTATTACATCTATCAGAGATGAAACATGGCATCATAGAATCACAGAATATTCTGAGTTGGCAGGGACAAACAGGGATCATCCAGTCCAACCCCTGGCCCTGCTCAGGACACCCCAACAATCCCACCCTGTGCATCCCTGAGAGCGCTGTCCAAACTCTCCTGGAGCTCTGGCAGCCTTGGGGCTGTGACCATTCCCTGGGGAGCCTGTTCAGTGCCCCAGCACCCACTGGGGGAAGAACCTTTCCTGATATCCACCCTAACCCTGTCCTGACACAGCTCCAGCCGTGCCCTCAGCTCCTGTCCCTGGTCACACAGAGCAGAGATCAGAGCTGCCCCTCCTCTTCCCCTCGTGAGGCTGCAGAACTGCTGTGAGCTCTGACCTCAGTCTGCTCTTCCCCTGATGAACAGTACATGTAACACAGCCTTGTTTGCAGTATTAGTAGCCAGGTTATTGTGTTTTCATAATGACAGTATGGTCACTTCCAAGAATTTTCCAATAGATATTGAAAGCACAACAGGTGATTTAAAATTGCCAGGAAGAGATGGGTCCCTTCAGTAATTAAGTAAGCAATTATTATTACAGAAAACATCTTGTCTAAATCCTGCATCACATTTAAAAGATGGTTCCTTCTCTGGGCAACCTGTGCTGGGGCCTCACTATGCTCCCAGGGAACAATTTCTTCCTCATATCCAATCTTAACCTACTTTCTGTCACTTTGGAGCCATTGCCCCTTGTCCTGTCACTCCAGGCCCTTGTCAAGAGTCTCTCCCAAATTTCCTGTGGGTTCCCTTCAGGCACTGCAAGGCCACAGTGAGGTCACCCCAAAGCCTTCTCCTCTCCAGGCTGAACAATCCCACTTCCCTCAGCCTTTCCTCCCAGCAGAGCTGCTCCATCCCTCTGCTCCCCTTGGTGTCCCTGCTCTGGCCTGGCTCCAGCAGCTCCCTGTCCTTGCTGTGCTGGGATCCCAGGGCTGGATGCAGCCCTGCAGGGGGGTCTCAGCAGAGCGGGGCAGAGGGGCAGAATCCCTTCCCTCACCCTGGTTCCATAACTGTATCTGATTCAAACATCATTTATTAGTGTGTGGGTTTTGCCTCTGCTGGTTTTCAAATTAATTTATTCCCAATTCTAGCATAAAATCATGTCCACTGTCATTTGTAATTTACTGTTTGTGAATGTGAATATTGTGCCCCCATCCATCTGATACAATATCCAAACCCCCAACTCTTTATAGTGTTTATGTGTCTAATTGTCAGTATTTTCAATGGGGTTTAGATGTCTGTGCATCTTAGGACTGATTCAGTCATCTTCTAAAATTTGGTACTGAAATAAATATCCTGATTGGCCTCATGCGACTGTGAGGGTCTGAGCACATGGACTTGAGACTTGTTGTGCAGGAGCCTTTGTAAAACAAGGACTTTCAATCGAGTTTATAGGGAACACCTGTGGGAACCCCTGTGCACATGACACACAACCTGCAAACAATTTTCCAGTGACTTGTGTTGAGGAATGTTATGTACTGGTATTTACTTTTCAAGTTCTTCATGTTGTAGCAAGTAACACACACACACATACTCTCACAAGGTCTTTGCAAACATCTGTGGGGACACCAAAAATGCAAATTGTAGCCAGAACAAGTTCTTCATAAATAGCCAAGAAGCTGAAACAGATTTTCATAAAACCTATTTTAAACAGTGAGAGTATCAGCAGTCACTGAAGCCCTTTTAGTCAACATGTATCCCTAGAAGGGCTGCATCATATGGAGAATTTCAGTGCCCACCAGGACGTCCTCTACAGGACCAGAGGCTCCTCCTCCTTCTTTGTAAGACTTTTGTGAGCAAAAAGTGGTAGATTTGAGTAATGTGTAGTTATTTACATGGGCAGCCATCAGACATTGGGCACATTCAGGAATGTTCATGAATTCATTGCTGCAGTATCCAGGCATCTCCCAGCTGTTTATGCATTGCTCCCTCCTTAAGCTCCATGTAACAGGAATCTATCCATCTATCCAGGTTGTCTGGTATTTTCCAGGTCCAGCACCTGAGCGCAGCTGGGACAGTTCATAATGCCAATGCTCTGCAAGAGCATAAAGGGGCAGAGGGACATCTAGTGGGATCTCTACTCTCTCTGCATTTGCAGGCCACCAGAAATCTCCTCAGGGTTCACCTCACCTGTGACACATCTTCAGAGCAGCACCCAGATCCTTCACTTCACGAGGATGCTGGGGCTGGGCTGTGGTTCAGGCTATGGATCTTGTGTTTATACTCTCTGAAGATTCACAGCCTGCTGTGAGTAAAGGCAAGAGTAGTGACTAATTTGATTTCTGTCAGAGAGCTCACCTTGACAGACTTCCAGCAGCAGTGAGGTTGAAGGCATTTTGAAGGTTATCTTCACAAAAAAAAGGACTGGCAACTTACACTGGAAAAAAACCAAAAGTGTGATTAGCAACTTCTTTCTTGACACTACTGATGGCTGAGTGATTACAATGCACTGTATTGCCCTTCTCAGCTGGTGTAGAACAACAATTTCATCCAATGAAGGCAAAAAGCTAGGAGAATTTATATTAGCCAGGAGTCTGTGACTAAACTACTGTGTCCATGCATCCATTTTGCAAGCTCTTCATTCCCTGCAACTGTTCTCAAGTTCTTTGTGCCAGAAGAGCAGGATTTCTCACTGGCTAACAGATGAGCCCCTTCTAGTCACTGAACTTGTGTTTGAGGCTTCATGGAAACCGGCTCTTTTAGGGAAGCAATACCTGAACTAAGCCAGGTTGCAGATACAGTGCAGCATGGCTCTGAAAGCCCAGGGCTGATTCACCATCCTACAGGGACCATCATTTGTTTACATGGTAGTAGGACACCAAGGATAGGCAAGGTGTGTGTGTGTGTGTGTTATGGAATCACAGAATCATGGATTGGGTTGGAAGGGACCTTAAAGATCACCTGGTTCCAGCCCTCTGCCACTATCCCAGGTTGCTCCAAACCCCATCTGACCTGGCCTTGGACACTTCCAGGGATGGGGCAGCCACAGCTTCTCTAGAGAACCTGTGCCAGGGCCTCCCCACCTTCACAGGGAAAATTCCTGTCATTCCAGGCCCATGCAAAAACTCTCTTCCCACTTTTCTTGCAGAATCCCTTCAGGTACAGGAAGGCTTTGGAAGAAGGCAGACCTGCATTCTGCCATCTCATTAATGCTGCACATTATTGGCAGTGGATTCAACTGGCAGAGGCCTGAGTGTCACAGCCATGTGGCAATGAAATGACACAAAGATTTCCAGTGCCCCTGCTCAGTTCTGAATGACCAGATCTTCCACAGCACTGAGGTAGTGGAGGTTTCTGGATGCTCCTCACACAGAGATGCAGAAGGGGACTGGAAAGATGCTCTGCCCTGCTTTTGCCCTGACCCTGCTGCCCCTTCTTGTGTGACTGAATAACCTGACAAGACACAGGGTAAACAAATTAATAAATGTTTGCAGGATTAACTCTTCACTTTCTCCAGGCATCACTATTGGAAGTTACACTTTTTACCTGAATATATTTCATTGGTGTTTGCACACAGGACATTTGGTGTGATCAAAGATGGTGTAGAATCCAGAGACAGGGTGGAGTATTTCTGCATGTTCCTTATAGAGGGCTTTCCTCATTAAAAGTGGCCTGCAAAAAACCTGAGCATCCTTTGCCTTGCACTGTGTTTAGTCACAGACCTGATCAAAATATGCTAAAATTTAGATGTATTTTCCTTTCAGTCGGATTATCCTTTGAAACTGTGAGCAAACTCTGCCTGACAACACAAAGGAATTTTCCCATGGATCAGCTAAAGCTGACTCACATGAAAGACTTGCCCAAAGTGGTCATGCCCTCTGAGCAAATACCACAGGCATGAGGATCTCTGCTCTTGGCCTAGCAGCACTGTTAGGATTCCAGGGACCCAGCCTTGGAAGACAGCTTTTATTGGAGGAGGGGAGGTCTCCTACCTGTGACCCAGCCAATCTACTCTGTTATTTATCTGTGTTGCTAACTTTCAGTGGAGGTGAATGTTTTGCTCTGTCACTGCACTGTTGCGAGAAAATTCCTGCCTGGCCCGCAAAGTTCACCAAATAGCACTGGCTGTTTGCTTAAGCAGGTACAACACACAGCAAAAGGCACTGCTGTGACTCAAAGGAAGAAAGAAATAAAATCATCTAATCATGAAAGCTTTCAGAACCAGGTTTTAGTGCTGGAGTGAAAGCCTAACGGAAGCTGTGCACCCTTCTAAGATAAATATTTCCTCTGCTGGAGTTGCTGAGTCTATCACAGATCAACAACCAGGAAGGCTTTGCTTACTCATCCCTGCCACGTGTTTCTGGAGTGGTTTTCTGCTCTTTTAATATTACCAAGGAGTGCATCCTCTGCCCTGGCTTGTTAGAAAGGCAAGTGCATGCTGAGCAAAGTCCCAGAACAACCCACAAAGCACTGATGGAAATAGAGAGGAATTTTTCAGCACTCAGAGAGACACAGAGAGAGTTAAAACTTCAGGCCAATGCGTTGCTGAAATTTTAAAGCTAAAAGGATTTTGAACTAACCTTTGCATTTTCTCCCTGAACTTTTTGTTTACTCTCTGCTCTTTTGCTCAGTGAAAGTAAAGCAGGCAAGACAACGTCACTTGCTGTTTCCAACTGGCTTCTGCTTTGTTTCTAATACTCCTCTGGAAGTGTTCTGTTGTAAGACTTTTTATTAATTAGGTATATGTCCCTCACTTTCCATTTTCTTATCACTGGTTGCCCTCAAATAATATTTAGGCTTAAGTTATTTGTAATTTTCCCTTTGTATTTAATCTGGTCCATTTTTGTGTTTGAATTTGGGTTTTCAGTAAGCTCACATGTGATCTGTGCCAAAGTAGAGGTGATGTCTCTTCTCACATTCCTAAAATATATGACACTGAGATTACAATCTCAAGATTAAGTGGCAGCTTCTTTTAAACTGGAAAACTCCAGTGGGTTTCACTCTGCTGTATATAAAAGCCAGTAGTACACTTGGTGGTAGGTCCTGTGTTGTTTGTTTTAAATTATGTTCCATTTTATACTCTCTCCACATTCTCTGTTTCCAATATCCAGCAGATTCTTGTATTGACAAATGTGTGACTTTTACAGGAAGCTGGTGTGGAGAAGACCTGTGGTTCTTCTGTATGGGCTGAGCACAGTTGTGGCTTCTGACCCTTGGGAGAGCTGCTTGAGTTTGGGGTTATCCTATTAGATGGATGCTTCTAATAAAACTCCCTAAGCAAGATAGCTTATCTGTGTTACTACCACAAAGTTCCAGAGCCAACATTGCCCTCAGCATGAAGGGGGTGAATCGTGAGTGTCATTATTTCTTTTGAGCATGCTCTGGGCTCAGGTTGTAGCTGAGCTTCCACAGTGACTGCAGCTGATCTGAACCAGGGCTGCTTTACCCCTTCCCACTCCCTTCTTGTAATCCATGAAGTAAATCCATCCTGCTAAACCTGCAGCAAACCCTTCTAAGAAGCAATTAAAGAATGTTCTGTCATCTTAGTAAGATGTTCTATGTGGTTTCTTATGGTTCTAGGAGAAACTACTGATAAGAGTGGCTAGATTACAGAAACTATGCCAGAGAACTGTGACAGAGTTTGAATAAGGGAGCACTGTTTCTTGGAAACTGCTGGAAACACTCAAGTCCCCTTCCTTTGCACTGAAATGGTGAGTGTCCTGCTGCCCTCACCCTGCACCTCCTCTTTGTTTTTCCCTTGTTGTGATTTATTTGGCTTAGTTCTGTAGTTGCTTCTTGGCTGAATGCAGCTAAGGTATGTAAATTGCTTTTTAACAGCTAATATGCACCCACACTCCTGAAAAAAAAAAAAAAAAAAAAAAGGCAAAATAATATTGTCAGCAATGAGTTATAGGAGATCAAGAAAGCATCCAGAGGTGAAAATTAGTGTCTCTCTGGCCAAGTCCTGAATACTGTCACAGCTGTGTTCAGAATAATCCAAGTAGAGAGCAAATTTGGTAGCTTCAAATTAGGATTTTAAAGGAAAGGACTGCCTCTGTGGATGCAATACATACTGTGTGAACTGGACTTCTCTGAACCAAGCATATTTTCTTTTTATAGAAATTTCAAACCCTAAATACACTGTTTCATCCTCCAGTGACATCTCACTACTTGTCCTGACTTGGTCCACTTAAATAAAGGACAATGACCACAGCTCTGCTGAGACCCCCCTGCAGGGCTGCATCCAGCCCTGGGATCCCAGCACAGCAAGGACAGGGAGCTGCTGGAGCCAGGCCAGAGCAGGGACACCAAGGGGAGCAGAGGGATGGAGCAGCTCTGCTGGGAGGAAAGGCTGAGGGAACTGGGATTGTTCAGCCTGGAGAGGAGAAGGCTTTGGGGTGACCTCAGTGTGGCCTTGCAGTGCCTGAAGGGAGCCCAGAGGAAAGATGGAGAGAGACTCTTGACAAGGGCCTGGAGTGACAGGACAAGGGGGAATGGCTTCACACTGACAGAGAGCAGGGTTAGGTTTAGGAAGAAATTGTTCCCTGTGAGGGTGCTGAGGCCCTGGCACAGGGTGCCCAGAGAAGCTGTGGCTGCCCCATCCCTGACAGTGTCCAAGGCCAGGTCAGATGGGGTTTGGAGCAACCTGGGATAGTGGCAGGTGTCCCTGCTCATGGCAGGTGAGTAAGAATAAGATGATCTTTAAGGTCCATTCCAACCCACACCATTCCATGATTCTGTGGTATCTACAGCCTTCTGGAAAGCCACAGCTAATGGGGTCATATTTATTCTTGTTCTCAGAGCTTTTCTTGTGGCTTTTCCACACCATGTGGCTCTTGATGGAGAATGAAAGTTGCCCAGGGCTAGGACTGCATCCTCCAGCATGTCTGTGAAGGTCCCAGGGTGTTTTTATGGTTGCTAAGACATTACAGATAAACACAGTGAGTGAGCCCCATCTTGCCATTCAGACTGTGAGCTGCAGAAAGCCACCAACCTCCCCAAAGCTCTCCTGGTAAAGGAATATCAAATCAAAAGCAAACAAATATGCATAATCGTTCTGCCTGGCTAAGATGCATTACCAGAATACCAAGAAATGACAAACCTCAAACTGGAGTGATTCATCAAGACACCCAAAAAGCACTTACAAGAAACCACCTGACTAATCATGCTGGAGCTCAAGGACAGTCCTGTGCAATGTACACATGTAATTATACATTTCAGAAAAAACAACCCTTGTCCTCTCAAGGTAAATAATAACTGCTGTGCTAAATGCATTGTTGTGCCAATGGTATGAATTGTTTGGAATAACTTTCTCCTTCTTGGGTTCCTTCTCCTACTCATGTATTCTTTGCCCAATACCTATGCAAAATAATCAACCCTAAACAGCATAAACCAAAAAGTGAAAGGCCCAAATTGCCACCTGCCCATGCTGATTTTTTGTGTGATGGGGGGGGCTGAAGCCATACTACACACACAAAAAGGCAAAAGCAGACCCTGTCTTTTAAGTTGCAATTTAGTGATACAACCCAGCTGAGTGGGTTGGGAATCTGAGCAGAGGAGGCTGATGAGTGTCCATCGAGTTGTAAGTGATGTCCCTGGAAAGGAGGTGAAAGACTGTGACCCCATCCCTCGCAGTGCTTCTCCTGTCAGCTGAAATATGGCTTTAAAGGCCCCAAGATGCTTCCACTTTGGCTGGGAGAAAATCATGTCTAAATTTGAATGTGTTTGATGATACTGTAAGACACACAAAGCTACAACGTAATTATTACAGGAAACTCCTATTTCAGTTATTTCAGCACCTCTGTACATTTGAAGGCCTGGAGCAAAGCAACTGGGTTTTGACTTTCATAGTTTACCTAACGTGGCATTGATGGTGAACTGTATGGTGATGTAAAGGACAGAGCTATATTTGTTTAAGGAACCTTCAGGCCGAATTTCCAGCTTTGTGAGTGCTGAGAGAGAGGAAGGAGGGAAGTTCAGAGGAAAACAAATGCTTCCTGAACTTTGAGTTTCTTTGTTTTTATATATCACCAGATTTTTCTGTGATGTGACCAGCCGTCCTTTATAAACTTTGCTTTATCTCTGTGACATTTTGCGTCTAGGAAATTATTAAGCTGTCATATTTGGAGACTGAAAAGAGCAAAGGACTGCAAGAGTTTGTTCTGCCTGTCAAGTTACCCAGTTACAGCTGAGTCCCTTTGCAGACATGTATTTCCACTAGCCTACGCACACACACACCATGAGCTGGCCCTCGCCTGCTCCTCATCCTGTGGGAGCTGTAGATATAAAAAAATGTATATAAATCTATATGGATGAAAAATATATCACCTGATGAGGAGGTTTGTGGGACTCAGCAAAGCTGCCTATTACTTATTAGCTAGCTAGTGGTCTGGCCTGTGTGTCCCTGTCCTTGGCAATAAAATGAAGATGAAAGGTAGCCGCTGACTTGGAGCCTCGCCTGAAAGTACAGTAGCTATCTCAGCCCTCGCCTTATCAAAGGCTGGGACAGCAATAACCGTGCTGAGGGAGCAGCAAGGACGTGGTGGGCTGGGCTGACAAACAGTTACACCTCATGGGCAAACAGCAGTTTCACATCCCCACGGGCACCCAAACAGCATTGGCAGCTGAGGAGAGGCTGCAGCAGATGGTGCCCAACCGTGGTGCCAGCCCCTTCTCCAGGACAGGCTGGGCAGGGTAGTGCCTCTCCAGCCAGGGCACCTGCCCAGGAGCTACCTGGTGAAGGATCCTAGGCAGAATGTGTGCCTCAGGCCACCAGAAGAAGCTCAGCTGTCACCAACCCAGCTCTGCCAGACTGGAAAGATCATTTTGAGACCAAGAGTCTCACAGATCAGCCCCCATTCAGGCCAAAACTGAATGGCAGTGAGGACAGTCCTCTTCATGGGTGTTAAAACAGTCGTCTCTAGTGGTGGCAGAAAGGTGGGACTTGGGAACAGTCACATTTGTATTTTAGCAGAAGTGAGCTTTCCAAACTTCAAGCTTCCTCAAGCACAATGTTGAAGCCACAGGGTTTCCAGATACTCCCACACAGAATTGACTTGAATCAATAACTTGGACAAAGAAACAGGGCCTCTCTTGAGAAGAAATGGAGGTATTGGATCACTGCAGCTTTTGTTAGCTGCATGAAATGGGTTTTTTCCAGCTCACCAAATTTGTCCATACATGTCTCCAAAGCACTAGGGCTACACAAAGGGTACCTGACAAATTGTCTTACACAATAGAGCAAACGTGGCTTCAGATCATGCTCTGTCATGGAATTACTCAGTGAAGGCCAGAAAGACAATATTATTTTGGGTAGCTAAGTCAACCAAATCCTTGGAGCTGGGAGGGCAGTGGTAGTGCTGGAGATCAGGTTTTCAGTTAGAGGAAGGAGGAGATCCACAAAGAAGATGCTGAAGACACAACATACACAACAGAAGATACTGAACTGGCAATAGTAGCATAAAAATATATTTGCCTTGGGTCACAAGGACTTCATCACAGGAGGGTGCAAGATCCCACATGGTCTTAAATACCAAGTTCTGTGGCAAACTTACCTTTCCACTGCAAAGTAACGGCGATGTGCTGGATAAATGTACTAGGAAGGACATGGAAATGCTGGAGAAAGTCCAGAGGAGGCCAAAAAATTGATAAAGGAACTGGAACACCCTCCCTGTGGAGATAGGCTTGGAGACTTGGGGCTGTTCAGCTTGAAGAGGACAAGGTTGTATGGAGACTTCAAAGCCCCTTCCAGTATCTGAAGGGTCTATAGGGAAGTTGGAAAGGGACTTTTCATCATGAGTTGTGGTGACAGGACAAGGGAGAATGGGTTTAAACTGGCAGAGGGGAGGTTTAGATTGCATATCGGGAAGAAATTGTTCCCTGTGAGGGTGGGGAGGCCCTGGCACAGGGTGCCCAGAGAAGCTGTGGCTGCCCCTGGATCCCTGGAAGTGTCCAAGGCCAGGTTGGATAAGGGCTTGAAGCAACCTGGGATAGTGGCAGGTGTCCCTGCCCATGGCAGGGGGTTGCAACAAGGTGATCTTTAAAGTCCCTTCTAACCCAGACCATTCTGTAATTCTATGCAAAAAGTAGCTTGACGAGTTTTAAGGAACTTTTAATACATTAACTGAACATAAAATTCCTAGTGAGCAATTTTCCGAGTCTGTGAGTAAAGCTTGAGGTAGCAAAAACTGAGGGTAGCAGGTTGCAAGAGGCCTCTCAGAGAAAAAAAAAAAAAAAAAAAAAAATTTTCTAAATGTGTTTCAGTCTCTTCAGTCTCACCTAATACAGCCCATCTGTATTACACAGCTGATATTTCTGGCAGCCTTAAGAGTTGCTGGATCCAGGCTCCACAGCATTATGTAATTTGCTTCATTTTAGTCCTGATAAGAAAATTCTTGGAAGTCACTTTAAAAACAATAACTATGGTCCTCATCTGTTTCATTTTGCTGCAATGAAGCAGAGTCCTGAAGGCAGCCAATATGATGGGAGAGATGATGCCCGGTGAGAGATCCTTCCTGTGTGTTTTTCCATTCCTTAGGGTAAACTAAGTTTGGAAAACTGAAGTTTGGAGCATTTTTTTACTCATATCTGTCATGCTAGTGGTCAGCATTAATATTAAAGACCAAAGTTTAAAATCACATGTTTAACCTGAAAAAGTCATATACCTGCTGAGATTTATTTTTCCTAAATTAAAAAAAAAGCTAAATAAGCCACTTTCAATTGTGTTTGTAGTGTGAGATCACTTGTTCCATTTGTCTTAATTTCTTTTGATGTAGCTAACTAATTTCAGCTTTTGAAAATTATCACCTTGTGCTAATTTTAACTTTTAAGACCCACTTCTTTCTGACAATTTTGAACATTTTTCTCATTTTTCTCCCATCCTTTGCAGCCACTCCTTGTACACCTTCATTGAAATCCTTTTTGCAACTCGTCTAGTCTGGATGGACTATTGGACTTGAGTGACCTGAGCTGCATGCAGCATGCAAGACTGCCTGCTATGGAAATGATAATTTATTTACAACTAGTGACCTACTAGTTTAATATAAATAATCTCTAAAGGCATGGCCACAGACTCCACAGTGAATTAGTGCATCATTTAGTGCAGCAAATGGAGAAAGGATAGGGCCTATGTTAGCCTCATCTCTTGTGGGTAAAATTGAAACACAGATGCTTGACTGTTTCTCATGGATCAATGGCAAGGTATTTCTATTTCTGAAAACAGTTTTGTCTCTAGTGAGCACCCTAAAACAAACTAAATCCCTTTCTTCAGCAGCAGAAAGACCAAGAGCCCTCTCACTGGAGTGGCAGGAGCTGCTGGTTAAAACTGAGAGTGGAGCCCAGCCACCAGTCCCTCATCGTGACTTCGACAGATAATTAGTCAGGTAACAATTCCACTGTTGAAAAGCCTGTGAGGCTGGGATCAAACCAAATCAGCACTGCAGGCAACTGTCATGAGATAAAAAGATAAGATGAATGAGTTTGTATTGCACTTGGAATGCACAAAGCCCAGTATAGATGTAAAATATTATTACTAAATGTGCTGAGGGCCCTATTGTAAGGAGACTTCCTGCAAAAGCAACTGAATGGATAAACTCTAGAGACCTGGACGGGTCACAGAGATAAATCATGTCAGTAAAGCACTACTGGTTCCTGGGCTGCACCCTGCTCTCCTGTAACAATGTCCCCTGGGCAAGGTTTATACCTGTGTGCTGTGGCCATAGCAACACTGGTGATGACAAATACAAGAGCTTCCTTGTGCCAGGTCGGTGAAGCTCAGAGAAGCAGTTTCTGGGTTTCCATCACAGGAAGGTGCTGCGTTACGACCTTTTGGCAGTGGCAGAGAGCTTGGGGGCTGCCCAGTGGAGAGGTTCAGGGTAGTCAGTGGGGTGAGAGAGATGCTGGACCCATCAGGACTCTGAGCACTCAACCACACAGAAGAAGGAGATCCATGTGTCCACCAAAACATTCCAGACCCTTTGGTAGCTTATTTCTTGCATGGTGCACTCCTGCCTCTCAGAGGGCTGCTTTGCTCTGGTCACCAAGGTGAAGCAGGTGCTGGAGCAGATCCATGGATCCAGGATCCAACCTGCTCCGAGGCTGAACACCCACTCGTGGGCAGCGTGCTACGCCCAGCACTTTGCTGGCTGAGTCGCTGTGTGTACAAACTTTCCCAGGATCATCCGGACCGTTTTTCTCATCCCCTCAAGCACAAAGCTTGTAAGTGGGAACAGTGCCACTAGGACAAATTTCTGCTCGGGTGACTTACTCACATTTAGCACTGCAATTGTCTGTTCTGACAGAGCCACTACAGGTTCTCTCCCAGAGCAAGTTTAGCTGATGATTCAGACATGTAAAGGCAGAAGCAAAAGGATTACTTAGAGATGATGCTGGGATCAATCACATATCCAAAGTACAATTCAGAATTCAGCTTTGTTAAGGAATGAGTCCAGAGCAGGGACACCAAGGTGATCAAAGGGATGGAACAGCTCTGCTGTGAGGAAAGGCTGAGGGAATTGGGATTGTTCATTCTCAGGGTGACCCAGCTGTGGCTTTCCAGTACCTGAACTGGACCTACTGAAAAGACGGAGAGATACTCTTGACAAGGGCCTGGAGTGACAGGACAGGGGGGAATGGCTTCATATTGACAGAGAGGAGGTTTAGATTGGATATGAGGAAGAAATTATTCCCTGTCAAGGTGGGGAGTCCCTGGTACAGGTTGCTGAGAGAAGCTGTGGCTACCCCAGCCCTGGAAGTGTTCAAGGCTTGTGGATAGTGGATAGATATCCCTGGGATAGTGGAAGATGTCCCTGCCCCTGGCAGGGGGCTGGAACTGGTTGATCTTTTAAGGTCCCTTCCAACCCAACCCACTCCTTGATGCTATAATTCTTTTACATTGTGTTTTTAGAGTTCACTTTATTTCACATCATGATCTGGTGCCATGAGAAGTTCTCACCAGAATATCTGACACCTCATACTTCTCTTCTGAGATGCAGAGACAAAAAGAAGGGCTGGCTGGCAGCTACCATAAAGTCACTGGAATGGGTTTTTAATGCCAGGCAGGCTCCTTTGTAACCCTTTGACACACCCTTTTTCTGTGGCGCTGCAAATGAGTACCAGGCTAATTGAGAACACAGGCCTAAAAATAGATGTGCTGGGGAAGTGATGAATTTCCCACAGAAACATCAGGTTTTCATAAAAAACTCTAAAAACATGGAAGTTTTAAGTATAATGCAGAAAGGTTTTGGGTTACCAAGCTTAGGTTTTATGTACTTCTTTGACCAACACTGAAGATTTTGTTGGGATTTCTTTTTAACAAAATATATTGGTTCCCCAAAGAAAACCACAGCTACTAACAAAATAATTTTTTTAAATTGTAAAGATGTTAGCCTGAACTTACATTTTTTCCCTGTTAATCTGCTTTCCTGCTTTTTTAATTTTTCTGTTTTCTGCCCTCTCCTTGTCATGTGCAGCCCACTGGGTGGTACTTACATGGTAACTAGTCCTACTTAGGGAAGCCAGTGCTTTCATCTTCATCAGTTCTTCCCTCACTGTTTTTTTCCTGTCATTGTTTGTTACTGTTCTTTTACTGTCAGTTTATCTTTATGAGAAGGTATCTTTCCTTTATCTTTTCCAAATCATATTCATCCCCTCCCTTTTTTGTCCAGCACTTAGATATCTCTAATAATCTTTGTTCCTTCCTGCTTCCATTTTTAATTCTTTCTGGCACCTTTAATACCTGTGATTTCATTTCTTTGTCTTCTCTCTGGATATTAATGTATGTTGGCAATCTTTCCCCCCTATATCTCTGAATAGCACATACTTCATAGGGCTTTAAAAAGAATAAGCAATTTTTAATCACAATACTACAAGAGCTCAAAAAGTAAATAATGTGGGAAAAACTAAAGGCAGAAATATTGATTAATTCTTCAATAGATCTGATGTTTCTTCCATCCTATTCTGTGGTCAGGACCTTTGTAGGCTTCAACCCTACTTTATTCTTCGTCCTTCATCACTTGAAACTTGTCCCACAAACTTTTTCATGTGGCGATCAACAGGCAGCAGCAACAGAAGCATTGGGCCTGAGTGGAGTTGGATAAGAAAGCACCACTGGCAGCATCTGAGGTCACTGCTCGTGGCCATACAGTGAGAAATACAGAAAAAATAGTTGTGAAGATCAAGGAAACTTCATTCCACAAAACCACAGATTCACAGGATGGGTCAGGCTGGAAGGGACCACAGAGAGTCATCTGGTCCCACCTCCCTGGGCCCTGCTCGGAGCCCTCCCTGCAGCCAGGGACACCCAGGGCTGAGGGCCCCTCTCAGCTGGGGCTCCTCTCCAGCTGCACAGCCCCAGCTCCCTCAGCCTTTCCCTGCCAGGGATGCTCCAGGCCCTGAATCATCTCTGCAGCCTCCGCCGGCCCCGCTGCAGGAGCTCCATGGCCCTGCTGTGCTGAGGGGCCCAGAGCTGGACACAGCGCTGCAGATGTGCCACACAGGCTGGGCACAGGGGCAGGATCACCCCTGACATGCTGGCAGTGCTCTTCCCAGTGCACCCCAGGATTCCATTGGCCTTCCTGTCCCCCAGGGCACTGCAGGCTCATGGACAGCCTGTTGTCCCCCAGGTCGTTCTCAGCAGAGCTGCTGGCCAGCAGGTCACCCCCAGCCTGTGCTGGTGCATGAGGCTATTTCTCCTCAGGTGCAGAATCCTGCATTTGCTCTTGCTGAATTTCAGATGCATGCCTCCTTGGAGACATGGAAAGATACAGGTTATACAGGTTCAAGTGTGGAGGTCATTGTACCTGCAGAAAACTTCCTAAATGGCAGGATGAGCTGGGCTGCTGGGAGAATAAGCAGCCTGGTCTTGAGAGGAGAAAACAAGAATGGGTTAACAGACACACAACATTTTCATTTGGGTTGCTGAATGGTTGGAGGCTGAGTTTCAGATTCACTAACCTGGGTGTTTTTCACATGAGTTTGGGTTTCAGAATGAAAGGTGGCATAATAATAGCAGGCCTGTGAGAAGACAGGAGGAATTTGCCCCTGCTTCAGGGTGGGAAGGGTTAGTACTTGAAGACTTGAAATTACTTACATGTGCACAATGTGTGTCAGTGGAGGATTTTTTTAATCATAAAACTAAAGTATGTATTTGGGTCCAGTCTGTTGGGCTTGCAAGTGTAACAGATCTAGGAAGTTCTGTTTCTGCAGATGAGAGAAATCTGATAAAACTTGGAATGTGCTTCCAAGCAAAGTTTACTAACTTTGAGAGGCCTCTGCGGGTTCTATTTTGTGTTCGGACCATGTGTTAATTATAGATCTTCTATTTCTAGTGCAAGCTCCCTTCTCACCACCCCAAAATGAGTTCAATATAGTTTCAAGGGAAAGAGCTAGGCTAAGCACAGTCCAGATCATGCATAGTGTGGGTTTTGTGCTTTTTCTCATCTTTTCTGGGAAGCTCAGATATTTCCAGAGGAGGTGGGTGGGAGACAGTAACATTCCTCAGGCTATTCAGTCCTGCCCTTGCAGGACATGAGCTTGGGCTCAGCAATCTGTCCATAGCACCCAGGCCATGTTTGTGGAGGCCCCAGGGAGCAGAGTGAACATTCAGAGTGAGCTCTCCCTGAGGTGAGCATGGTGCCCATCCCATAAATCCCACATCAGACCCCTAAACACGGTTGTCCTGTGGGTCATCTGGATGTGCTGGCACTGCCAAGGCTTTGTTCTGTGCCACCCATCCTGCTCGGGGCTCAGCCCTGCCAGCTCCCATCTGCTGTGCAAGTTTGGGCCTGAGTAGATCACCAGGAGAAGGAGGCTGGGCTGGTGACTCAATGGGCACAATTCTTCCCTCTGAGTCAGGGCTGAGTCAAGGGGTGCTAAGGGGGACTTTGCTGCTCCAGCTGCTGGGTCACAGCTGAGAAACCAAACTCTCAACCACCGATCTCTTCAGGAACATCTGTGGTCCTTCCTCGGCAGCAGTGGCATTTACCCACTGTCTTGACCACATTCCAGTGTGGAAAATGTATTTCACTCACCTCCAGCTCCCTCTGTTACCCCAGTGAAACACTTCATTCTTCACTACTGCAGCACAATACATCAGTAAGGATATGCAGTATTTCATGTGGCCCTTTGGCTTTAACGTTGGCCAAAAATGGCATGCAACACACATTGCAAAACTTCTTTTCCATATGTCTCTTTTGTGCATATCAAGGGATATCCTGATAATCCTGCTCACAAATGCACAGTATTTCCACAACTGTTAATCAGGGATCTGCACAGGTAAAGAGAGCATCACATCTCACAGCCCAGTTTATCTCAGGGCAAATAATACATTGGGGGCAAATAATACAATATTGATTTAATAACACAAAGTCTTTTTACACCATCAGTTGACAGTGAAGTGCAAGTATTAGTGTCACTGAGGAAACAGCCTTCAGCATAGATGGCTTCTCACAGTCTCAGAAGGTCCAAACTCTTCACCATCTTGTCTTGCTATTCCATCCACAGCAGCAGTCGTTTTTGAAGGCAACCAACTCTGCAAAATTTGTGCTTGAGCTCATTTTGGAATCACAGAATATCCGTAACTAGAAGGGATTATTCAGTCCAGCCCCTGGCCCTGCTTAGGACACCCCAACAATCCCACCCTGTGCATCCCTGAGAGCGCTGTCCAAACTCTCCTGGAGCTCTGACAGCCTTGGAGCTGTGACCATTCCCTGGGGAACCCGTTCAGTACCCCAGCACCCTCTGGGGGAAGAACCTTTTCCTGATACCCACCCTAACCCTGTCCTGACACAGCTCCAGCCGTGCCCTCAGCTCCTGTCCCTGGTCACACAGAGCAGAGATCAGAGCTGCCCCTCCTCTTCCCCTCGTGAGGAGGCTGCAGAACTGCTGTGAGCTCTGACCTCAGTCTGCTCTTCTCCAGCTGAACACACCAAGTGCCCTCAGCTGCTGCTCGTGCAGCTTCACCTCCAGACCCCTCAGCATCTTCTCAGCCCTCTCTTGGACACTATAACACTATAATAACTTTGTATTTTTCCTATATTGAGGTTCCCCAAACTGCCCCAGGACTCACTTTGTCCTCACTTTGTTCACTTGCCATGGCTGACATGCCTCTGTTTGTGCCTCCCAGCGATGGAGGCTGTGTGCCAGCATTGAGACACACATGCTGTCCGATACTTGCTTCGTTTGATATGTGATGACAGCTCTTTATAGGTGTCTGAGAAAAACAAATGAATGAAGAAGCAGTTCCTGGTGGCCTCTGCCAGCTGTTGACAATACCAAATAATTTGCTTTTCCTGAAACAGACCTGATGCCTCTTGTGGATGATGTGGCGCGTAGGTGTCGTGTCAATCAATAAAAATTAAAAGTTGCTGAAGGGCAGGAACAGCAGCTGTGAGATTTCTTACTGCTTTTCATTCACAGGGAAGTGGTATCAGACTCCTTTTAGTGGCTTGTGTGATTTACTGTCACATTTATCTCACATGCTTCAGCAAGGACTTGCACAAGCAGATTTATTTTAGACCATTGCTTTTAAAGGTGGAAGACAAATGGTTCATTCATAGAAACTTATTTTTGGAATCTTGTTTAGCATCTAAGCTTTTTCCAGAGCAGCTGGCATAGACCCCTTTACATTCAGGAAGCAGTGCATACCAACCATGGGATGCCCCAGGTGCCTCTATAGAAATGGCTCTTGGAAAAATATCTCTGGTGCTAAGTAAGCAAGGAGAGAGTAAAGGAACATTGGCCAACTTCAGTGTTCCTGTGTCAGACACATTAACAATGCCCTTGTGCCTGAAAACAATCAAATAGATATAATTAGGTATTACCAGAATAATAATAAAAAAGATAATAAAATATAGAGTTCCTTTTTTGTTTGAAATTTCTTTACCATGAGGTCTGATTAAAATGTTACTATTGAAATTGTTCTTCAGCAGGAAAAGCTGTTTCAGACAGAGCAGATCTCACAGAAGAGTGGATTCACTGAGGAAGATCTTCTTGCTATAGAATGTTCAGACATTTCACTGGAAAGCAGAAATGCCTCTGACAAAAGGATAGATGCTCTGCCATGTGTTAATCCAATGCTACGCATAAGGAATTCTGATGGAGAGCCCTGGAAGTGACACCCCAGTGTGTCTGGCATTGCCCTGTTGGCTTTGTCTTTACAAAGAGTAAAGTTCTCTGAAGTCTCCATGTGTCACCAGCCTAATGAGAATCCAAACCAGCACATGGTGGAGGATGGGTACACGAGGCACCCAGAATTACACTCTTACAATGTGGCATATCCATTTTGTTCCATATTTCATTTATTGGGCAATGTAGCTGAGGTTTTGGCTTTCAGTCAAAAACAAGGATTTTCCCAAAAAGAGAAATTGGATGAGGGATTAAAGAAACTCCACGAAATGACCAAAACACCTCCCAAGCACCATTTTCCACTATTCATATTTGGAAGAATTAAATGCGGTTTTAGTGTAAGGAATAACTGTATGCTAGCCCTAGGGTTATGAACTGGATAAGCTATTAGGAATTTTCCATTTCTGACTGTGATCTCACATCAGTGTAACTCTGCTCACTTTAGTGGAATTTCTTCAGAATTGTTCTGATGGGAAAGCAGAACGAGGTCCTGTGATTCTATAACTATTTCTACTAAGCTGTTTGCATATGCCTGAGAGAAGCAGCTTTTAAGAAAAATATATTGGAATTTAGGGCCAGTTTTTCATCAGTTCAGTTAATCAGTTTACTTTGGTCTACTGATCACTTCTGCTGCTTCGCATGTGATTGTCCTTATAAGTGAGGTCAGTTTTATGGGGAAGGAAAATATCCTTTATAAGTCCAGATGATATCATTCGAAGAAAAAGACAAGTTAGGCACCTCTAAAGTTTTTTTTTTTTTTTTTTTTAATCTTTCTGAGGACAAATTTTAACAGTAACTAAGGATTTATTGTTCTATGTTATAGTTCATAAGAAATTACAGGGTTTTGTTGTAAGACCCTAAGATCTTGATTTCTTTTGCTTCTGTCAATAGGAAATCACTGCTGACCTGTCTGTCAGGTCCTTGAAGGTTTATAGAAACACTGTAAGATCCTCATTTACAACATGACATATGGGTCCCATCCAACTAGAATCATAAAAATATAGAATATCCTGAATTGGAAGGGACTCACAAGGATCATTAAGTCAAACTCCAGGAGAATTAGAACAGCAACATGTTTTATGAAGGAGCATCTTGAGTTCCCTGTCCTGGAACAGGATCACAAAATGCAGAGCTGTTCAACAGGGAAGTAGATTTCAGGGCTTACCTGGCTACACTGTGAGTCCAAGGAAACTGGGCAGAAAGGGTGGGAAGGGCTGAAGGTCCTTCTCACCAACTCCTTCCTGCATGGAATATTCAGCATATACATGAATAGAAGGATCTGAGCCATAAATTCAGAAGGTGACAGAAAAATTGAGGTCCACAGACATCTGTGAAGTCCTAAGCCCCGCTTAGATTCAAGCTAATTTCTTAAAAAAAAAAAAAAATTTCAGGATCTTTTCTAGCTAAGTTTTGAACATCCCAATATTAATATGTATTAATATGTCTATTTCAAACTGTTAGAGAGTAGGTTTAAATTGGATATTAGGGAGAAATTTTTCCCTCTCAGGGTGGTGAGGCCCTGGAAGAGGCTGCCCAGAGCAGCTGTGGCTGCCCCATCCCCTGAAGTGTCTAAAGCCAGGTTGGACAGGGCTCTGAGCAACTTGAGATAGTTGAAGATGTCCCTGCCCATGGCAGTGAGGTGGGAAATGGGTGTGTTTTAAGGTCCCTTCCAACCCAGGCTATTCCATGATTCTGCAGTAGCCTGTAGGCACAGGACCAGTCATCTATAATGTGTCAGAATAGAGATGTGTTTGAGGGTTGAGATCAGATGTATTTCAGGATTGGAATAAGACTTCAGGTGGATTTAAGCTTCACGGATTCTGGAGAGGAATAGTTTAACCAAGCTAATTCCAGAGGGCTGAATTCAGCAGTTATCAATATCCCCAGAGGAAAAGAAGTAGCTACTGCAGTCTTTTGATTAACTGAGCATAAAATGAGCCTTCCTCCCCTTACTGTTTTAATTAGATATGAATGAACCAGTTCAAACCACATTAAAATTGACTCTTGACTCCTCTGCATGTAAATTAACCACTAGGTCACAGTTTTATTTTTTTCCCTGAGAAAACCAGTTTTCCCAGAAGCGGGGGGATGGTGTTTAGAAGTACTCCCACTGTTATCTTCCTTCATCCCAAAGCTTTCTTACACATGACTGTTCAAGTGGCAGGAGGACTAAAGCTAGGTTAGATGGTGCTGTGAGCAATTTAGTCAGGTGGAAGGTGTCCATGCCCATGGCAGGGGGTTGGAATGAGATGATTTTTAAGGTCCCTTCCAAACCAGGCCATTGCATGTTGTGACTGAACAACCAGGAGCCATGACCCACGCTGGTTGATCAGCAAGCGCTGGCAGATGTCGATGCTTGGGTGGTCGAGATTACGGCTGCAAAGGGAAGGAGAGCAGGTTTCCACGTGTGGGCTGTTTGCCAGCCTAGAGGCAATGCAGGGTGGTTTTTGGAGGGGGGCAGGATGGGGGAAAGCCGCGGCTCGGGCGGCTGCGGTAGCGCGGGCACCGCTGCCCTCTGCTGGGTACCGTCCCGGCGGGCGCTGCCTCCCGCAGCATCCGCACGAACGGCGGGAACCGGCGCCGTCCCTGCTCCCTGAGCTCCGCCACAACCTCAGCCAGACGGACCCTGCTTTGTGTACCTCCAGTCCAGGGGCAGAGCAGCGAAGCACCTCCTGCAGGGATGGAAGGGCTTGTCGAGAGGGTTGAGCGTGAGCTTCCATCACAGCCAGCTGCAATCAGCTGTGTCCTGCTGTCATCCCAGAGCACCCTCTGGGATGGCAGCACAGTTTTGTGTCTTCCTCGTGGAGTGAAGAAGGTATGGTATGGATGGGGGTATTTGCTGGGGAGGTGCAGTTGTACTGAAAGCTTGTCCATCCCATGGCTATCCATCCTAGAGCTCTGTTTCAGATGAAAGTGACCGGAGGCTTCTCAACAACAGCAGCTGAACGTGATCTAGCTGTGCACAGGTGGCTAAGAGGTCAGTGGCACCTGGCCTGGATCAGCAATGGTGTGACCAGCAGAGCCAGGGCAGTGACTGTCCCCCTGCCATGGGCACTGGTGAGGCTACATTTCAAATCCTGTCTCCTGTTCTGGGCCCCTCATGACAAGGATATTGAGGGGCTGGAAGGTGTCCAGAGAAGGGAATGGAGCTGGGGAAGGGTCTGGAGAGTCAGTCATATGAGGAGTGGCTGAGGGAGCTGGGGGGGCTCAGCCTGGACAAAAGGAGGCTTAGGGGGGACCTCCTGGGTCTCCACAACTCCTTGACAGGAGGGTGCAGCCAATGGGGATTGGGCTCTGCTCGCAGGGAACAAGGGACAGGACAAGGGGAAATGGTTTCAAGCTGTGTCAGGAAAGGCCCAGGCTGGATAACAGGAAAACTTTCTTCACTGAAAGCATTGGAACAGGCTGCTCAGGGAGATGGTGGAGTCACCATCCCTGGAGGTGTTCAAGACTCAGAGCTCTGGTTGACACAATGGTGATTTGTCACAGGTTGTACTCAATGATATTGGGGGATCTTTTCCAGCCTAAATGATTCTGTGATTCTGTGAACACTCTGTCTTGCTTCCTCTTGCAGTGATAATATGTACCCATAAAACCAGCCCCTCTGCATTTTAGCTAGCTGCAGAAAACTCTGTGTGGGCCTATTTATCCTTTGACAAATCCCAAAGAAAGCCTCACCCATGAGCTTTAAAATCATGTGAAACTCATAATCGAAGGACAATTTTCAAAGCCTCAGCCTTTTAGATAAACCTGTCCAAGCCTGTTTGCTTAATTAATGAACAAAGATGCAGGAGATGCAGAGCTTGAAATGAAATGTGAAAAGTAAATTCAGCCTAGCTGGGGAGTCAGATATGTAGAGGGAACTGAAAGTTGCTGTGCAAGGGGTAGTTCTGAGAGAGTATAGTAGTCTGATAGAGGTCAGACTTGGACTGCTGTTAAAATTGGTTTTATCTGTATCTGTAAAGAGGTGAGGAGGGGATTAAAGAGTACTGCAAGGCTCTTATGATAGAGAATGGAAATAGAGGGACAGATTGAGCTGCTGAAACTCCTGCAAGGAATTGCTAGCTGACATGAGTAAGAAGATCAAAATGTTGGCATATTATACAACAGCACAGTGGGGATAGACAGACAGTACAGAGGGAACTGGAAATACTGTTTGGCAAAAAAAAAAAAAAAAAAAAAATTCTCAAACATCTGGGAGAAAATACTCAGAAATCGAACTACTCAGCAGGAGGGTGCAATGTGGAAAGCATTCAATGCTGAGAGACTCCAGTGTGATAAGGGCAAAATAGACAGAGTCATAGAATCATAGAATGGTTTGAGTTGGAAGAAACCTTAAATATTGCCCAGTTCCAAACCCCTGGCATTGGCAGGGACACCTCCCACTATCCCAGCTTGCTCAGAGTCCTGTAAAACCTGGCCTTGGACACTGCCAGGAATGGGGCAGCCACAACTGCTCTGGGCAACCTGTGTCAGGGCCTCACCACTCTCACAGGGAACAATTTCTTTTTTATATCTAAAATAAACCTACTGCCATTCCCCCTTGTCCTGTCACTCCAGGCCCTTGTCAATAGTCTTTCTCCATCTTTCCTGTAGTCTCCCTTCTGGTACCGAAGGCCACAATGAGGTCACCCCAAAGCCTTGTCCTATCCAGGCTGAACAACCCCAATCCTCTCAGCCTTTCCTCCCAGCAGAGCTGCTCCATCCTTCATGTGGATCTTCCATAGCCCATAGGATGGCAGCCAGCTTATGTAGGAATCAGTTGCAGCCTTCAGAGGCATCTGAAGTCCTGCCCTGGTATTACAACACAGTATTTCCCCCAAAAAAAGTGGGATGCTACGTCTCAGTTCCTTCAGAGGGAAAATAAGGCATGGAAAGGTTAAGTGACTTGCTTTGTGTTGCGCAACCAAGAATGGAAATAGCTCTCAGATCTTTTATTCTTAGCAGCCAGCTGAGGGAACCTCTGCTTGGATCTCAAGGGATTCCTTCCTCCTGGAAAGACTTTCATTTCCAGTAAAAGCAGGGAGGCTGGGTGGGAACAACCCGAGATGCTATGCATTGTTCACGTGCTTGCAGCAGCAGTGGAATGTGAAGGCTGAGGAGCAGGAGGCAGCAGTGCCTGGCCAGGAGAGCAGGAGCAGTTCAGGTGGCTCTGGCAGGGATCCACACAGCAAGCCAAGGGTGACTCAACAATCAGGGGGCACTCAGCCAGGCTGTGCTGGACCTTGCAGCCAACTGGTGGAGAGCAGTGCCATGTCCTAATGTCACCTCAGTGTGGCTGAGTAAAGAGCAGACATGGCTGCTTAAATGCTAAACCTCCCCAAATTCATGGCAGGAAGCCTGAAACCCAGCTCAGCAAACCAGTGACTTTTGTGCATAGGGCAAGCCCTGTATCAGCTGCCTATGAACTACAGTTTGGGGCTCAGCCACACTAAAGGCATGGGGGCAGAAAGGCTAATTAAGATTTTAATTAAGATGGTGCTTGGTGAGTTTGGGAATTAATTTCAGGACATGTTTTCTGGGATTTCAATGAGCAAATTTAAGTGTCCAAGAGATCCCTATCTGTCTCAAGTACTGTGGGTCTACAGCCATCATTTAACCCTACTCAGTGTCGCTTTTCTTAACTACAAAATGTGAAAAAAGAACCTTTTAGAAACTATTTGAGTGGTGAAGGGCAAAACTAGGTGTGGGCCAAGGAATTAAAGCAGTGGGACGGTTAAGGAAAGGATCCTAGCACTGAGGTCTGAAAGTTTCGCTGGATCTCAGGGGAGACATGAACCCCATGTCACTTGGGTGAGTGAGGAGTGCCTGGTCCTTTCCTGCCCTCTTCCCAAGGGAGTGGGGCTTGTCTCCTCAATCTAAAGAAGCCTTTCCATCTCTAATTTCCCCTTCCTTTGTTTGAATAGGTTATCTGATATAATTACACAACATTCAAGTGCAGGAGTGCAGGAAGAAGTGATAAAATCAAGAACAGCTTTAATGAGGCCAGAAAAGGAAGAAAAATGGAGTCAACTCAGGGGAACTTCAAGGTCCTTTTGGAGCTATTCAAGCAAATAAATGAGAATACTGCTAAAACAGAAGAAGCTGGGTGGAGTCAGAAGGTTGATTTGGAGCTAGCAGAGCATTCAGTGGTTTCAGCAGGGAGCCTTAAAGTTAGATGGTGTCAGGAACACATGGAGGTAAGCAAACATCCCATTGAGCAGACAAACATCCCATTGAGCAGACATGCACCTCTGCCTGCTGTCGAGTAATGTGCCTGTTGCAGGGGCAGGGACTGAGAGGAGTGACACAGATAAGGAAGAATGGATGGCCACAGAGGAACTGCAACATCCACACAGAGGTCTGGCCAAGTCTGATGCTGGCCAGGGAGGAGGGAGTGCTGAGGAATACACATTTACACAGAAAGCATCAATTTGCTGCACTCACTTGTATTAACTTATCAGTTAAAATGAAACCTGCTACAAAGATGGGAAGGAAGGGGAATTTCATCTCCTATGAAGAGTGCTTGTTAATATCCAGTTATTCCAGAGGAAGGTGAAGGATGCCATTGCCTGCTAGACAGAAATTTTGATTTACACAGTAGTTCAAGGGCACTGGACACAGCAATTCAATTTCCAACACAAGGTAATACAATCAGGCCCACTCAAGATACCCCCAAGCCTAATGGAAAAACAGCACCACCAAACATTGTCACCACAACTCCGAAATTAATGGGGAGATAATTCATGTTCTCAGGTGTTCATGTGGGCTGGGCTGGGGGAAAACAGGATGTCTAACACTGATGGATGTTCTTGCATTCTATTTATAACATCATTTACTAAGAGTATCTGTGTGGTGTATCACAGCTGTATTCATAGCTGGGTATTCTGACACAAATGTCTTCCCGAAGCCTAGATGTATTTCTCAGTCAGCTTTTGGGTGAAGATAAGGAAGCTTAGACCTTTCCTGCAGAGATAAGTGCTGCAATTCTATTCTGGACGTTTCCGTTGCTCTATTCCTGCCTCACACTTTTACCTCCTTTACCAGGAAAAGTAACAAGAACAGCAGGTTAGGAGTCAGTACCGGCACTTGAATCCTGGCTCTACAACTCACTTCTTGAAGTGAAATCACTTCCTTTTCCCCTTTTATCTCTCTGGCTAAAACAGGAATAATTTTTGCATCAGACTACAGAACTTATGATCCTTCCTGTATTTTTCTCAGCTATTTATATTAATCTAAATTATTGTTGCAGCTTAGACCTCGCAGGTGAGTTACTGTTATCGCCAGCCAGAATAAACAAAAATAGGGGAAAAAAAGAAAATAAAGTTATATAACTTTTACCTCAGTAGAGTATCAGGGCAAACATCTGTTTCCAAATCAAGACAATGTTTAATTTAGAGTGAGCACATGGACATCAGAGTGCTGCCTAACTACTATCAAAATAGGTGTTAAACAAAGATTTCCCTCCCCAATATTTTCCCTGTGACTAGAAAATAAGTAAAGGTTTATTCATGGAATAAACCACAATTATCATAGTTGTACAGTTTTCCTCTGTTCAGTATCTACAATATTTTTCCTCAGATTTTTTCTGTTCCTATTAAAAATATTTAGAGCTATTCTTCTATAAACCTGAGAAAGGTCTAACTAAGCCACTGCCATTCCCTGCTATCCTACATAACAGGATAGGTGTAAACTTCTTTATTAGTATTTTGGTTCTGGAACTAACTTTGCAAAAAAGCAGCCAAAGTTCTTGAAAATATTATCAAAGCTTGGGGAAAAAGGAAAGCATGTGGCTTGCATCACTGTTAGTGACAATAATCAATGCCCAGACAAGCACAGCTTCAAAAAATGTGTCAAGAACTCACTTTATATTTTAAACAGACCATGAAGACATTCAAATTCTTCATCTGGAAGAGAAAAAAGAGGAGGGGGAGATGGCGGGAGGGAGAGATTTCCTTCCACCAGGCAGCGAGAGATCACTTCACGCTTCCCTTTGGTAGGTTAGAGGGGAATTGTAAAGCCATCGCATGTGAACAGATGGAGGCAAAGGATCTCAGCTTTCACGGGAGCGGGTTAAAGATCCGACGCCTGGGACGGTGGGTGAGACAGGGCCCAGCAGCAGGGGCTTTCTGCCCCCTGACAGTCAGACGTCTCCAGGGCCCGCCGGGGTGGCAGCAATCCTTGGGGAGCACCTCGGCAGGTTCTCAGCAGCCCGGCACCAGCTAAGCCCCAGACTTGTATAGGCACTTCACATTTAGGAGCATGTCTAATCCAATCAGGGGCAGATTGGAAGCTATCCGTGTACCTCCCAGATAGCATATTCTTGTCGGCTTGAAAGCAGCCCTCTCCTCCTCAGCCTTCCCCCCTGTCTCCCTATCAGTCTGTGCAAGCAGCGGCCTCCCCCTTGGGCACACAGAGCTAATCCTATTTACTCAGCCCATCAATTTAACAGCTTTAATATTCGCATGGGTTCGATGGATGCAGCTGAAAGGTTTGCAGAGAGGCGGTGGTGAGCGGTGGGAGGCAGCCTTCCCATGCTGGCCAAAGCAGAAAAAAGTCATTCAAAGCCATGAAGGCTCATGCCCACTCACACAAACACACAAAGCAGACAACACATGTGCAGCCCATTACACACCCCAGCAGTGTCCCTTTGGCACACCACAGCCCCGGGTTCGGCTGCCTGGTCATTTCCCTGGTCCCTCTTGCAGTGTTGGTGCTGGGGTTGGCAGAAGTGCCCTGGTCTAATGGGATTGAGCCTGTGTTAGCATGAGGTCTCCTCTTCCCTAAACTGGAAGGACAGACACAGAGGGTGCCAAGCACCTCCTAATGAGAGTGGTGACCCTGAGAGCCTCCTGCTCTCACACAGGCAGTTGTGGAGGAGCTCAGTCTGATTCTGCTTGATGCTTAACAGTTTCTCAGCTCTCTGTTTATAAATTCCTGAACTGACATTCCTCCCTTTATCTGTCATGAGCATCCTTTAGCATCCTTTAGCTCTACCTCCTGTGCTCTGGCTATAGATTATAGCAATCCTGAGGAGGCAGGTCTTTTTAGGAGGATTCAAGAATGCAGTCAGGAAGCTCTTCAATGCTCCCAGCCTCTTGTCACTGCTCCAAGTGATCCTGGACTTCAAAAAGAACCAGCACCCACATCTGAAACCCCTGTGGGGTCTGTGTGCCCCTCCTCCAGCACTTGGATCTTTACTAATCACTTTATTCCAAATGTGGAACAGCTCTTGGTTTGTGGTTTAACTCACCTGCATGAGTCACATCTGAATTCCTCTCCTCACTACTGAGGTTAAACAGAATTGGAGTGGCTGTTGCCTTTCAGGGTATTGCAGTCTTTGATGTGCAAAGGACATAGATCTGTCTGATATTTTGACCTGGCACATTTTTTACTTTTAATCTGCTCTTTATTTATCTGTTTAGCTCTTGAACTAAATGTGGTTTTGGCTGTGGGTTTTTTTTTCAATTTGCTTTTGCTGCTTGTGCTAGAAATCATGTATACTAACAAAAATCTCAAGTTTTCCAATGGCAGTAGGCAGCCAATTTGAGCATTTTCTGTGGGTATCCAGACTTGGACTCTGCGCCTAAGTCAGGCAGACACATTGCCATCATTCTGAATTAAGGCTGAAACGGAATAAAAAGAGGAAGAACAGTGAATTCCTCCTTCAGTCATTCCTGTTCTCAAGACCTAAAGGTACTCCTCTATAAGAAATCCCAGTGTTTTGATCTAGTGGGCAACACCCTTTTTCCCCAGGCTGAGAGCCCTTTGTGACTTTACAATTCGAGAGGGCTATTCCAATAGCACTGCAGAGTGAGTCAGATGAAGTGAAGGTTCTTTATTTGTCCAATTAGCAATGGGAGGCGATGGCAAAGGAGAGCACTCAGAGTGTGCACTTTCCAGCTGCTGGCATGCTGTGAGCCTGACACGCCCCAAGGAATCCAGAAAAAAATTCTTGAAGCATGAGAATAATTTTTCCCCTAGTTCTGCCTCCCCTTTTCCTCCAGGAAGGAGTTTAGGAAGCTGTTTAGGGCTACATCTTGATTTCTCCATTGTCCTTCTCAGTAATATATGTATATATGTCATCCCTGGATTTTGATGGAAACAGAGATACTGTTTTTGCAACAGATGTGTTCAGCCCAATATCCTGGGGTTTGGATCTTTTTTTTTTTTAATCCTTCCCTCCTGTTTCGTTTCTTAGCATTAATTGCTCATACTGTCCTCCTGCTTTGTGCAGTAGGACTAAGTATTCTCTTATTTGGAAAGGATGAGGATGGTTTTGGTAGAAGATTTGGCCAGTGCAGCTTCAATTAATTGTGTCAGCTGTGGTGATAATCAACCCTCAGGGAGCAATTCACAGGCTGAGAACTGCGCATCAGAAGGTCTGAGGTGAGGAGGCAGAAAATCCAGACTTGGGTGAGAGTGATGTGTCAAGCACAGCTGGATAGGAGAGGACAGATGGGACTGCATGGAAAGTGGGAGCAGGATTCAGGACTCAGGACATTCAGAGTGAAGGCAATAGCAAGGATGTGGTTTTCTCAGCTGAGATAAAATGACTTTTAGCTGAGAAGCTATTGAAAGTGATGGCACTCCTTCTTTCCTTTGCTCTGGCTGCTTGTGTCCACTGTGCTGTAGCTCCATGGGATCTCAGACTGTGACAGGGTCAGGGGAATGGGGGAACTAACCTGGCTGAAAACAAATAATTTACTATCCCATGTTTATCTGTCAGTGGATTGGGTCCCAGATCTGACACCCACACAGCTTTTCAAGCAAGGATGCTGGCGCAGGGGAGGGGATGTCGTCAGCCAGAAAGATGGAGAGACACACATCATTTCCAGCATTCCCTCCCTGGAAGCATCAGGCCAAAACAGCTGATGGATCAGCACAGGAGGCTGGCACCCACCCTGCTGTATGTGCTTAAATAGGCTGCAAACAAACAAAACATACTTTAAAGCCTGAGCAGGCCTGGGCAAAACTGAGCAGCCACTTCCCTCCTTCAAGCTGCTGCTCTTCAGAGACCGTGGGTTTCACAAGTCATGGCAGAGCCTGCAAGGAGGTCACACAGGCAGCCTGGGCAGGAGGAGCTGGAAAAGGTGGTCCACAGGGTCCAATCATCTCATTTCTGCTCTGAGTATCAACAGTCTACAGCTTCCCAACAGGGAGCAGCACTAGAGCAAGCACACATGTTCCTGACTGGATATAACTAAACTGGGCAGGATAAAAAAGCAAAAAGTAATTAAAAAAAAAAAAAAAAAAAAAAGAAAGGATGACCAGCTTCCAGCTTTAGATAGAGTGATAGAGAGAAACATCTTGGCAGGCAAGATTAATGAGACAGACAGATTACAGGCTGAGAGATTTCATCAGAAAAGGGGAAACTCCTCGGAGTATTCTTTTCTAAATACTGGCTAGGTGGCTTTACCAAATGGGCTTTACCAGGAGGTGAGCTAAATACTCACCTGGAGAAGTGGGAAAGGTCTGCCACCAGGAGAGGAGGACTCATACCAGCTGAGACCCAACCCAGTGTGCTGATGGCAAGAGGCAAACTTTACATGAGTGTTCTGCTGCTGTCTGAGCCCACAATCAACCCCTGTGCAGGGAGAGGTCAGGGGGCCATGGACCTGTGAGGCCACACAAAGATTTCATCAGAAGTTCAATGCCAGGGCATCTTCCCTAAGCTGCATTCAGTCCCCCATGCCCTGATCAGCTGCCTTTCGTTAGAAGTGACGGCTTTCCCTAGGAGAGGCACTGTCACACTGGTGACTTGCCCTCCCTTTTTCCAGGATGCTGTGTTTTTTTCTCAGGAGCTTTAATGTGGAGAGGTAACGACTAAATATCCCACACCTGCTCTGTCGCCCATGCAGGTTTCAGCACCTTGTAGGGTTTCACCTCCTCCAGTGGAGTTAATCCCTTTTCACTTCCATTTCCTTCCACCCCGACTTTGCTCTCCTCTGTGACTTTAGTTGGAGCCAGATCACCCCCCCCCCCTTTCAGGCTCTCCTTCTCTGGAAGCAGGAACTGGAGTGACCGCGGCAAGCCCCAGGAGAAGAGAGACAATCAGCAAGCCCCCGGCGGCCGCCGTGGTTCTGCTGTCGCTGTGTGCCAGCACAAGCAGCAAATTCCAAGAAGATGCGATCATCAGCAGCTCTGTGAAGACAGGAAAGTGGTTACAAATGCTCTCTGCCTCAAAGAGAGAGAAGAAACCACAGTCTGGCTGCAGCTGCACCTCGTGCTTTCTGATTAATCTGCTGTTTGGAAACATTTGCTGTGGTACCCGTGCATAGGTAGGGGTGAAAACAAACACGCCAATGGATGCAAAGGGACTGCTTTATCTCTGGCCAACACAAACAGAGCCTACTTCCAGCGTGGATACAAAGTCCTACAAAAGGAAACAGAGATAGAGGTTTCTTCCTCAGAGCTGCCTACCTTGCACATTCAGGGAGAGGAAAATTTGCTAGAGCATATGGCATGACCATCCATGTGTGGGATCTAGGGTTTTAAATGTTAAAGTCCTTAGTGCTTCAAATACAGCGTCTTTAAACACTGATGCTACTCAGCAGGCAAATATGTCTCATCATCATAATAATATTTTCCTCATTCTTCTGGCCTAAATAGTCTGTGTTTTGATAACGTGTTGCATATGCATCTGTTTGCCCAAAGAGGAGGGAGCAAGTGTTCACAAGCGGCCCTATTATGACAGTAAATGGCAGAATGATCAAAGTTAAAAGTTCTCTGAAATGTTTAATTACCAGTTCAATGGCCAGATTTTCCATACAGTCTATTGTCCAGGTATGGTTCAGTTGAAAATTATTGGGTCGGTTGAGGTCCAAAGATATGCAAAAAGAAAATATTCCTCCTAAATCATAGAATAGTTTGGGTTGGAAGGATCCTTAAAGATCATCTCATTCTGACTCCCTGCCATGGACAGGGACACCTTCTACTATCCCAGGTTGCTCAGAGCCCCATCCAACCTGTCCTTGAACACTTATTGATGCCTCTCTAGGCAGTTTGACCCAGCCTTCTGTGCTGTTTTACCAGCTGGAGCTATATGTCCCAATCACATCTCCATATCTCCCTGGTGAATCCCTTGTTCCAGATGCTTTAGGGGAGGGCACATCCCTGAGCTTCTCTCCACACTCCACTGCTGCAAAGCTGAATGAATCATTTTCTGCCTCAGTCTGAAAAGGCCACCACAAAACACAGAATCTGGCCTCATTATTGATATCTGACATTCCTTATTTTCATTATCAAAAGGTTTTATTGAAGCCTTGAATTTGCCACAGTGGGTATCCTTTCAAAGTCCGCCAAGTTTGCTGTAGAAAAAACAGATAACATTACCTTGGTATTTGTGGTATTCCTTGTGCTGCTCTTCCCACTTCAGCGGAAGACTGCTGAGGATGTTTAGGGAAAGGCTAAGATAAATGTTCCTCAATATCAAAATAAACAATAGAGGCTAATGTGCAGCTTGTATTTTTCATGCTCATATTGGACTCCAGTTTGCATTTAAAGGGAGCTGCCCCAGAGCTTTCAGGCTGTGGCTCTCAAGTCCAGAAGGATCAAGGGGCAGAAGTGAGGGCATATTCATGTACACGTGCACATGTAGATAAATAAATTTCCCTGCCTAAAGTCTCCTTTTTGGCATGGAAGCATGTTGCCAACACTCAGCAAATAATAAATAATAGCAACAGTACAAGAATTCTTCCACAGGATATTTCACCAGCCACAAAAATTACCATAACTATCCACCAGTCTCTGGTCTGGCAGGGTGAAAGGCAGAAGCCTAACTTGCTGCACAAGAGGAAAAGAGAAATTCTTCAGGGCAGTCCTTTAGTGGTCCAAAGGGATCGTGGTTTTTCTGCTTTGAATTGTGTGCAAAGGAAAGAGTGAAGTCCAGAGCCAACCCACTGAGTATTCTGACCTAGAATTTGAAAAGGCCAGATACTGCATCCTTGATGTTTAGTCCCTCATGCCAGGTTCCTTCCCCCATGCAGGTGTCCAAGGCAGTGGTTGGAGGGGGCCCTGAGCCACCTGGTCTAGTGGAAGGTATCCCTGCCCATGACAGAAGGTTGGAAAGAGATTATTTTTGAGGTCCCCTTCAACCCAAACCACTCTGTGATTCAATTTGTTGAATCGGGAGATGATGAGTATAATATACCATCCTAGCAAAAACCACTTGGGTTGTGGCAGTCCAGGAGAACAATATTAAGGCAAATTATAGGTATTTCAAAATTTACCATTTCATAGCTAAATGAACAGACAAAACATAAAATGCTCTTTGTCCTTTCGAACATATAACATGACCTGCTCTATGGCCTAATCCTGGAACTCCCACAGGATGCAATTTGATGCCTCAATTATCCTGCTCCTATTGAAAGGGCTTCTAAGAAGCACCTGATGCAAGACACTCTTGGTACAATCAGGAGCAAAAACAAAGAAGAAAGAGCTGCACAATTCTGGAGGCAGTGGGGCAAAACACAGCCGTGCAAAACAGATTCTCATTTGATCTCTTTCTCAGAAGGCATTATCTCAGAAACATCTCGGTATGTTAAAGCACTGCCTCCATGGCTTGGTACTCCTGCAGTGCCTGAAAGACTGAGTTGCTGGAGGCTTCTTTCAGACATATTTCATTCTGCTGTCAAATCTAAATATTTGGGTTCCGTTTCAGCTGTTGTCACTGCAATGTCACCTGTGGTCCTGCAGAAAAAGCAGGAGACAACAGTGGTGGTGGTGCATCAGCTCCACAGGACAAAACACTGTCTGCTTTATCCTCTCACTTACATGGAAATAACTCTATTGCTTTCAACAGAGTAGCCCTGACAGCTCCAAGTTGGGTCTGTTGACCTTACTGGGTCTGTCTTCTGGTGTTGTTGCTGAGGTTACAGGATGGAGCAATGATGACCCCTATCTGTGCTTTCCTCTGTTAGGGTGGACCTTTGAAATGTACCTAAGGCAAATTTTGACATGGGAAATACCTTTTGTCTCTTAAGAAACTACAGATAGATTTAGCTGCTGAAATCACTTTAAAAATCCTTTTGCTGTCATTGTCAGGAAAATCTCCACAGTACCACTGGACATGGGCACTTGAGGCCCCCCATGAAATGTCACTTCAGACTAGTGTTCCTTTGGGAATATCTGGTGGTACCTTCCTACAGAGGCACCTGGCCTTTATTTTTCATCCCAGGCCCACTGACAGTGCCTGAGGAAACCATTCCTGAGCTCCCAGGATTTCTGCTGAGACTGAGCACAGGCTTGAAGACAAAGCTTTAGGGATGGATATTGCAGTCCTAGGTATTCTGGGTGAAAAACTCTTCCCTGGCCAGGTTGATGAGTAGGAGGATTCTGACATAACAGTTCTTGTAGGATTTTACCTTTAAATAAATCTGAGGGGATCAGGTGCAAAACCAGGCTTGCTGAACTGGCACAGCCATGTGTCTAAAAGTGAGGAAATTGCACGTTCTGCTTGTCCAAGCCATGGAAACTGGGATAAAGGGAGGGCAGGGGATTTAACATTTTCCTAGATGATGTACAGTCCATCCCCTTTCTTGCCTGGCGCATGAGTTTGACCCGCTTTTTTTTTTTTTTTTTTTTTTTTTTTTTTTTTTTTTTTTTTATTGCTGGACCACGGTGTTACAGATAATCATGGTGTAAACAACATTTCTTTAGTGCAGCTTTTGTCTCTTTTCTGTAGGATGAAAAGTCTTGTGAAATCAGCCTCTGTCATGCCAGGCACTGAAGAAAACACTCTATTGAAAAACGTGCCTGTTCCCTGTTCCCAGGCTTTCAGGCTAAATAACACCAGACCAAAGGTGAGGGGGAAGCAGAAGCCTGGACAAGGGATTTGGCAGAGTTCCTGCAGCAAGTCTATGCCCAGGGTGGAAGTGAGGCCAAACACCTCACACCTTGCTTGTAACAATCAAGGTGAAGCTGGTCCCCAGCCCACCTTGCACTGATCAGGTTCTGCTTTTCCTGCCTATTGCTGTAACACACAACCAGGTTTGCAAGATGTGAAAATTATGGCTTCATAAATAATATGATCCAATTTTTTTATTTGCTGGTCACTCTTGTGTATTCAAGATTACGAGGATTCAGGATAACCTAAAAAGGACTGCACATGCTCATTTTGCCTCACTTCTTAAGTTGTGGGTGTCTTTATCCTTAACCATAATTCTTTCCCCAGCCTTGCTCTTACTTCCAGCCCTGACCTTATCTTAGGCTGTCAGAACAGGAGTTTAAAAACAAAGGTGTAGCCAGTTTTCTTTTCTTTGTAATACAGCTTGTCAGGGTTAAAATGCAGAACGCAGACCTTCCAGTTTTCACAAAGTGCTGTGATTACCTTGTCTGCTTTGTACTGTTTTATGCTAAAATCCATAGACCCATTCTAATTTCAGAGGAAAAAAGGGAGTTGCCTACCATTCCAAGGAGGGGTAAAAGCACAGGTAGGCTGATATTTTTTGCCAGAAGTATTTGTGTGGTTGATGATTTTTTTACTAGAAGTATTTGTGCTGAAGACTCTTTTGAGGATTTTGTGCCATTGGTGTTGCTTTCACCTACACAGCTGATGCTGGGGTTGATGTGTTGTTATTCTCAAACATGTAATAAGGAAGAGCAAAAAGAGTTTGAAGGTGACTCAGATGCCATTTTCTGAACTGTAGCTAGAGTCAGTCACAGACTTCATGCTCTGCTGGCTGCCTGAGGACTAGGAAGAAACACTCTTCTATGATTTATCACCCACACCTTAAAGTTTAATTTCACTTTTGAAGTACCGGCACTGCCCTGGCTGAAAAAAAAATAGGAGGCTGGACAAGCATGCTTATGCTTGTAGTGGTATTGGAAAATTTCTCAAGTACCTGTGGGCAGGTGTGGCTCACATAGTTGGGTTAAACCAATCCAGATCTACGGTCAGGAAGGAATTTTGCCCTAGGTCACATTGGCAGGAACGACTGTGTTGTTTTTGTTTCCCTTGCTTCTCAGTGTGGGTTGTGGTTGGCTTCCTGTATTATCTACTGCCATCTTAAGAAATGCTAATGACCCAGGCTTTAGGTCCACAGGTGGAATTGTAGATCCAACCCTGCAGGTCTCAGGTCACTCAGAGAGTGACTGCAGCCACTTTGGGCCCCTGAGCACAAGGCATCCTCAGGGCTCTCAGCATCCTTCAGATTGCCCTGTGGTGTGGGCATCTCCACCTAACAGAGAGTCCCTGTAAGTGTACAATTTGGAAATCTGGGCATGCTAGAACTCTCTCTTGGTTCTTTCCCTGTGGAGAAGCAAGTTTTCAGATTGTTTTGGGTGATGGAGCATTTTGTGATGAGTACTGGGATATGGATGCTCCCTGGTACTTGTCAGCCTGCAGGATGCTTTCGATTGTGATGCCCTGGAGTTGTGGATGTGGGTGACCTTTCCTGGGTACCACAGCACTGTCATTTGGTTTCCTGCGTTGCTGGGGTGGGGCAGTGTTGATACTGTTTACTTTCTTTAGTGGAATTGAAAATACTAGAAAGTTTATATTTAACAATTATTGTTCCCATACCACTTATGTGGGATGACCGGAATTAGATTAGGGGCAGGGTCACTCCATCCAAGAAAGCCAGAATGAGAGAGCATCACTTTGGAGAGATGGCAGTCTCATAAGCAGGCACTTCTCCTTTTTCATGAAAACACTTTGGCCATAATTGCACTGTTAATTAATTTCAGATATGTTGCTGCATCTGAATTTCCCAGCTAACCAGTGATCAAAACAAGTCGCCTGGGGAGTGGCTTGTGTGATGTTAGTATTAATAGGATGAAAACAACCAGAAAGTTAGGGGCATTCTTCTGAGGTACTGAAAACCCTTAATGAGGCTTTTAATTATGCAATAACTTCTATGCAAGCAAACACATGCCTATTATCATTATTATTGCGCTGATAGTTGATATCCCACTGACATGAACAATTTAGAGAATTCCAAGCATTATGCAGCACTCCTGCCAGCTCAGAATAGGCTGACACAGCTACAGCTACCTATTTAAGAAGATTAGCCTGATTTTATTTGCATAAGAATTTAAAGTGACAAAACCACTTGCCACACCCAGGAAACGATCATTAAAAATGAATTGCTGCACATTCTTTTATTAGCTGTGTGGTTAACTTCTGAGTGCTGCAGTCAATGCCCAATCCAAAGTGAGATGCCCTGGAATATCTTTCCCTAGGTTTTCCATGTTGTTAGAATCACAGAATATGCTGAGTTGGAAGGGACTCATCAGGACCATCGAGTTCAAGAATCACATCGTGTGCCCGCCTTGGATGTGCAGAGAAAATGTCTCATTTTCCCATCTGGAGGAAAAAAAAAAAAAAAAAAAAAAGCATCTCGAGTACAATGTACATAATTATTCTTAAATGAGCATCTCCTAGGAATGACGACAAGTAAATCTTTGCCTCCTTGTGTTACCTATACACAACTCCAGCAGTTCTGCATGTCTGTGTTGGCCATTACTCTGAGACGTCAGGTTAAAGAAGCCGTAAAACACGGGCTTCACTCTCAGTTGAGGCTCTCCTAGTCCAGAGAGGAGCCCTCCAGGAAAGGCGAGGTATTTTATGCTGGCATCTTCTGCCGAACGGAAGGTGGTTGCGGAGGAGAATCCATCCCAGCAGCTCAAGCTTCAACAGGCAAGGAAGAGAAGGAACAAAACCGGATGGGAAAGAGAACATCGACAATTTTGCTTTTTAAAAGCCTCAGCTACGGGCTGTTGCTAATTTTTGTTGCAAGAGCAGCAGCCAGGTGCCAGCGCCGACTGCAGCGCTCCGGGATGCGGGGAACGGGATCCTCTCTGGGATGCGGGGAGCGGGATCCGCTCCGGGATGCGGGGAGCGGGATCCGCTCCGGGATGCGGGGAACGGGATCCGCTCCGGGATGCGGGGAACGGGATCCGCTCCGGGATGCGAGGAGCGGGATCCTCTCCGGGATGCGGGGAGCGGGATCCGCTCCGGGATGCGGGGAGCGGGATCCGCTCCGGGATGCGGGGAGCGGGATCCGCTCCGGGATGCGGGGAGCGGGATCCGCTCCGGCACCGCGGCCCGAGCGCGGCCCCTGCCGGCACCGCCAGCAGCTGCGCCCGGAGCCCGCTGGAAGAGTTTGGAACATCTGGGAATCAAGGTACAACCTGGCTGGGAAGAGACCTTAGACCCTCCACTAAAAAAGGTTGCTCAGAGCCCCATCCAGCCTGGTCTTGAACACTGCCAGGAATGAGGTCTAGTGGTCGTCTTTCAAAATATCCAGGACAGAATCATAGTCTTTATTTTCTTTTTTTTCCCCAAAAAACTTAATTGCGTGGCCATTGAAATACTGGAAAGAGTTTTATGTTAAGACTTTAAAACATTTTTAAGGCAGCTCAGTAATTATTTGGCAGACATTTCCAAAATATAAAAGGATGCCTGAAAGAGATTCACCCCTCCCCGCCAAAGGGGAAGCAGCAGCATTCCAGCCCAGCTTCCCCAGAGAGGGGGGAATGAGATGCAAGAGATATTCCAAGAGAATTATGGAATGGTTTGATCTGGAACAGACCTTAAAGATCACCTCATTCCAACCACTTGCCATGGGCAGGGATACCTCCCAGTGTCCCAGCTTGCTCAGAGCCCCATCCAGCCTGGCCTTGGGCACTTCCAGGGATGGGGCAGCCACAGCTTCTCTGGAGAACCTGGGCCAGGGCCTCCCCACCCTCACAAAAAAACCTTCTTCCTAATACCTGACATAAACCTACTCTCTGTCAGTGTGAAGCCATTCCCCTTTGTCCTGTCACTCCAGGCCTTTCTGGATAAACCGTAGTGGTGATAACCCCTTTGTAAATTGAATTGGCACTGCCATGGCTGTGTCAGAGGAACCAGCCTGCAAAGCACCTACAAATGAAATGGCACCTGAGGTAGCCCCTGATCACAGTGATGGCACTGTCTGGCCCTATGTCTCAAATGTATCATTGAGGTGAATTGTACATCAGGAGTTTCCAGCCTTTCCCACACCAAAATCTGTGTGCCTGAAAGCACCACACCTTGGAGAGCCAGGGAAGAGGTGCCCTGGGACACAATCAGACACAGAGGTACTGAAAGGATGCCCTAGGGTCCCTGTTCCATCAAGTCTGGCTGGGCCTGTGACTTGTTCCCAGTGTGACCTGGGGATGGCTGCTCTCATCTGTCTTTCGTTGCCTCTAACTGGAGCTTCAGATTGTTCAGCTTCCCTCATGCAACCACATCCTTGCTGCTGGTTATGCTGTGAAGCCATGTGCTTGCAGAGCTTGTTTTTGGTTTGTGGCCCCAGGCAGTGGCAGGGACTGGCACTGGGGCTCACACAGGACACTACCAGGTACATCACCAACCTGTCCATGCATTCAGCAGCTCTTCTTGACACTCGCATGGCAGTTAGGGGGTCTAAAACTAATCAAGTATCTGACCTGAACTGATTTCCAGGAGAGCAGAGCACCAGCATTTGTCCAAATTCTTCAAAAAGCTGTGTCTGAATGTTCACGGAAAGTAAAATTGCTATTGTAGAGAGAGAGCTTCCATCCCAAGCCTAGGAATCGTCAGGTTCATGCAAAGAATATTTGTATTTCTGTTTCCATGTCTACGCCTCTTGTGTGTGGCTAAATGTTTATTTCCAAGGTTGTCAAGTTTGTAATTTATTAGGAAACTAAATTCACTTCCTTGTCAGCCTGAATCTCTCAGTCAAGGGAATGAGAATGGGAAGACACTCCACGTAGTAGGAAGAGTGACAAAGGAAGACTGTGGTTTCCTTTTATCACTGAAGCCTCTGTGCTTTTCTTGTTAGTGGTGTGGAACAGGATTCAACATTCAGGAATTTAGGGCTCCATACTTATCTTGCCAGAACATTCTGCCATGAATTTAAGGAAATCACTTAACATGGAATCTTGTTCTCACAGCAGCTCATGGGAGTCTTGCCATGAAATTCGGTCCTTTAATAAAGAAAAATGTAAAATGTCTCCTGTATGACATCAGAGAGGAAGCACTTTGGGGCAAGATTGTTTCTTGCTTTGATTGTTGGTGGACCTTTACTCCATCATGGAACAAGAATAAGAGCTATATAATTGAATGAGAGAGAGAATTTAAAGCTCTGATTATGGGAAAAGAAAAAAATGTTTACCTTTGCAAAGACAACTGGCACACACACCTTACAAGCTCTTCACAGACCGTGAGCCAGAAGAGAGAAACAGGAGTGCAGAGCTCTGAAACCAAGGAGCCAGATTGGTGGCAGATAGGGCAGGCTGATTTAATGTTACACGGAGGTCAAAACAGAAACTTTAGCATCAAAGAAAGGAGGAGTGCTGCGAAAGCCCAGCGCTCAGAAGTAGCACTTACCAGAGGTATCATATAAACTTAACCCTGCTGTCGTTACTCCTGTTGGAAGGAAAGGAGGTGAAGGCCACGACCTGTGAAGCAGAGGTCAGATGTTACAGACCATCAGACAAAGGAAGTGACAATAGGGAAAGGTTCTTCTCTGAAGCACTACCAGATGGTGGCTAATCTCAGTCAGGGGAAAAGGCACGGCCACCAAATCTACACCAGCTCCCTGAACCTGACACTCAGGCATTATCAAGGGAAAAGAATGTTCTTCCAACTGTTGCAAGACAGACTATGCAGTGCAACCCATTCAGTTAATCACAATGCTGTGCTGATTTGAGGCAGAATTTTCCAGGATCAGACATACAGCATGTATTTGCTTGTTAATTGTTTCTGCACAAAAGCTGGAATATTAAATACTCTGAAAATTTCTACCTTGGTGGAAATTTTTCCTTTTGGTCTCTGATTATTTGTGAAAATATCTTTGTCTCCTCATGTAGAAGAAAGCATAGTTAGATGGTATGAACTGGCAGAGCTCTTGGATCTGTACTGGGGTCTGTCCTGGAGACTTCTTTCACTATAGTAATGGTGGAAATGTTGTCTTTGCATTCAGCTGCAAATTTGTTCACAGATTTACTAAGGAATTTCTGCTAGCTGAGCTCAAATAGGACTCCAGCATTTCCGTGTATGTCCTGGGGATGATGAAAATACAAATGGAGATAGAGGTGGAGGTGAGCTTTGGAGTCCCAGGGAGGAAGGCATCTACTCGAGGCTGTAGGGCACAGACCCGAGAATGGAAACCTAAATGCTTCTCATGGGATTCATCACTACATGGGCTGCATTTAAACTTGTCTGAGCAGCTTATGTTTTCACCATGCTTCTGTTTCCCTGCCTGGGCCAGAAGGAATAGAGGCCCCATTGTTGTGAGCAGCTGCCCCGAGAGTGAGAGCCGCGTGCAGAATGCAGAGCTGGGATGTTGCTGTGCCCAGAGAGAGCCTCGCATGACAATGACAGCCACTGGGTTTGTGTCCCTTCAGCCATTTCTCTATACACAGGAACAGGGGGACAGTGCTCTTGTTCTGTCTGTTCTGGACACCTCAGTGGTGTGGTTTGAGTCCCTCCATTTGGCAGAGCGATCCAGAGGTCTGAAAAAGTAATCCAGCCAGAAAAAACAATTAAGGACCTTCATGAAATTCAGTGTGTGCTTAAGTGCTGAGTTGGGTCTTTCATTGCTGCTATGGTCAGATCTCCTCAGCATTATGTAGGTAAGCAGTATCACACACTTTTTTTTTTTTCCACAAGGAAAAGCAGTGAGAGCATCATACTTCACATGCCTGTCACTCCTTACCTTAATATCTGGTGTTAATGTGGTGTTACACCAGATATAACCAAGGTCCTCACTTCTTGTGGACTGCTTGGAACAGGGTGCACAGGAACACACTTCTTCAAATAATCCACTGTGCAATGCCTCTGTGTTGGTATCTACCAGGAACAGCATCCTGTAGGCTGCCACATGGGATGTGCATTTCTGAACCATGGAAGTGAGCTGCAACACAGTTCAGGGAATTGCAGCCAGGAGGAAAAAAAACCCTCCTGAGCCAATTGTGGTACACTCTCAAATGATCTTGCCATGTCCTGGGAAATGTCTTCCCAACCATTTTCTGGCCATCTCAGCCACAGTGTCATGAAGCAAGGATAGGAATACAGCAGAAAATACAGGTTTAACCCATGGTATGAGCTATGAAACCACTCTGAACTCATGTTGCTTTTGCTGTTAGTAACTTTTAGAAGTCCTGCTTCATCTTTCAAGTTGACATATCAGGGTTTTCCTGTGCTAAATGTGCAAAGCTAGCCATGACAGGAAGCAGAATTAACTCTGCTTGCAATGAGCCTTTTCTCTCTGTTGACAAACTTGAAATGCCCTTCAAAATGTGGGTCTCTTGAAGCTGGGGCATCTTCTTGATTTCTTTTAGGTGTCTTATTATTGTGTGAGATGGACTCTGCAGGGTAAGCAATCCTTTTAATGAGAATAGGCTGTTCCCCCCCACCCCCCCCACCATACTGGAAGCTGTTTATTAGGACATGGCCACAAAGTGACATTATTGTAGAGCTGCAGCAATAGGACAGAGTTGGCTGGAACTCAGAGCATGAGTGAAAACTTTCAGTACGATTTCAGATTTTGTTTGACAACAGAATAGGAGATTTTGACTGAAATGTTTCTGAAATTAGCAAAGCCCTCACCCACTCAGAGAGCTAAATATGAAAACTCAAATTTTAATGGGGAGAAAAAAAAGGGATTACATTTTCCTTCCAGATTTGGATCAGACCCAACAATAAACTTCACTTTTTATAGGACCCAAATAGTCATGATAGGAATTAAACTGCATATAGATCAGAAGTAGAAAAGACAAAAGACTAATAAAAGCATCAGATACATACAAGGCAGAAAGCTGAAAAGAGCAGAGAAGAAAATGAGATAAAGGAGGAAAGTACAGCTTATACGGGGAAAAATGAGAACAGAGTAGAGATGGAGGCACAGATGTGAGTGGTCATGGGGCAGGGCAGAAATGCTCCCACCCCAGCCATGGAGAATGCAGTCATGAACAAGGCAAGGAGTACAAAGCATGGATTCTGGAGCAAGTCCAGGGGAGAGAGACCAAGCTGGTCAGGGGGATGGAGCAGCTCTGCTGTAAGGAGAGGCTGAGGAAATTGGGATTGTTCAGCCTGGAGAACAGAAAGCTTTGGGGTGACCTCATTGTGGCCCAAAGGAAAGATGGAGAGAGACTCTTGACAAGGGCCTGGAGTGACAGGACAAGGGGGAATGGCTTCACACTGACAGAGAGAAGGTTTAGATTGGGTATTAGGAAGAAATTGTTCCCTGTGAGGGTGGTGAGGCCCTGGCACAGGGTGCCTAGAGAAGCTGTGGCTGCCCCATCCCTGGCAGTGCCCAAGGCCAGGCCGGATGTGGCTCTGAGCAAGCTGGGATAGGGGAAGGTGTCCCTGCCCATGTAAGAGGGGTTGGAATGAGATGGTCTTTAAAATCCTTTCCAAACCAAACCATTCTGTGATTCTGTGATTTTATGATTCTGTGATTCTACTTTTCTATGATTCCATGATTTTGTGACTTTGCACTCTTTATGCACGAGGCCTGAGGCCTTGGGAGGTGCAAACTGGGAGCGGAAACCATCCATTGGAGAGGCAGGAGGTGTTTTGGGAGAAACCAGCAATACCTTTGACCAAAGGAGCCGACTGGGACCTACAAGCCAGAAGTTTTCTGGCTTCCTTTGGTGTCACTGACCCAGCTCTTGCTTCTCTGACTACAAAATGGAAACAACAACTATCATCCCCCTCTTGTTTATCCCCTGAACCCCTTTGGAAACGGCTCATGGTTTGCCCTGGGTTTCACTCCCTGTCTCTCCATGCTCCGTGCGGGGATCCCGGGGTCACCGCCGTAGGACAAAACAGCGGGAACAACAATAACTGCGCCGTCCTGGCACAGGAGGGGGGACGATTGTTTGCAGCCTTTGCAGCCCACAACTGTTGGTACAAATGACAGATACAATCAGGCCTCGGAGTTTTCCTTACATTTCTATGTCTGGGGAAGGGTGTCAGCCGCTGTTCTCAGCCACTCTGGCAAACTGAAGCTAAAGATTCGGGCAGGTGGGGGAGAGAGAGAGAGAAATGCATTGAATTGCCATCGAAAGAAACATGCATAATTTCTAGAAATGCTTTGTGTCACTTTCAAAGATCCGACTGGGAATGCAGCTTATTCTCTGGCCAACACGTTTCCTTTGCAAAAGACACAACTGGTGTACTTTGGGGTCTTTTTAGTCTCCAGCAGCAGCCAGTACCTATGTTTTCTTTGACTGACATGCCTGTAAGTTCAATCAGCTGAAATGGTTTATGTGCAGCAAGGGGTGGGCAAGTTCACATGGTACTCTTAAGAGGACCTTGGGACAAACTGTAGTCTCACTGATGTAACTGGAGGTTCTGTTTCAGATCTCTGCTGATCTGAGAAGGATGGAGCAGAAAAAAAATGACATACTTAAACCCTTTTGGTAGAAAACAGCATGGGAAGCAGAGAAAATTAATGTAACATTCCTCTAAAGCCCCATTGCAGAGTTGTGGTTAAATGTGATTAAAGTTCTTATCCTCCCACTGCCTTTACAAGAGTATAAAAATGGTACCTCTGAAGTTTTGCTGGAGTTGGACTTATCAAAAAACAAACAAATAAACCCCTGCAATAGTTAATCACTCTTACGTAATAGAGCTTGAAATACTAACTAGCTTCTAGTGTAAAAGTACCAACTTTAAATCTACTTCTTTTATTTGCCGTGGTTAAATCTAGAGTTTGACCTCAACCAATGATTTCTTTTTTTCTGCCTAAGCCTTGATGTGTTTATGGCACACTGCTTGTGGTGATAATCATACTTTCAGTAGCAATATCTCTGCTTCAAAGCCAGGTCTGTCATCTCTTTTCACTGACCTCAACAGTTTCCTGAGCAAAATTCTGTGGATAAAAAAAAAAAAAAAATAAAATAAGACTATTTTAAAAACAGCCCAAACCCAAACATCTTTCTGAAATGATTTAAATTTTTAAAAAGAATGTATCTTTCTTGTTTTACTCTGCCATTATATCCACCAGTGTCATCACTGCATGGTTTCCACTGAACCAGACAGACCACAAAGCCTAAAGCCTTTATCCACTTTCTCTTTGATGAACATTCAGTGCCTTGTTTTGGAATTTTGTTTCATTTCTTTCATTGAGGGAAGTGCTGGCACCATCTGCTGGGACTTTTGTCACTGCAACCACTAAAGAGAGAATCAGAGAATGGGTTGGGTTGGAAGGGACCTTAAAAGATCATTTCATTCCAACCCCCCTGCCATGGGCAGGGACACCTCCCACTGTCCCAGGTTGCTCAAAGCCCCATCCAGCCTGGCCTTGGACACTGCCAGGGATGGGGCAGCCACAACTGCTCTGGGCACCCTGTGCCAGGACCTCACCACCCTCACAGGGAACAATTTCTTCCTAATACCCAATCTAAACCTTCTCTCTGTCAGTGTGGAGCCATTGCCCCTTGTCCTGTCACTCCAGGCCCTTGTCCAGAGTCTCTCTCCATCTTTCCTGTGGGCTCCCTTCAGGCACTGGAATCTCACAATGAGGTCACTCTGGAACCTTCTCCTCTCCAGGCTGAACAATCCCAGTCCTCTCAGCCTTTCCTCCTGTATGAGGATCTCAGTCCTTGCATCTATAAATGTACTAAATATTCCCAGTTTGACTCATATGGCTCATATGGCTACCTTTTTGTTATTATTTTTATTTTTTCCACACCTGTGCTAGATTTAGATTGCATTCATCAGACCTCAGCAATTTCCTGCAGTCCTGGGTCCTGCCTGGGTTTGGGGAGGCAACTAAAAAGTCTTCTGTACAGTTTGGTGCTGAGACTAAGCAGATTAATGAAGGTGATGGGACAAGGTTTTAAACTGAAAGAAGGTAAACTCAGACTAGGTATAAGGAAGATAATTTTTTTATGGTGAGTGTAGTGAAACACTAGAACAAGTTGTCCAGAGAGGTGACGTATAATCATCCCTGGAAATATTTAAGGGCAGGTTGGAGGAGACTCTGAGCAACCTGGTCTGTTGAAGATGTCCCTGTTGACTGCAGGGGGGTTGGAGTAGATGCCCTTTGGAAGGCCCTTTCAACCCAAATAATCCTATGGTTCTATGATTTTGTGATTCTACCGACTTGAGTCCTATTTTCCAGCTCCTGTATAAATGGATTTGATTTGTGAAGGAGGCCACTGAGTTTAAATGTAGAGGACTGAGATGAAAAACAGCCTCAAAGAAAGACTGAAGCACTTCCTTAATTCGTGTAAGATTCAGGAAACAGGGATCATTCTGTAACAATATTACCAAACTCTTTTTCTGTAGATCTCAGAGCAAGATTTTAATAAGCTGAGAACAACAGAAACAGAGACTCAAATTGGCAAAGATGGCTTTATAACACTTTCAGTCTTAAATATAAGCTTTTAACTGGAAATTATTGTAGTCAATAAATCTAGGAATAACTATAAAAATTAGATTCACAAGATTGCTGGAAATGTAAAACAAAGAGAATGTCTAAAGTACAATTTATGTTTCTATCATATCCCTCATAATTTTTAAATGGTTATTGAACTACATACAAGAATATGTACATTTTGTATGCATATAATATATAGTCATACTATAAAATACATTTGTGTATTACATATATTTTGTATATTTATATATACTATATATGAATAATATAATGACATGGAATTGTCAAAGCTTTAACTCCTAACATCATAACATATGCATTTCTTCGTATTTTTAAAATTTTACTAGCTATCTTTACTCAGTATTTTATGTCTTGTCATGAATTAAGAGATATTTAAGTCCTTATGATAGGTGATTCACACAGTAAGCCTTAAATATATATAAACCTGTTATATTTTGAGGACAACCTCCCATTTGAATCTCCAGCTTCACCAAGGAAAGGGTGATTTTTTTTTTTTTTCCCATGGATCCAAAGTGAATTTACCCAACTTCAGGGTTCAAAAGCAGTTTTTAAGGTAGTACACTGGAAACATCAGAACAAAATTAATTGAATGAGCGTCCCTCTAGGGTGACAAAATCCCTGACTCTGATTGCACATGTCATCTAAACCAGATGAGCAGAAACTTTCTACTGGAAGTTACAAGCCTCTCTGATACTCTGTACTGAGCTGACCACTGGTGATGGCCAATCCCTGCAGAGAATTGCCATTTTGGGGCATTTTCAAAAAGGAGCTATAATAGTAGTGTGGTTGAATATGGCATATGAGGTCTTATTTTGAAGCTGAATTTCATCTACAGTATAAGCATGCAGCCACATTTGGAAAACTTGAAACTGGGCAATTCCCAATCAAGCTTAGCTTTCTGGTTGATTTTGTTAGTTTTTCAAAGGTTAGTTTGGCAGATTTTAAAGCATCAAAACAACTTGATAACAGCTGATGTAATTTGGCACTAATAATTTGAAGCAGGTGCCAGACCTACCTGCATGATGCACTCTGAATAGGGCTGTTGGGGGAAACAGTGGCAGCACCTGCCAGTTCGTAGGAAAAGTCTGACCTTCCATTTTTAGGCTCATTTCTTCAGTTCAGTCTGAGACACTGCTCACTGCTTCATCCAGCCTCATCGCCACTGGACTGTGGAGCACATTGTCCTGAGGAATCCAAGGGCTCCGGGCAGATGGAACGGTGATGTCATCCGACTTTTCCATTTCTACTTCCTATGAACATTTGCCTTATTCTTACATGCCAGCTCTTTCTCGGCATGTTTTAGACTAGAAACATTTTTTTTTTTCTGGGTGTAGAGAAGGAATCACTTCTTTTTGATTTCAGACAAGATCTGGCAAGTGAGCTCTTGTTGCTAGTCAAAGAAAAAGCCTTAAAAAAATTAACACAGAATCTGTGTTTAGCAAAGTGATTTGCATAAGCTGTACACTTGGTTCTTAGAGTTGGAACGGTTCTAACCTATGACAAATTCCTCTGTCTGGGCTGTCTTCCAAAATCATTTTCATCTACCCTGGCAAAAGAACTGAAGTCTGCGTTCTGCACTAATTAAAGGCCTTCAGGAGAAGGGCCCCAGATGAAATGCTGACACACTTTGTACACGCTTTATTTGTGAAAGGGGATACTGAGCCCATTTGATGGCGCCTCCTGCTCCGTCAGGCCGTGCAAAATTTTAAGTGGGGAAACAAAATGGGCACAGTTATGTCTTGTTAAGGTTCTGACTTACTAAACCACTGCAGTTTTCTCCATTAAAAAGCATGATATGGAGATTTTTTGATCTTTGAATAACACTAATAAGCAGTAAAAAGGCTAAAACCCATGGCAGTTCCTTAGTGAATATGAACTGACATTCCCAATTTTTATTAAGTACTATGGCTTAATGGAGCTGAGTCTCTGTCTCCCTAAATATCTTCATTTTGGAAACAGCAGAATATACACCCAACATCTCTTTTACATAAAACTGGGAACTGCTGAAAAGGGAAGGCAGGGAGAACAGCTGTCCCAGTAACTCCCTGGAGTTCTTCCAGCAGGACTACCACTCCAGTAGGGATGCTTTCCATTCTAGATCCATGACAGGCTTCTCAGCTTTTTAATATTGCCAATGTATTAAATGGAAATCAGAGTCCTTGACTGAGGAAGGCACCCAGTAAGTCTTTTTTTCTGAAGTTGTTGTCCTGAGTATTCACCACCTGCTTTGAAACACACGTGCTTTGGCTGAAGAGAGATTTTAACTACTCTGAATGTTAACTGCTTTATCCAAATACCCAGCAGGAGGCAAGGAAAGAAACTCCTCCTCTGTGGGGAGTCTCACCTAGTAGGAAGTGTTCTCTGAAAACATGGATTAGATTCAACTCTGCAGCTGAACTACACGGAGAGCTCCTGCAGAGACTAACAGAGCTTAACCAGGGTTCAATGCACTCACCCTGGCCAGGGAGAGGAGGGAAGTACATCTATCCAGCAGCAGATGTTCGGATGCTTAGTGACCTGTGGGAAAACACTTGGGAGAGGCAAGGGCACTTAGGCAGCTGCATGGTGTTTGTGGAATTTAAGGAATCCCAGCTCATGTCCTAGTCTTTTCTCCTTGCTCATTTGCAATGAGTGCAGAAAAGGAAAAAAAAAAAAAAAAAAAAAAAAAAAAGGAGGAGCAGGAGGATTTCTCCCTCAGATATTCTTTCAGCATTCCTCAGGCTTCACCCTGTGTGTCTGCTGCAGCCTTCACTAAAGGATTTTATTGTAAAGCAGCAATGCAGTGATTCCATAGCCTCTGAGACATATTCAGGTTTTTTGCTAGCAAATAAACTCACAAACATAATAAACATTCTTTATGAATCCTCATCCTTTCCTTAGGAGGATGAATTTCTAGCCTGTTTTCTATGCATCTTACATGCAAAGTTTCCACAAGTGCAAATGCTCCAGTTTTTTTTCTGCCTTCTTGGGCACGGGGGACAATCCTGTCTTGTTTTTGTCCCTAAAAGTATTGACTGTATTAGACAGTGGGCACGTGCTTTCGAAAGAAAAGCACCATGAATGCTTGCATGTCCCTGTATTATCGGCCACGTGCTCCGTCCCTGGGAGACAAACGGGCCACTGAAATGCGGCTGGCCTGGACGTCCCACATACCAAGCAGATGCAAGCAGAATGCCATAGGGAAATAAGAAACACATTGTATGTGATTTAAAAGGCTTACAGCTATGGAATATCCCTCTGAAAGCCTAATGAACATCTCCAGCACATAGACAATCAAAGTGCAAAACGCGCCCTGCATCGGGATACAAAACCACGGAACTGGAGATAATCTCAGAAGAGACCCACAAAATAAATCTACTGACAGCAGCACCTATAAATCATGCCACTCCAGCACTTGGGTTGTCAAAATGTCTCCAGGCTCAGGATTTTCTGTGGAGAAGAAGCTGTCCACACAGATTCCTTTTTAATTTTATGCCTTCTGTTTGCCTCTAGAGTGAGCTTGTGTCCTGGGTTTGGGGTTTGTGTTTGTTTTGCTTTCTTTCTCTCCTAATATGTCCCAGACTGACTTTGACAAAGTTAGTGATTAGAAATTCAGATTTCTTACCACAAGGCTGGGAAAAAAATACATACAAACACTTGTTCAAGTGATTGAAAATACAGGCATTTTTTATCCTGGTGACTGTTGGGGTGATTGGATCAATGTTTGGATATAGTGGGGAGAATATCTACGGAAAAGGAAGGGGGAAAAGGGTAAATCTCTCAGGATTAATCTTCTGGGGGTACATTTTTGCACAGACCTCCCTACTTATGACACCTATGAGCTCTTGGAAGTAGATTTGCAGAGTTTCCACCAAAAGCTAAGCTGGCAAAGGAGCAAGCAGTTAGCAAGATAATTTCATCCCTCATTCTCAAAGAGAAACAGGTCTGAAACAATTCCTTCTAGAAATGTGTCAATTCCCAAGTGGAGGAATAGCTGGTGTTAAACCTGTATTGTGAGGTGAGAAGCAGCATTAAGCAGGCCGGGCTCAGTGGCTTTCTATCCACAGGACTTATTGTAACAAGAGCTTAGAACTGTCTACTCTGCAGCTTGAACGCAAATAGCCTTGATTGTGTTATTCCTGCTGATCCCTGTGTCCCATGCTTTGCACAGAGGAGCTCTGACACACCTTAAGGAGCAGCAACGATTCCAATTCTGCTCCTCCATAGACTGCTGAATGTTTGTAAGACTTTGGAACATGCACAGCATAACATTTTTGTATGCAAATTCTGGAGGGTGTCTCAACTCTGGGGACAAAACTCTGGGAAAACAACACCATAAAAACAGCAACACCAGCATTCCTCATGTTGGTCCTGCATGGACAGATGATCAAGGCTGCCAGGAACAAATGATGCACTTTGACACATAAAAGAGGAAGAGTGGTGACAGATAGACAGGGACTAGGCTGAGACTCAGGAGACCAGGCTGAGAGATTTCAGCACTAACTCCTGCTCCACCACTGAACTGCTGCAGAACCTGGGAAATTCAATTTGCTTCTATTTTCTTGCCCATTCATAGTATAAACTCCTGAGGGTGATGACTGTCCCTTGCTGTACTACTGCAGTTGAAGCAGTAACATGTAAATAACTTAGACAAACCAACCAAATCTGCTGGTGGAAGGGTGCAGATGGGCATATAAAGAGATATGGGTGAAAGAATGTGAAGGAGCAGAGAAGCCAGGGGGAAAGAATGGCCTGAAATGAAAAATTAAAAAGTGAGAAAAGGGAGTTAACAAATAGCAGAAGAGCACAGAACATAGTCATTCCAAAATCAGCTGATGCCTGCTCTTTCCCACTGTCCAGAGGGAGATTTCAAAGTGGTTTAAACACAGAAGTGAGCAGGGAAACCATCCTGCCCTTCACCAGCCCTCTGCTAATCCCAGTTCCCCATTCATGAACTCCTAAAAAACCTTCAGTAATCTGAACCTGTAAAACAATTGCTTTAAGGTAGTGGAACCTCTCCTTAAGGACCCAGCACAACCATCTCCCCAGCACACCACTCTGCCAGCATTTATTAGTCCTCCAGGGGTCATCTTTTACCTGTGCTAATATAATTCTGCTAAAACCTTCTGGCTGTCTGGGGCCTGGCTGTCTTCAGCAGCACACCAGTGTGAAATATTTATGGATTAAAATAAAATTAAAATGCAATTTTCAGGCATTTTGAGAGGAAGTCTTGAGCTCTACTTGTGGCTAAGTGATAGACTCTAGAAGGTTTTTTAGTAACAGCTGAGAGGCTCAGAATACTGTGACAGAAGGTGAAGTCCATGGAGAGGCCCAAGCTAATGCATTTTCAAGTCAGTGGAAATATTTCTCTGTCTCTCTGAATGTTGAATTGGTCTGCAAGGGACTGGATGACATCCAGTTGAGGCCCATAGTTACCAGAAGTTGCTACCAACCAATGACTACTCAGAGGGTCACATTAAGCAAAAAGATGGCTGCAGAACATGTTTAGTGACCAATGGCTGCAGACACAAAATATTTTTCATTCTTCACAGTGATCTGAGGTCAGAAGACCAGGGAGGAAAAGGCATGAAGGCAATAATAATGAATTTATCAGTCCACACCTGCTCCCACCGAGGGATCTGGAGGAACAGTGAGATGTAAACCCCATTCTGTTTCCCAAAAGATCCAGGGAGCTGCAGGCTGGAGTCGCTGTGCTGATCAGGCTGACTCCCTTTACCAGCAGTGAACTGCTGCTTTAAAATAAAAATCCAAGAATGGACCTATAACTAGTACACTGCCAAACATAACTGAGATTTCTTAGAATCTGCTCTCACTGTGAGTTTTGTGTAAAATGTTTCCCAAGATGTCTTTGTGTGGCTGTTAGTTATTGCAGTTGATGTGCTGTGAAAGATTTTTAATGGCAAGTCAGAGTGTTTCCTGAGAACTTTCTGTTATGGACAGATCTTAAGTTAAACTGGGAAAACAGAACAACAACAAAAAGCAATAATGAGGCTATAAAGGAATGGGGAATAGTCCTGGTTTCCACCTTCACTGATAATTAGTCAGAAACACAGACTTTAGGTTCAGCCTGAAGGAAGACTCTGGAATAAAAACTGCAAAGTATCAAAGGGATTCTTCAGCCATTTTAAATCTTTAGTGAGAAAGCTAAACTAAACACTGCAATGCATTTTCAGAATAAATTGTCTAGAGAAATAATGGAATTTTTAATTTTAGAGATTTCTCAGCAAAGACCAGGCTAATGCTTGCTAGGAACAATTTAGGTGGTGCTGATGCTATGGTGGAGCAGGCGAATAGACCAGGAGACCTCTTCAGGTCTCCTGTAAATTTATCTTCTTGTATTCTGTGCCTACAAACAGGAGTGTTTGCCAAGAACATGCTAAACTTGGGAAGGTGTGCAGTAATGTTTTAAATCCATTTATATACAAACTAAAGTTTAAGAAAATATACATATGAGATGAAGAACTGCAAATGAAAGATGACAGAGAAATAACACACAGGCATTTGAAATGTGGGCTGAAAATAAAACAGGATTCAGCCTGGAAAATGCATGCTAACATACTTGGGGAAATATAATCCTAAATAATATCCTCAGTGGGAAAGCAAAACCTGGAAATCATTTATTTTACAAAGGAATCTTTGGGCTGATTGAGGACAGTGAATCAGATAGATGCGTTTTAAGCACCACCGTAACAGCTGGAGCTCAGCTGGAACTTCCAAATTCAGATTTGCTGCTGCTGCAACCTGACACACACAAATAAATCCCCCAGCACTCACAGTAAGAGTCTACCAGCTGATTTACAGTTTGATTGAAAATGTGAGTCTCAGAAGCTTCAGCTGGAGACCATCAGCTGTGCCTGGAGATAGGGCCTGATGAAAATCAGGTTGAACACTGTTTCCAGCAGAGCAAGGAAGCAAGTACCTCCCATCCCTCCCCAATTTACGTGTAGTAAGGCAGTTTGAGGAAGATCTTGACTCCCTGACATTAGTAAAGATTAAATTTCCTCTTGTTGGGACAAATAATTGTACCAATACTGGATGTTCAAAATTTTTGAGAGTAGTTGGAAGAAAATACTAGGCAAGAAAGTGGAAAAGAATTCAAGTGATGAGGTAAATCACAGAAAACAGAATGAAGCAAAAAACCCCTGCCACATACACAGATATTGACAAGAAGTCCTGCAAATTATTAGACACAGTATCTTTTACCTGCCTTGGCTACTAATTCTGTTCCCTACCTTTCTGTTCAAAAAGATATCCAAATCTCTTGAGGAAAATTCCTTCACCACCTGATAAGAGCAATCCATTCCAAGGCCCTTGCAAGGGACCTTAAAATGTAGTTAGACAGAGATGACAGAAATCCTACACCTCACCTGCTATATGGGTGGCAGCACTTTTTACCCAGTTACAGAGAAAAATAACAGTCTAATTTCAGAGACTTATTTCCACAGACTCCAGGAGCAATAATTTTGGTGTCAATGTTTTCTTTAACACAGTTTTCCATTCTGTCAGTGGCACACTCAGCAGCTCCTGCCATAAGCACAAGTCCAAGCTGCTGATGGCAGCGAAGGGAAAGTCTGTGCTGCGTGGGAGATCTCTGGACTCCCACAGTGAATGTGCACATTTTAGTGCAGGAGTTCAATGTCCATTACCAGATACTAAAATAAGCTTGGTTCCCTCTGCCTCCAATACTCACTTTGTGGTTGTTGTGTTCTTTCCTAACCATTCCAGCTGGATGGTCCCGTGGGCTCCTGACTGCTCTTACCTCTCCACGTGGCAGGAAACAGAAGGTGATGTTTCCAAAGGAACTGACCCAAAACCTTGGAAGTCTGTCGCCTGGTTCTGGTGAGATGCAGCCATGGAGTAAAGCAATCCTTCCCCTTCTTCCTCCTCTTGTTACTGTTTCTCTATCCAAACCGTGCTTTAATTAGATATATCTCTTAAGCCTTTGTTAGCTTAATGTTTGTCTCCTGACTGTGCAATGTTCATAAAACAACACAGGTGACTGGCCAGGGTCAGCTACAAAGTACACAGATATAAATCTTGATGAAGAGGAACAATTACTTGCTTTACCTCTGTTATTTTTTATGCTTTCTAGTACACTTCTAAATAAATGCCCTACTTGCTTTAATATTTAAAGATCTCTTGTACAAGCAGAGAGCATTTTATATGTCTATTCATATGAAATCTTGTAGTCTGTAGTTTCTTCATTCAAAAAAATCACATTCTGTAGACCTCTATCATGTCTTCTAAATTCATTGTTTCAGTATTTCTGGTAAAGTAGTTTCTTGCACTAGATTTACTGTTCAAGGAGCAATCTTTTTGATTGTATGAGTCCATGAGTTGGGTATTTGGAACACATAGTGAATCAGCAACAAGGGTGAAAATGTTTATGAGCAACTCATAATATTTATAGTGTAAATATTTCTTTGTTACATGGCACTGCTCTTAGAATGTTTCAGAAACATTTCTGAATGTAAACATCTTAATTAATGCAATAAATTTTAAAAGCAAATATATTTGTTACCTTCAAAGTTAGACCCAGTGAATTTTTGGGGATGCACCATATAAAATAAATATAATTGAATAATAATACAAAATAATTGTGCTGAGCTAAAATGATGGATTTTACTTCCACATTAGCATTAATGCAACACTGAATGTGTAATTTTTGGGCTTCTGCCTTTCAGGTTCTGATTTGCATGAATCTGGTTCTTCAGCTTTTTTTTTTTCTTAGTGGATATTGACATCTTTTGAAAAATGTTTGGAAAGTGCTATCATGGGACCCCTGATAAGACAAGCCAAAGGCAATGGGACCTGCTTTGCCAGCATTGCCACCTTCTGTTACTTCCTTGCTGGTATTCTTTTGCTATATTAGTTGACAATCTATGGGCAATAATGCAGTCACAATTAAGCCCACTAATCTAGTAACAATATGGCTACACCCCAAATTTCTGAACTCCAGGGCATGTTCTTTGGTGATCTTTTTTCAGTTCCCTTCTTGCTTGTGATTTTGAATACTGGATGCATTGCTGTTGATGTTCAAACCCTTGATTAATAATGTAGTTACCACAGCATCTGCACAGCTCATTTTATTCTTTTGGCAACATTTCAGTCCTTATTGCTGCAGTTCTCAGTCTTTGCATCAGTTCTCGAACCTGTTTTCACAGAAACATCTGTTAGGTGTTATCTCCTTCAGGGTTTTGCTCTAACAATGAAATTGATGCATCATTGCTTGTACAGTTTCTGCAGCCTTACAATTGCCTGGGGGGAACGGAGTTTGCTTTGCTGAAGAAACAAAATCTGAATTACCCAAGAGCTTATCTGCTATGTCACATAAGCTTTTTGCACAGGAGTCTGCAAAGTCTGAAACCACAGCCCTAGTAATAAGTTTTCAGCACAATACAAACTTTGAGTCTTTCCTGACCTCATGTTCTTCCATGAGACCACTGTGAGTGCAACCTCATTATTTGCATAAATTAGTATCTCTTTGCTTAAACCATTTGCAAAATTTGTCTTGGCCAAAACATATTTGTGGTGGCATTTTTCCTTCTCTTGTTGTCCTATCCTTCTCTTGTAGAAAAGTTCATTTCTATTGACAGATTGGTTTATTGCTTTACAAAAATGTCTTTTTGGAAGGTGGAGTCTCTTCATATTTAGTTTCTTTTATATTGACACAAGTAACATTTGCTGATGGACTATTTTTATCTTTATTTGTACCCATTCCAAGAGATTTATGACCAGGCTTTCCAAAAACAACAAAACATGGGTCAGGGCCATCTGACTTTTCATTAGTCTCTGTATGTGCCATTGCAACGACAAGGTTACAGAGTCTGTTGGTATAAAAGGAAACCTCTTCTACCTCTCAGTTGCATTTAAGTAGTGGCCTCATCCTCTGTGCTCCTTTGGATTTGGAGTGGTTTCTGTGTTCCAGTGAAATTCTGGTGGCATCCACACTTAACATGTTCACCACAGACACTGAATCCTCCTGGTGATCTGCTGCACTGTTGGAAACTCTGCCCCTCAGCAGATGGTTGTCCTGAATTTCCATCACCCATATGCTTTTCAATGCTGAATAGAACACCTTCCAGGGTGTTTTTGAAAGCAGCTCAAAAATTGGAGTGGATCAGATTCCTGAATCAGCCTCAGGAAAAAATAAAATAGAAATGTATAATTATTCCTTATCCACATCTCTGTCTCTTGGCACAAAGGTTCTTTCCATGTTAAAAACTTCTGTGTGAGTACCAGGTGAAATTCTGATTGGTCTTGCATCAGTGAGATATTCATCTCAGAGAGATGCTGTCAGTGATAGCAATTAGCCCCAGCAGTGGCAGAAATTACTTGAATATGAATATCAATGAAGATCAGCAGTGTTCATCATCATGCCACTAAAACTCACCTTATTTTTTCCTGTTTTCCTGATGTTACTTCATAAGTGATGGTTACTGCTACTCCATGGGCTCTGTCAAGGAGTAGTATTCCAGGAATCCAGCAGGGAGCAGGAGAGGATCATTTTGCATCCACCAGCTCTTGGTGAAACCCTAACAATGAAGGTCAAAGGAAATGATTAATTTGTTATTGGGTTTGGAATGAAAGGTGCTATTCCATAGGAGAATATTCACCTGCTAAAATTCTGTTGGATAAAGGGAAAAGAGGGAGGAAGCACCTGTGGAATGAACAGGTGGATTTTTGGTGGATACAGGGGAAGACATGGGAAGGGGCTCTTAGGTACACATCATGAGTACCACCCAGAAAAGTCCATTTTTCCAAGCTCTGACATTCCAGAGGGGTAACCAGTGATTAGCACATCAATTTCTATATTCCTTGGATGCCCAGTGCTTTGGTTGGGAAGAGATAATATTTGGAAATGAACAAATCCAGGGATGTAATTCCTGATAGTAAAGCCCTGGGGACCCAGGTTTTGATATTCTTCCAGCAAACAACCCAACAGAGGGAATCCTGGAAGAGGTGGAAAACACTCACTCTGTTGATGGAATTCCTGGGAAATGGAAAGCAGCAGAAACAGGAAGAGCAGAGCTGGAACCAGACTCCAGCTGGGTAAGGCAGACACCAAATCCTTTGGAATTAGAACCGGGCACGGGTGAGAAGAACTAATTGCTAAATTTGTACCCCATAGATTCCTGAGCAGGATCCCAGCAGGAAAACTCCATGGGAAGATCCAGACTGGGGACTGTTCCCAGATGGGAAGAGTGAGCCTTGGAATTGTCTGAAGGACAGCACAAGGATTAGCTGTCAAATGTGGAGATGTTATCAGACAATTACTCAGGAGTGTTTAGTTCCCAAGGCAAGTCCATCCCCTGTCTTTTGAAGTTCAGAAATCTGGGAAGACTCCAAGTAATGTAGGGAATTGACTGGCAGATAAAACTGCTGGGGAATGGTAGGGAAAATCATCTTATTTGGGACTTGTTTTGTATAGGAATCATGCAAAAATTGTCCAAAAGGACAGGAATCAAATTGGATTGACATATTCCTTGGAGACCACAATCCAGTGGGAAAGCTGAGAGAGGGAAACAAAGCCTAAAAAGGCAAATGAGCCAAATCTGCCAAAACCCTCAAATGGGTACATTCCCTGGCATTGCTGAGGAATTCAGGCAAACTTCAAGAAAAAGGTGAGCCCATAATGGAATCCTTTATGGGAGACCATATCCAGCTATGACCCTTCCTGGGGAAAGCCATGGGATAGTTTATCCCATTTTCACAGAATATGTCATTTCCTTGGGAAAAACACTTTGCATAGCCTTATTGTTTAGCCTAACCAGTAACCTGGGATATCCAAGTCCATCCTCCCCAGTGGGGAGACTGGGAGCACGTCTGGACATGGAGAATTTCTGGGAGAGCCCCAGAGAAGAAAGAAGGCTCCAGCTTTGTAGGTCTGTGTGATAACCCATCCTGTCAGCCACTCCTGCTTGATCCCAGTGGATTTGTCCTCTTGTATTCAACCTCAGCATCACTAATTGCTGGGAATTAAGCAGCTTTTGGTACTTCTTTTCCATAAAACCTCTCCATCCTGCCCTTCAATCCTGTTGTGCGCAGAGGAAAAATCCAACACTTCATTTTTCCCTTCTCCCCTTCACTTTGCCTCCTCTTTTCCTGCAGGCTTTGGGCTATCCAGTCTTGGATGTGGATTAGGCAGAGCACCTTGGAAGCTCAGCTCAGGGTGGGATTGGAGCAGTGTTAGAACCACCATGGTTTCTCCCAAGGTTTGGTGTGAGGAGATACATCTTGGGAGGGGCTGGGATTTTGTGCTGTTCTGGGCTTTTTTTTTTCTTTTTTCTTTTTTTTTTTTTTTTTTTTTTTTCCTTTTGGGCCACCTCAGAGGAAAAGCTGGAAACCAAACCAACTGAAGGGGATTCCCAAATTCCTTTCCAGACCTTGAGAGGAGGCCCAAATCCACATGGAGCTGAGAAAAGGGATATGAGGACAATGGGAATAACTGAGCCTCAGGACTCTGCAGTTTATTATTTTAATGTGTTTGGAGGTGCAGGAAAAATCAAATCACAAAGAAATTCTGTGTCTGTAACATCAAGTACAACCTCTTTAAAGTCAAGTCCTCGGAGCGAGGTTTTCCCCAGCGTAAATCCAGATGTGACATGGAAAATCCTGAGCAAGAATTTCCAGCCTTGACTATACAGCTTTTGGAAAAGCTTAATAGCCAAACAATATCAAATTTATAACAGATTTGTATCAAGTGTGGTGTTTATATCTGGGACCACTCAGTTCCCTGGGTGTGAAACCCTTTCAAGTAGCAAAGCTAAGCCATTTTTGGGAATTCCAAGTGTTGTGTCTCTAAGATTCTTAATACAATATTTAAATAATTAATATTTAATTGAGATAATGTAAAGTGGATTTGTTAGAATGGCAGAAATGTTTTTTCACCTGGAACTGTGTTGGGATAATCAACATGCCTTATATCAGAATTAATTGGTCCTCCTTCTTTTCTTTCTGGATTGTGGATAACTGGGGAGAATATTTGGGATAAAGAAATGAAATGCATTTTGTGTTCCCAAGGGACCAGTTTTAGCCAGCTTTAGTCAGGTTTCTTTTTCACAGATTTCTTGTTGTTTTGATCATGAAATCACAAAAACCTTAAGTTTTCTAAATTAACCCTGAAAAGCTTCAATGAACAAATCCTGTTGGAATTGGGGATTGGATATCTGGGATCTTACGGGCCTTCAAGGCCATATTGGGTTTACCTACTGATTTTGGTTTGAAACTCCAAGTTAAGAATAGTAAAAATATGAATCAGTTCTCATGAAACTCAGTTTTCCAAAACTTTATTTAGGATCAAAAAAGATGGGAATTCAGATGGGAATTCCTTTAGCAAAAAAACACCTGGGAAGCAAAGCAGACTCAAAATGCCTGTAAGAAGATTACAGAAAATCATCATGTATATATATATATATATATATATTTATATATACACACACATACAGATAAAGTAGATATTTTATAGCAGTTGCAGGTAAACTGTCAGGGATGGGTTTTTGAATATTTTTTTTTTAACTAAAGTATTCTATTTAGTATTCTATAAAGAATATTAAAGTATTCTATAATTATGCATGTGATTTTTGACATTTAATATAGAAGACTAGATCTCTTGCTAGTTTTAGAGTACTGCATTGGAAGTCTATGTGCTTTCTCCTCTTCCTTTCCCTGTGCCAGGAAAGTTCTTAGGAAACTTCTGTTATCTATAAGAAGGTTGTAACATCAGAACTGCTGATTTCAGTGCCTTTATCTGAACTTGATATATTATCTGTATTATTATTTAGATTCATTGTTTTAGACAGAACTGGGGGGCTGGAAGAGAAAATTTAAGGAAAAGGTTGTGGAGAAGGGGCAGAGAAATAATCTAGAGAGCCAAATTTAGGGTTGAGAGCCATCAGTCTGCTGGAAGGAAATGGTGAAGGAGATCAACTGGTGCTGAGCACACGTGTTCTGTGGGTTTGTCCCAGCCTGACGAGGGTGTGGGGGACACTCTGCACCCCAGCCAGGGCACTCTCAGAGTGCAAAAATGGAAATATGTGCCCAAATTGCCTCTGGAGGCAGTTTTTGCTGTCTATCCTCCTGCAACTGTGTCTTCTGAAAATTCAACCCTTTTATTCATTGTGCTGTACAAAACACTTCTCATAATTCCAGGAAGCAGATGATACTAAAACTTGAAGGAATTTGAATGTGGTGAAACAAGATATCCTTTCTTCTCCAGTGTGAGGTGCTTGATGTCAGGAAATACTAAAAAACAAGAAAATGGTTATAGTTGAGTTGGTCTCTTTATTTATTAACCCCTTTTTATTTTTTTTTTTTTTAACAGAGGAGTAAATGGGAAGGTTACAGGAGCTAAAGCTGGATGTAATAAATCCCTAAACCTTAATAACAAAAGAAGCTTCTTTAATGGAGAAGTTAACAGTCCTGTGAGGGGATTATTTTTTTAACTCAGAGTAAGTACAGACTGCAGAACCATGAAATGCCACCTGAAGGAGCCTAAGTCAAATTGGACTTTTTAATAATTTTCTCACGTTGTTGTTCCCGTTTTTAACCTCAAGGGCTGACTGACACTGTCATCGTTCTCCAGCGTCTCAGCCATCCCAGCAGAGCACTGGGTGGATCCTTCTGTCTCTGCTGGAGGTTCAACTTCACAACCCAGGGGAGGAGTCCCTGCTGGGGCAGAAGTCACAGAGTGACTCTGCTGTTCCCCAGGCTCCTGCCAGGATTGTGGACACAGGTAGAAATTATGGGAAAGAAAGTGACTCAGTTGAGCTGTTTTGTTCTGAAATTGTGTTTGTTAGGGAAAGAAGGTAAGGATGAGAAATCTTGGGCTGAATGGATTTTTTTCCATGAAATACCAAAAGCAATATTGGGAAACTTACTGGTTCTGTTGGTGATGGCTATATGCTCCTGCACTTATCCTATTAGTTTTCCTTTCAAATATCAGAAATTCAGAGACTCTTCAAATTGAATTGTCTCCTGTCCATGGTATTTCCTTGGTTGTTTTTCAAAACAAAAATGCTTGGTCAGTAATAGTTAAAAACTCTTGAAACGCATTTTTTCATGACCAATGAAAATGCTGTATGACAGGCAAGGAACACAGCCAGGAGAAGGTGATGCATTAATTCTTGAGTGGAGATGAACCTGTTGTCCATAGTGGGGAAGCTTCTCTGCCCCTTCAGAGCACAGGGACTGAGTTTGGCTTGATTGGAGCCAAGGCAGTCCAGGCTTTCCCTGCCTGCTCAGGTGGGGTGGCCACCAGCCTGTGACACCGGAGCTGGGAAGGAACTTCAACCCTTCTGAGGGCTGACCCCCTTTATTGTTCCAGCAGAGCCCTTTTGGGGGAAAGTACACTTGTAAATTGTTAAAGCAACATGCTGCTGCCCAGGGCAGTTTGACTCGTTTTGACTCACCCTTCTTCGGGGGTGAGGAAAAAAGGCTGGGGAGGAGGTGGGGACAGGGCGGCTGCCTCCCAAAAATCCGAACAGCCAAGGATGTGTCCCAGACCCAACCTGCCCTCACCTCAAACTTGTGCTGCCCTGACACTCCCAAGTGCATCCTGCAAGCTGACATCAGGAACCTGGGGTGGTGAGTTTTGTGCCACAGGGAAAAGGGCCGCTGTTTGTGTTCAGGGGCACTGATGTCATTTGAGGCACCCCAATGTCCCCGGGAGAGCCACGATGCTGTGGAGGAGCAGGTGAGTGGGGAATCCTCTGGGTACCCTCACCCAAAGGGACCCAAAACTGCCAGAAAATTCACAGGGAGGGGGTGTGTGTAGAATGCTGAAACCTGTCAAGTTTTTCATTTATATATATATTGACAGGTAACACAAATTGATATAAAAACACATTTCAAAATAAACCCTATCTAATATATTATATACAGGAATGTGAGACACTCCTGAGTAGCGATCCGTAGGCTTTGAACGTAACGACATAACGTTTTTATATACGAATGGAACAATCCAAGTGCCTGAAAACATAAGAAAAGATGATGGGGTGAAGGAAATAAAACGGGCTCTGTGCCTCTCCCTTCTCGCTCCCCGGCTGAGCTGTGCGGTGCTGCTGCCGCCTGGCGGCTGAGACCGGCACTGCTGTCCCTGTGTCCCCTGCTGTCCCTCTGTCCCCTGTTGTCCCTGCTGTCCCCGTGTCCCCTGCTGTCCCTGTGTCCCCTGCTGTCCCTGTGTCCCCTGCTGTCCCTGCTGTCCCTGCTGTCCCCTGCTGTCCCTGTGTCCCCTGCTGTCCCCTGCTGGGTGCACGGGACACCGGCGGCCTCCGTGGCTGCCGAGCATGGGAAGGGCAGTCGGGGTTGAGCCACACTCAAAATGGCGGACGTGGCAGGACAGGGACAGACGCGTCCCTGTGTCTGCCTGCTGCCGTTCGCACAGCCCCCCCTGCCGCTGACCCCACAGCCCGTGTCCCCACACCGGGAAACACCGCGAAAAGAGCTGGGTTGACTTGGGAATTTCAGGCACCCAAAAAACAGACGCCTCTGCGAGGAGCAGGGGGAGCCTTAAATGTACCACAGCAAAGATGGCGGTTTGGCACACTACCTATTGACCTTCCAAAGATGGCGGCATCGCGCGCATGCGCATTGAATAGGCAGGATGGCGTCCCGGACCTCCTGTCTTCGGCTGCCTCAACGCGATCCCCGACCCGACCCGGCGCTTTCAGCGCGATTTTCCGCGGCATTTCCCGCTGTGGGGACACGGGATGGGGACACGGGCTGTGGGACACGGGAGCAGCAGCAGGATGCGGCTCCTCTCTGAGGTGAGGGTGGCGGCCGGGGCTGCAGGCAGGGTTGGCCGGGCAGGGAGAATTCCCCTGGCAGCAGCTCCCTGGGGAAACTCGGGATGAGGGGGTGGGAGCTGTGGGGGTGTTCTGTCCCCGGGAGCTGCTGGAATGACAGCTGGCAGCAGCCTCGTGTGTGTGTGTGTGTGTGTGTGTGTGTAAGCAGCCAAATCAAATCTTGATCAGATTTGTACCAAATGTGGTGTTTGGATCTGGGAGCGCTCAGTTCCCTGCGTGTGAAAGCCCCTGAAGCAGCAGAGCTGAGCAGTTTTTGAGCATTCCAGGTGGGCTGTCCTGCAGAGGGAGAGGGCCGTGGATCCCCTGTTCGCTGGGAATTCTGTGGGACCACATGAAGGAGATAAGCAAAAGGAAGGGAGAGAAAGGGATCGAGCTGAGGGATTGCTTAGACACGCTAAAATGTTCTTCCTCCTTCCCAGGAAGGCTTTCAGCCCTCGTTTCAGTGCAATCCCTTAGGGCTGGGAAGAAGCTGGCAAGCCAGAGCTGTGGGGTTTGGTCGGGGGCATTCCAGGGGCTGTCAGACAGCTCTGGAAGCATGGAAGGAAGGAAGGAAATGCTGCTTTAGGGCTGGCACAGCAGCACCCAAAGGCTCCCTTGGTGTGATCCCTGCCTGCCCCAGATGCCAGGGTAGGGAATTGAAAAGCAGGCAGAACCGACTGGAAATCTGTGGGGTTTTCATGAGGCAGTGCTGAGCTGCTGACACAGAATTCTGCAGGAAAAGTGAGTTTGGATGTTTCTATTCTGATACGTATTGGGAAGAGAAATGCATCAATAGGGTAGCTTGGGACACCAGAATATACGGCTCTCAAAGCTGAATTGGCTTTTTTTTTTTTTTTGAAGAGAGACAAAATGAATATGGTAGATTTGTTGAAATGATGAAAAGGGTGGAATGAAAGGTTCTTTTTGACCCAAACTGAAAAGGCTTTTTTGTTTGTCTGGAATTAGGGAAATTTAGCAGATCTCACTTTTTTTTCCCCTTCTCCAGCCGAGTGAAGTGTTATGTTTTTAATTCAAAAAGGGTTTGCTGTTTATGTAATATTTCAGCTGTAATTCCACAGCGGGGGAGAGCTTGGAGCAGCCAAACTGAATCCAGCATGCCAGGGAGGGAGCGCTGCCCTTGTCCGGCAGTGCCCTGAAGGCCTGGAAGGGGAAGAAATCCCAGTTAGGTTGGAATTCCTTTTTGTGGCACCCAGAAGGTAACTGAGTCTGGAGGGAGGAGTCTGAGTGTGTGCTTTGTGTGCACCTGGACTGTGCAAAGGGAGCTGTGCCAAAGGCTGTGCTCCTGCTGGAGCTTTCAGGACACTTGTCTGCAGCCAAGAGCCGAGGTGTAAATATCTCCAGTACCAAGGGTTGGCTCTTGGTGCTCATTTGGGGTCTCCTGGCTGGAAAACTTGTTCAGGCTGCACTGAAAAGAGTAGGAGCACAGCAGGGAAAATGTCTGTCCCAAGGCTGTCATCCTGGCAAGTTAACAATTCACATGGAATTTTTCTTTTCTTACATGTTTACCCATAAGGAAAATTTGCTGTTGAGCATGAGAAAGGCAGGGAATCAGTGAAAACATCTATCCCAGGAGAAGAGAGATCTCTCCTGTGAGCTGTGCTTACACTGGCTGCTGTCTGGGGAGATGCCACCTTGGGAAAAAGCACCAAGATTCCATCCTGCTATTTATGGTGTGCCTGTGCTGAGGCAGATGGAAATGTTTCCCTTGGGTCACTAAAACAGACTCCAATCTTCTCATGGAAACTAAACTCTCCTTATTTTTCCCAGCCTCACAGAGAACACTGGAATTGGAGAAGAGAAATGATCCTAATTCTTTCCCTGCTCCACACTGCATCCGTACCACTTGATGGTGCCACCAGGACCTCTGATGGGGCGCATGAGAAAAATAAGTTATTCTGCTGATATAATTGGATTCTAGGTATATTGCTATGGGTTTGAACTCTTTTGTAGTAAAGCTTATAAATCTTTTAGATTAGAACAGAAAGCCATGGAAAACAGCCTAGCTTGAAGGGTTTTTAATAAATAAAGTGGCAGGACTTCTCTGTCTCCTTTATGGACACCGGCTTTTCATACAGTGATTTTCTGTACAGGAGAAAATGAAGTATTTTCCTTTATAACAAGGTGGATATGCAAACTTCTTTGCTAAATTCTTACTTGTGTTCTGGGAAAAAACCCAAAACAATCCAAAAATACTAACAGGTGTCCTTTTTCCCCCCTCCCTCCCAGCAATGTGGCACAAATTCCAGTGATGGGGAAAGGCTGGAAGAAGCTGGATTTCACACAGTGGAGGCCGTGGCTTTTGGAACAGAGAAGGAGCTGCTGAACATTAAAGGCACCAGTGAAACCAAAGCTGAGAAAATCTCGGTAAGGATGTTCTGGAACTTTAACCCAAGATATTCCACAGGTTTATTTCTGCTGGCTGGAAGCAGTGTGGTGAATTTTGGTAAAGGTGATTGGAGGTGTCACATGACTTGTCATGGGAAAAGGTAAAATGCACCAGCACAGGATTGAGCTGAAGGAGAGGATATTTCCATAAAACACACAAAAAGGATGTTGGAGCTTTTTCTTGGAGCAGAATTTCGGTTCTGTTCAGAGGTACCAACTCTTGCAAGGTCTATGAAATGTGCATGGAATGATACAGGCACCTCTGCACAAGGCAGGAAATATTAATTACTGGGGGTTAATGAATGGCATGAGCTCTCCTGGCACTGCTCACTTGGGTTTTCCCTCAGACTGAGGCAGCCAAACTGGCTCCCAGGGTTTCACTACAGCACAGAATTCCACCTGCAGTGGTCAGAGATCATCCATATCACCACTGGCTCCAAAGAGATGGAAAAGCTGCTTCAAGGTCAGCATTTTATTATTGCTCTTTCCTGCTTAAGCTCATTTATTGGGTGGGGTTTTCCCATGAGCTTAATCTTTGCATGGAACCACGTAGGACAAGTCTTGGTTGGATGAAAAAAACCTCTAAAACTGCTCCTGAATAATTGCTTTTATTTTAAAAGCTGCAGAAATACTTTTTAACCCTTTTAGTCATGATGCAAGACTCAGAGCTGTCCAGTGTTGGATGTTTCTGGTTTTTTATGTCTTTGATATGTTTAGGGAAATCAAAACCAGGCATCACCATCTCCCCATTCCTCTGGTAATCCAAAAATGAAAATAAGTAATTTCAGCTCTTCAGCATCTTCAGAAACACACCTGGACTTCTTATACATGGCATGAGCAAATCTCAGGGTGAAAAGCAGTTTTCCCTCTTAGTTTTGAAACTTTCAGCCAAATTCAGTGTTTAACTGAGTCTCTATACACGTAATACTTTGTAGGTCAGAGAGCCTCATGGATACGTGTTTATAACATGTGGCCTTTTAATTTTTATTAATAATTATTATTATCATTTTCCCTTCAGGAGAAATAGAAACAGGATCCATAACAGAATTATTTGGGGAATTCCATACTGAGAAGACACAGCAGTGTCCCAGCCTGGCAGTCACTGGTCAGGTGGGTGGTTCACCTCATTGCAGTCCAATATTCAGACACCACAGCCTGGGGCTATTTGCTAATTTGGACACCTCCCTTGACTTTTGAAGTGTTTATTACTGTCTAGAGGCTGCTATTCCCTAAAACATTAGTGGCTTGGACTTAGTTTGGTCATTTAGTTGACTCCCTAAACTTCCCAGGTAAAGCTGAGCACCAGTCCTCTTGTGTAGAATCATGGAATCCTAGAATGGTTTGGATGGGAAGGGACATTAAAGCCCATCCAGTTCCACAGGGAACCTTCCACTCTCCCAGCTTGCTCCAAGCCCCATCCAGCCTGACCTTGGGCACTGCCAGGGATCCAGGGGCAGCCACAGCTTCTCTGGGCACCCTGTGCCAGGGCCTCAGCACCCTCACAGGGAAGAATTTCCTCCCAAGATGCCATCTATTCCTGCCCTGTGGCAGTGGGAAGCCATTCCCCGTTGTCCTGGCACTCCAGGGCGACAGGTACTGCAAAGGGAAGGAGTCAGAGATGGGGACCAGGAATGTTTCCTCTTGCTTTTCCCAGCTAAAAGGGACTTTAATCACAACAGCTTGGGATATTATTTGTTATATGACCTCAGTGAGGGCATGTGGCCATATCTGCTGTATTTATGGATACTTTATTCCCTGTTCAATCCTTTTCTTCCCCTTTGGCTCTCCACAGACCACAGGGGCAGTGAGGGAAAAGCCACATCCATGGACACAAAGGGGACCTTCCATCCAGAGCAGCTCCTGGCCGTGGCTGAAAGGTCAGTGAGTGGGAGACAGGAGTAGATGGACTCACAGCTCAGCTGGAAATGTTTTCCACAGGTCCTGGAGGCTGATCAGGCAGGTGTTCCCTTTGGAAAGCTCTGGTGTTGTTCCTCTCCCGTCTCTGCCACTCTCTCCCCACAGCTCTCGTGTCACTGTCCCTCAGCACGAGGTGATTTCCCTCTCTTGCTGCTGGAAGGGGCCGGGAGCTTCCCAAGCAGCTGGGGACAGACTGGCTGGATCCTGTCAGCCCTTTCTGAAGGGAATTGATCTAATCCTGCTGGCCTCTCCCACAGCAAGGACTGCTCCCGTGTTCCCCGTAGCCAGGGATATTTGGCAGCCAAGCCAAGGAGAGGAAGGGAAATGGTGCTTGCAGCAGGCACGGGTGTGTCTGTGCTGGCAGGTTCAGGGTGTCCTTGGAATCATGGAATCCTTCGGGTTGGAGGAGTCCTTTCCGTTCCCATTTAATTTTCTGCATTTCATGAATTCTCTGTGGAAGTTGCTTTTAACAAAAAGGCCCAGGAGGACATTGATGACATCCGGCAGGCGTGCTCAGACCCAGGATTGTTCTGGCTGGCAGAAGCTGCACCAATCTCCCAGGAATCTCAGTCTGCATTTTCTTTTCTCCCGGTTCTCCCAGTCCTCACTTTGGGGGTGCAGTGCAGCCCTGCCCTGTCTATCTCCTAGAAGAGTTGTGGGGTTCAAAGTGTTCTTTTATATTCTCCAGTGTTCATAATTTCATTAAAAAGAATAAAACCATATCAATGTGGTCTGGACTGGTTCATTTGCATTGGCTAATTAAAGCAAATAATTGAGAAGGGGTTTGAGCAGCCCTTGGTTGGAGCTGGCAGCTCTTCCTTGGTGTCTTTTCATTCTCTGAATTTCTTTGAATTATTCCTTAAGCAGTTCCTGCAATCAGGATACACAGTGAGGAGAAACAGCGCCGCTGCCCTGCTGGATTGGGAAATCCGAGTCCAGTCCCTCAGAGGGATTGAGGGAAGGGGAGCTGAGCCTCAGGCTGGGATTTGGGAGCAGGAATTCAGTGAGGAGGGGAGAGGGGAGATCCCCCAAAGCTGGTGAAAGCAAATTCTGCTGGGTTTGGGTGCCCCCAGCCCAAAAAATGATCCCGGTTAAAGGGGACTTGAGGAAGCAGCGGGATGTGCTGGGGGGCTGTGCTGGAACCCCCAAACCCTGGGCAGGGATGCTGGACAGTGTCAGCTCCATGGGGACACTATGGAAGGTCCCTGCTGGGATGCCCAAATTCCAGCCAGGAATGCTGAGCACCGCCAGCTCTTTGGGACACTGCCTGATCCCGAGAGTTTTCCCATTATTTCCTGTCGTGCTCAGCCCCTGACACTTCATCAGAGACCCAGAGGCTGAAAGTCCCGTGGGAGCAGCTGGAACCGCAGGCGGTCACACAGAAGCCGGTCCAGGGCTGGAAATGAGCTGTCCCACGGGTTTATTTTTCCCGAGGGGTTTTTCATTTAGAGCAGAACACTGCCCGCGCCCCGACCCCCGGCCCGGCCCCATATCCTTTATTTCCGGGGTTTCTCCGTGAGGATTTTCTGCCCAGGCTGGATGAGGAATTCACACACACTGCCCCGGCTCTGCGGGCCCGGCGGGGCGAGCCCGGGCCCGTCCCGGCGCCGACCCCGCCCGGTGCTCGGCCCCGGGACCCCGCGGCCACGGGCGGGACCCGGGCCCGAAGGTCCCGGCCCCGGTTCGGCCCCGCCGTGAGGGGCGGGAACGCGGCGGCGGGCGGGAACCGGGCCCGGCAGGGCGGGGCTCGGTGGGCGGGGCCGGGGCTCGGTGGGCGGGGCCGGGGCTCGGTGGGCGGGGCCGGGGCTCAGGTGTGCCGGGCCGGGGCTCAGGTGCGCGGGGCCCAGGGCGGCTGCGCGGGCGGGGCCGAGGTTATTTAACTCCCGGCAATCACCTCGGCCGCCATTTGCTCACTCAGAGCGCGGTGCGAGCGGAGCTCCCGTGCGGGTTCGGCGGGTGAGGCTCGGGTGCTTCGGTCTCCTCTCCTGTCCTCCTCTCTACCCCTCCTTCCTTCTCCCGTGTTCCCTTTCTTTCTCTTCCTTTCTCCCCCTTCCCTCTCCCCCCGAAACCCTTTCCTCCTCTCTCCCCGAACCCGACCCCCCCACTCCTTGCTCTCCTGTCCGTACCCCGCTATCCCCTTCTATTCCCCTTTCCTCCTCTTCTGTCCACTCTCCCTCTTCCCCCACCCTGGCCTTTCCCCTCCCGCTGCTCTTCTCACCCCGACCCCCCTCTCTACCTCTCCTCACCCCCCATCTCCTCTCTCCCCTTCCTTCTCTCCCGTTCTCTCCCGCAGCCGCGGGGTTGGGGGGTGCCGGAGAATAAAGCCCAGAGGGCCGGAGCCCGGCGCCCCCCGCCCTCGCTGGGAGTCCCCCGACACGGGGCCGGACCCGCCGGCGGGTCCCCCCATTGCAGTGTAATACACGGCCCGACAGTGCCGGGGGTGCGGCTGTCCCGACATCACACTGGGGGGCGGGCTGGGGTCAGGGAGGGCCGGGGGGGAGTGGGGTGGGGGTGGGTTAGGGTTAGGGGGGGCTTCCCTCCTTAGGAGGGGGTCCCGGGGGGGGGGGGGGTCAGGGAGGGCCCCCTCCGGAGGGGGGGGGGTCCGGGGGAGGGGGGGGGCGGAGGGGGGGAGTTCCCCCCTCCAGGCCCCGCCCCCTCCCCGGGACCCCCTCCTCCGGACCGGGGCCCGGGGGGGTGGGGGGGTGGTGGGGTGGGGGGTGGTGGGGGGGTGGGGGGGTGGGAGGGGGGGGTTGGGGGGTGGAGGGGGGTGGGTGGGAGGGGGGGTGGGAGGGGGGGGGTGGGAGGGGGGGGGGGGGGGGGTGGGAGGGGGGGGGGAGGTGGGGGGGGTGGGAGGGGGGGGGGGGGGGGTGGGAGGGGGTGGTGGGGGGGGGGGGGGGGGGGTGGGAGGGGGGGTGGGTGGGGGGTGGGAGGGGGGGTGGGGGGGGGGGGGGTGGGGAGGGACGGTGCGTTTGTTCGTTTGCGATTTCTATAACGCGCGCAGAGTGATCGTGACCCGCTCTGCTGCCCCACCCCACCCCCCCTCCCACCCCACACCCCCCCACCCACCCCCCCCCCTCCCACCCCCCCCCCTCCCCCCCCCCCTCCCACCCCCCCTCCCACCCCCCCACCCACCCCCCCTCCCACCCCACCCCCCCTCCCACCCCCACCCCCCTCCCACCCCACCCCACCCCCCCCCCACCCGGGCCCCGGTCCGAGAGGGGGTCCCGGGGAAGGGGGGCGGGGCCTGGAGGGGGGGGGACGAACTCCACCCCCCCTCCGCCCCCCCCCTCCCCCGCGACCCCCCCCTCCGGAGGGGGGCCCTCCCACCCCCCCTGCCCCCCCCCCCCCCCCCCCCCCCCGGGACCCCCACTCCTAAGGAGGGAGCCCCCCCTAACCCACCCCCACCCCACTCCCCCCGGCCCTCCCTGACCCCAGCCCGCCCCCCAGTGTGATGTCGGGACAGCCGCACCCCGGCAGTGTCGGGCCGTGTATTACACTGCAATGGGGGGACCCGCCGGGCGGGTCCGGCCCCGTGTCGGGAGGACTCCAGCGAGGGCGGGGGGCGCCGGGCTCCGGCCCTCTGGGCTTTATTCTCCGGCACCCCCAACCCCGCGGCTGCGGGAGAGAACGAGAGAGAGCGGGGGATGGAGAACGAGAACAGGGGAGCGGAGGGGCGGTCAAGGGGACGGTGACAAGGACAGAGGGCAGGCGGGGGGAGGTCGGGGTGTGCAGGGCACCAGGGGAGGGGACTCGGGAATGGCAGCGGGGAGGAAGGAGGGGAAGGATTGAAGGCGGTTTTGGGGGAAAGGTATCATGGAGAGGTACCAGGAGGAACCACGGTGGGGGAGAAGGAAGGGAGGCAGGAGAGGACGGAGGGGTGCAGTAGGGTTGGGGTGTGTAGGGGGATGGGGGGTAGGGGGGACCCGGCCGGGGGGGGAGGGAGGGGAGGGCTAGGGGGGAGAGGGAGGGGGGGGGGGTAGGGGGGGGGAGGGTGTAGGGGGTGGGGAGGGGAGGAAGGGAGGGGAGAAAAGAGAGGTATAAAGAAAAAGAAATACAAAAGAAAAGAAACGTAAAAGAAATATAGAGGAAAAGAGATATAGAGCCCGGCCCGGCCGCAACCACCCGCCCCGAGCGCCGAGGAGCAAATGGCTCTGCCGGGCCCCGCCGCGGTTTAAATCCCCTCAGCCCCGCCCCGCGCAGGCGCTCTGGGGCCCCGCGCACCTGTGCGGCCCCGCCCCTCACACCTGTGCGGCCCCGCCCCTCACACCTGTGCGGCCCCGCCCCTCACACCTGTGCGGCCCCGCCCCTCACACCTGTGCCGGGCCGGCCCCGCCCATAAATCCCGGCGGATCCGCGCCCGCTCCGCTCCATGCGGGAATGATCGGCCCGGGGCGCGGCGGGAGCGCCGCTCGGAGCTCGGGGCGCTGAGGTGAGGCCGGCACCGGCATCGGGGCCCGGAGATCTGGATCCGGGTCCTGCCGGTGTCTGCCGGGGGTCCGGGCGGAGCCGCTTCTCCTCGGCGGGCGGGATGCGGGATTTGGGCTGGGATGGGGGACTGGGATCGCGGCGGGCGGGAGGAGCCGCTCCGGGACGGGCGCCGGGACCGAGCCCGGCGCTGCCGCTTTGCTCCCGCTCCGGCCGGTGCGGGGCCGGGGTCCCACCGCGGCTCCGGGATGGGCGCCGGGAGCCGGGGCCGTGCTGCTGCCGGGCCCGGGAGGAGGGCGGCGTTCCCCGGAGCGGCGCTGGATCGCGGCTGGAAGCGGCCCCACGGCACCGGCCCCGGGGCGCCGCCGGGCGGGCGCGGAGCGGCGGCAGCGCCCCCGGTGCGGCCCCGGCCCCGCCGCGCCCCGGGGATGCGGAGCCGCCCCGGAGCCCCGAGGTCACCGCACCCCCCCGGGCGGAGCGGCGCGCCCCTGCCCCGGGCCCGAGCCCCGGGGGCTCCGCCGAACGAGCGGGGCTGGAGCGCCGCGGGCGGGAGGAGCCGCTCCGGGGCGGGCGCTGGGGCCGAGTCCGGACCGCGCCCGGTGCGGGACCGGGGCCCCGCCGGGCTCGGTCCTGCTCCAGCCGCTCACCCGACACCTGCCGGGGGAGACTCGATGCTCTCCCTCCCGTCCCCCCTTCCTCTGTGGCTCGCACCCCCCAGTGGAAGAACACGGGGGTTTAAAAAGCCGGTGAGAGGTGTTTGTTCTTTATTTTCAGAGCACAGGAGGTTCCGAGTTGGGAAGGGCCACGAAGATCATCGAGTCAAACGGTGATGAGCGATTGGCCCACGTGGGGACTGAATTCAGCATCTTGGCCTTGTCAGCACCCTGCTCCAAGCACCTGAGCAACCTCAGGCTCATGAGGAAGGTCCTGCCTGGGATGGGGTGGCTGCTGCCAGCAAGGGAATTCCTATGTCAATGTGGCTCCTTCCTTCCTGCTAGTCCTGCTCTGCACACCAGCCCCTAGACTGGCTCTAGAGCAGGACTGGCTGGTGTCTCACAGGACAGCACCAGACTGTTCAATAACCTTGGTTTCCTGCTCTTTCCAGGATTTACCCAACAGCTGTAAAGGTGCTCATTCCATGTCCCTTTCCAAGGAGAAACGAGCAGGACAAGCCCTGAGGGTTCACTTGGTCCGTGGCCAGAGTTCTTCAGGAGCGTGTCAGGGCTGGTCCCACCTGCAGAGGGGCGTTTCCTGCAGGTGAGTGTTCACAGCCCAAAATCCCTGCAGGTGCTGGGGCTGGGGCCACTTTCCTGGCCCGGAGCTGCACGGAGCCCTTGGTGACTCCCACTCCCAGGTGGGAATGTTCCTTGGTGTTTCCTCAGTGGTCCCAGCTGGCTGGGAATGCGGGGCAGGAGGAGGCCGGGAGCCCAGGAAGGGACCCAGCACCTCCTGCCCTCGGTGTTTGCAGGGGAGGAGCTGTGCCTCAGTGTCCCGCCACACCCGCATCCCGGGGATGGGCAGCGCTGGGATGGACGTGGATCGAGGGCCGGGGGCTGCCCTGACAGGCTCCGGAGCTGCTTCAGCCCGGACAGGCCCCGCCCGCAGCCCAGAATCACCGAGGAACAGCTGGAACATCTGGCCTTACCTGGGAATGTCAGCGCGGTGCGTTTGAGGAGGGGCTCAGGCAGCAATTCCCGGTGCCGACCTCCCGGAGCTCCTGCATACCCCCAGATGTGTCCCAGCCCCCCAAACCCCTTCCCTCCCAGCCGGGGACATCATCCCTCAGCAGCGTTAAAGCCAGGGGGATCTTCCCCCCAGAAATGAAACCCCAAGCAATGCCCTCAGGGAGGCCTGTAAATAAAAGGTTAGAGTCAGGTGAAGTTTTGTTTGGATGAAGTTTGGAGTGTTCCAGGGAGCCAGCTGGAACCACAGAACTGATGGAAAACTTTCACAGGTGGGTCCCACTGGAGGTGTGCTCCAAGGGCAGAAACAATCCCAAGGTTGTTGTCAGAGCTCCTGGAAAGTAGATGGAACAAAATACGGTAATTCATCCTCAATTTTCTGGTGGTCAGGGACAGATGGGAGAGCTGAAGAGCAGCATCCTACTCTTCAAACCTGTGTACACCCAAGGGAATACTGTTTGTGTTCTGACATAATTAGAAGCGTGGGAAAAGAATGAGAGACTGCAGCCAAGATGCTTTTTTCCCCCTCTTTAAAAATTCACAAAAATGACTGGTTTTGTAAACAAACATTTTTCTACTTAAGACTTTCCCACCAACTTCATTAAACAGAGGTACATCACACTTAAGATGCCTGTTGAACAAAATAGCATAGAAATACCATTGTTTCCTGCTGGTGGTGAGAAAAATGGTGCAAACCAAAATATTCTGTCCTTCCTCCACTAGAAACTCACACAAATTCATCTTCTTTTTTTTTTTTAAGTTATTTTTAATATCCTCTCCCTTACTTTTAAAATTTATCATTTACTTCTTTGAGGGCAACTACACTCTCATTATACCAACCAGTACTGCAGGACAATAACATTACACCATCTTTTTTCATGGCTTGTATTAAATACAGTACAGAGAGGTCGAATTATGGCCAGCCACATGCCTTTGGTAAAATTAAGTCTGGTGAGATTACATTTCCTTTAAACTCAGAAAGCCACATGTTGAACTCATGTCGTGTTTTGAAGTTCAATTCTGTACAAACTTCTTCAAAGCAAAGTTAAACAGCTGTCACCCCACGCAAACGGCAATTTCTGAGGTGCTCCAGAAAAGAGATGAAAGGTTTGAACTTCAGAGAAGCTCTTCACATGCCTTGATCTCCGTTAGATTTGTGTTTCAGACAGGGGGTAGAAAGTCTAGTAAATAGTCACAAACCTACAAGTCCAAACAGCGATACCTGTGATAAATATTCTGTTTTTAAAAAATTTTCTGTAGTAACACATGTGGCTCATTTAAGCAACTGACGATCTTCTCCTTTGAGGCGTTTTTTCCGGGGCTGTACAAAGTCATCGTCCGAGTCATCGGTAAGTTCTGGATTATCTTTTTCACTCTGGTTGTTTGGCTGTACAGGGAACTTCCTGTCAGGATAAAGGTTCCTTAGAAGATCTTCAAAGTAGGCTTCGAGTTTCATGCCAGCATCAGCCACTTCTGAGTTGGGCTGTTGGGTGAATTAACAACATCAGTGCATTGTGAAATAGCTTTCTACTTAGATCACATGAGGTCTTCTAGGTACAAACTACAAAAAAAATCACTCATCAGCAAGAATAGCTATGGAGCACAGGGCCCCAGAGAGCACAAAAATACACAGTGTGGGCAGATCAACAGCCACCTGTGAGTTTTTTCTCTGGCAGCTGACCACAAAAGCCACACTGCCTGGGAACTCAAAGCTGTATAAAGGTTCTAAGAACTCTTAAATCCTGACTGGGATCAGAGTTGTGTTGTGCTGTGAAACAGATATGTCCTCACAGTGTTAGAAACTTCTCTAGCTTACAGATCTTTTTAGTAACACTGCAAATGTTACTGGGTAGACAATGACTGTAACATGGAAGACTGAGCAGTCCTAAAGTCATCCACAGCTACCACAGCTACCAGTTTCCTGAAGCTGGTATCACCAGTGTAGGAGTAAGCCCTTGCTCTCAAGGGTGACTGGATGAGAACCCCATGGAGGCCACTTGGAGCAGCCTTTATTCCCACTGTAACTCTCATTTTGTGCTACACTCAGAACCTGCATCCCTATTTCGCCACATGTTCCCTTATGTACACTAGGGGATAATAACAAATTATTGAAATCATAAGAGTGAGTACAGAGCTCCCAGAATGGAAACCCCACTGAATTTAAGATCTGACACAAGCAGGACAAAACCAATTTTTAGATCATAATGCTCAGCGTTAACCTGTATGATAAAAAATTGTCTTTGTCTTTAGCTGCTGTCAGGCCATTCAGCTGTGTTTGTTACCATCCTCCTCCCTTCTACGGAGAGATGTCCACTGAAGAGTTATCTCAGACACAGCAGAGTTAAATCTGATCTGTTTTCACTGCAGTCTCATCATCAAGTAAGTTTAATACAATAAATTCTTGTATTATAAGTTGTACCCCCATTACAGTTATACTGAAAGCAACTAAGCCAATAAAGCTGATAAAGTATGTACTTTTCTAACCTCATTAAATTCAGCACAGTTGTGGAAAATCAGTCTGAAATCAGCCACAAAATCTTCTGGCTTTGTGTAGAATGAATTGGTCACTTCAAGTCTTTTCTTGATGGTTGACAAGTCCATGGGCTTCTTGATTATTTTGTAGTAATCAGGGACCTAAGTGGGGAAAAAAAAAATCCAAAATGCAATAATGTTCATAATTTATTGTTTCATATACCTTTAGATTTGAGGGAGTAGGCAAGCTTTAGTCTCATCATCAAAGTACAACTCAAAAGATTGAAAAATTGCACTTTTAGCATACATGCAGACCGTTTCTGGAATAACAGTGATGTATTACAATTTGTTGGCTAAAATATACTCTTTCCAATGCCTATTTTAAAATCAAAGAGAAGCACATAAAACCTCCACTAACTACATATAATAGAGAAAATGAGTTGGTTTGGATGTTATTTTAGGTGTAGTCAAATAAGCTATTAAGTTTCATTCTCAGGACCAGCATATGAAATAAGTTGTTTGAAATGCTGGCAAATTTCAGAGATATCAATGGTTTTCATACCCGAACTGTAGCTCCAGGATTATGATTTTTTTTCTTTAGAAAGAATAAGAAAGTAAATAAGAACAAAACCCAGTATATTTGTATTTTTTTCCTACTTTCTCCGAACTGGATTCATGTTTTTAATACCTGAATTTAATAATGACCATAATATGAATAATCAATTAATCTCTTGTGCCATTTCTTATTAGTAAACTCATTCAAATGGAGTAAAGGCTGCATAGGAACATACTGCTTTTTGATGAACTCTTTCCCCATTGACTTGTCTTGCCCACTGCCTTGTCATGAAGAACATCTTTTCATCTGATCACAGTGGTAGCTCTTTATAGCTTTGGACTTGTATTGCACCCAGGTACTGTTTACTATTTTAAACTGACAAATTTCAAGTCAGTAAGAGATTCGATTTTGTATTAGTACTGTGGAGTACTCCAATTCTCAAAATCATGTAATGTTTAAAACGGCCAAATATATCCCAATTTACCTTCTCAGTGATGTGAAGTTAGCAGTGTTAAAACTTACTTTTTAAAACTATTTTTGAAGTATTAAGTAAAATCAGTTATTGTGGAACTTTACTTGTAAATCCCCTGCCAGCCCAACGCTTCAACTTTTAATTTTCCCCTTCAGACAGTTTGAATAAAACCAAACATGTTTAATGCACTGAATGCCTGTGGAATTTTACTTATGACGATGGACTTTAGAATGCCACTAGAAACATGCCAGATATGCTAACATAAAATAGAAAGAAATGAGGTACATACTGTGGGAGGAACTGGATCCTGAAAGGCAGGACTCATTTCATGACAGTAGAGGTATAGCAGCAGTCTTTCACACTTCTGTGCCAAGAAAAATAGATATCCAGGTAATTCAGGAATCCTACATGGCTTATTCCAAAATCACAAACTACAAAAATTACAAAACTCAGTATTCCCCCTTTTTCTTTGTGTATACAAATATGTTAAACTGGATCTTAAGCCTTGAAAGAGATTCTAAAAAATACTTCTGTGATTTTATGCTTGCTGATGCCTTATCAGAATCTTTGCAGGGCTTATAACTTGCATTTAATGCAAAATACAAGTAGAGAACATGTAAAGAATGGTGTGACAAAGTCTGTCCTCCACACACAGACACAATTGATGGGCAATGGGATCTGTCCTAAGATAAGAACAGCAGGGGAGAATTGCATTGCAGGAAAAACTGTCTTAATTAATTATACTTGCATAATTAATGCATTTCAAGGGTGGGGAAGTGGTGATGGTTGTGATTGATCTTGGTACACACGGGCCTGCAGAAGGGTACAAAATGCTCCTGGAGCCTGGGCCAAAAGGCAAAGTGACCTCCTGAGGCTGCAGGGCAGCTTCCAGGTGGATCCCCCCCTGCAGGGACACCTGCAGGGCACAGCCAGCCCGAGGATGGGAACACTCAGGTTTGCACAGGTGAGTAAAAGGTGGAGATAAAATCCTAATGCTGCTCCATGGGTGCTTTGCAATTGTGCTTTCTACAAACCTGCAGAGTTTCCAGCTGACCCTGTCTATGTTATAGCCCTTCAGACCTGCTTAAATTATACATTGCATTGGCAATATTTAGATACTGCATCAGAAAAAAAATCTCATCATAATCACCCACATAATCAGTGTCATACATCATTAGCCTGGGAGTCTCCTTCTGCTACTCTTCCATAAATGGTTCTACATGTAGAATAAGACGCCAAATGAAATACTAATTTCAGTGTATTTACATAAGTTGCCAGCTGAAAACAAGTAAACACTGACAAAAGTTTTTAATACAGTTAAAAATTGTTTCAGCTTTGGAGTTTTAAATAATAATTTTATCCTTACCCTGCGGTCTATGGGTGCCAAACCCATGGTGTCTTCCAATTTTCTTTTTTCAGAGCTGTGAGTGGGTCTATCACAGTCATATTCAACTTCTGGCTTGGACAGATCTCGACAGAATGTACAAATCCACTCTCCACTAAAAAAGACAAACAGACACATTGACCTCAGTGAGGGAGCACTCCTTTGCCAGGAGGCTTTCCACATATTTCTGGGTAAATCCCTCATCTGTGGGGTGGGTTTTCTCTGCATCTCTGTTGTTTTCTTGGTGATGGTACAAAGCGCTGCTGGCAAAAATGCTTTACTACAACCTTGTTTCCTTTTAGTGGCACTGGTGTCATTAATGGTGTCCTAGCAGAAAGACAGACAGATGGGCTCTACCTTTGTCAATACTGAATTTTTTCACTTGAGCTCACAGGATTTAAGGATAGCACTGTCAAGAGCCCTGCACAACCATAACCCCAGAGAGACTGAAGGAGTCATAAAGACTGAACAGAAGGAAAAGTGTTAGTCTTATATGGTAAGAACTACATGCCCTCTAAAAGCTTGATCTACAGCACGTTACTAATCTATATAGATTACCATGGACAGGATTCTTTGTAAAACTGAAACTATTTCACTCCCTAAAATGTTCAGATAGTCATGATTTTACCAGTTTGCTTAGGACAATACTGGGGATTTAAAGGTCAGCATGAGATAATAAGATAATTAGTTCTGCAAGCTATGTCTGCTGATTGTTGAACACAATTTATGACATTGAGAGTTTTGAAAAAAAACTAGGAAGAGTCTATTTTTTACTATAGGTCTCTACAAAAAGAGAAGAACTGCACGCTTGCAGGTGACCACCAGAGGGCTGAATCGTCACACAAGAAACAGACTCCAGCAATAAGCAGTTCTGAGACCAACTGCATGTCTGTTCCCAGAGGTATGTTTTGATAAACAGTTTCATAAATGGGAAGTGATTTCTGCAGCACCCTTTATTTCATTTCAGTAGTAAGGCAGAGGAATTTACAGATTTAAAAAGAAAATCGTACTGGTTTCTATTCAGACTGATCCAAAGATTTTCACCATCTGCCAGATTTAGCATCCAGTGGTGAATGATGAGCATTTTGCTTCAAGAAGTTTTACTTTCTGCTGTCTTAACTTCACAGAATGATTTATGACAGTGTCACCTCTGCCTGGACTAGCCTTACAGAAATGTGACAGATACACCAAAATCAACACAGGCTATGACCTAAGGATCTTGTGATACAAGAAAACAAGGAACAAACTAGAGGAATGATGCATTAAAATATCCAAGATGCAGGAAGAATGTGATAGGTTGGAATGAAGGAAAAAATGCAAAAAATGCTTTATAAATCTACACGAGAACATTGTTTTAAACTGAAAGAGGGTAGATGCAGACTGGATACAATGAACAAGTTTTTCACAGTGAGGACTGTGAAAAACACAGGTTCCCCAGAGAGGTGGTGGATGCCTTGTTCCTGGAAACATTGAAGGCCACCTTGGATGGGGCTCTGAGCAACCTGATCTAGTTGAAGATATCCCTGAGCATTGCAAGTGGGTTCAAATTAGATGGTCCTTAAAGTTCCTTTCCAACCCAAAACACCCTGTGACTCTATGAACCTATGAAATTGCTCTATCCACCTGAAACAGGAACAAAAAGCAACCATGGAAGCAGCAGACTGACACCTCTGACACAATAATAACAAATTATTTTGTGTGTTTGAAGGAACTAATGCTAAGAGACTAAAGTTTGTTTGGCAGACTTAGAGTAGGGAGAAAAAAAAAGCAATCAACCCCACAAAGATGAGAACCAAAACCTGATATATCAGAAGTCAGGAGGAAACTTCACCTGACTGGGCTCTGGAGCCCAGGAACACACGCACCTTTACAGACCTGAACACCTGCCACCAAAGTGGTTTTTGGCTCTCTTGCCCTCAGACATCATTACCTCAGTTTCTACTAAATGATCCAGTAAAAATGAAGCATTTTAAAGACTTGCTATTGAATATTTAATTTTAATAGAAACAAAGTCTTGTAAAGCATAGTTATCTACCTGCTTCAAAATTACTTTTTGTTTCCTTTCCAGAAAGACTATTTCTTAAGTGCTTACTGTAACCTTACTGGTTTTCCTTATGGCATAAAGCTGTACCATAACATCGTTTTAATAAAAAAACCCTGGAAATTGAAGTTTAAAAAGTAAGAGAGACATTTTTATGTGCCACTTGAAATGGCACATAAAAATGACATTTTATGTGACATTTAAAAGAAAGATATACTTCCAGAAATGTGCCTGTTCAGAGTAGCACAGAGATGATCAACGTGCTAATCTAAATTGCTATCCAAATGTTTTACACCAGTAAACTATGCTGATATTTAATCAGAAGAGCTAATACTTATAAAAACATTAACCAATGAGCGTGTTATGACCAATGTTTTTATCCTCTAATACCAACAAGCTTATTGCATGGCATTTCCAAGCTGGGGCATTGACAAATGCCCTTTATTTTAACCAAAGACACTAATTCCAGAAAAAACTCCAGTAATGCTTATAACAATAATCTACTTAGGACTTGATTTTAAAGTCAAGAAACTGAGCAATGGTTTTGTAACAGCCAGTGAAGAAAGCCTGATGCTTGGTTCAACACTGACTGTTATAAAATATGTCAGTTGCTACACATCCCATGCCTGGAATGTAGCCATGTTTAGCACTGAAGTATGGTATTCAATACTATAGTAATTCAGATTTTTCCTGTAGACATGTGTTAGTTTTTCTTTTTTTAAAAAAGTCATTATTATTAAGAAATTTAACTATTTTCAGTCACCCCTAAAACATTTTGACACATTACTAATTCTGCGTCCTAGTTTTAATAAGATGCCGTAGATGTGATCTTGCTTAATTGTCAAATAAGCGAAGAGTTTTACTAGGTTTTGTAGAAAAATATACAATTAAGCTGAAGTTTTATGAAAATTCATATTTTCTCCAACTAATAAAACTCCTGGATACTTTAAAGAAGGCACTGCTCTTCCTCTGAGACTGGAACTTCTTACCCTGGGTTTCACAATACAAGTCTAATGTCTTTTAGTGCAATTTTAGATGGAATTGAAATAGTCAATTACCTTGGAAAGCTCATCAGCGTAGGGACATGACAAGAAAGATGGAATACTTTGGGACACTTCTCACAGCAAAGGAGCTTCCCTCCGTTTTGACACACAGCACACCAATCTTCATTGGGATCATCCTCTTTTCTGCCCTCGCCAGTGTGGGAGGATCCCATCCATCCTGTTTGCCCAGGGAATGTGCTCTCCTGCAATGCCCCTGGCTGGTCATCTGTGCTGTCTGGTGCATCTGTTCTTAGCATAGCTTCCTCAGAAGTGGAATTGTGACTGGTATCCAGCAGCAAGGAAGTAAGTATGGACTGCAGGAAGAAACAAAGGAAGTCAGATTACAGTATTTATGTGAATTTACATGACCCTAAAAACGTGCAAACTGACCTGAATAACAGATTTACATCCCAGCAGCCATTCAACTTGCAACATGCATGCAGAAATTACTAACACTCTATAACACAGGCAAATGAACACAAGAAATTAGCTATGAAAGGCTATTTACTGCTCCACCAATAAAAAACTCATCTCTGATGGCCCAAAAGTCTAGTACCTTGTTTATGGATATTCCTGCACTATGACTAGAAACACTTACTAGCAGCACCTCAAAATTTCATCTCTGCAAGTTATTCCTGGATTTCCCAGGTTTTGAATGGATAAAAGCATCTGATCACACCATTTAATTTAATTGGCAGTAGGGCTAGTTTGATTTTGAATTTCACCTCTTCCTTTTACAGCTTTTTAGCTTTCCCCTGAAACAGTTCCCAACAGAATACAAGTAAATTATTCTAGTCCCCATAAATACAAAATACCCTGTGAAGAGAAAGAAGATCTTTCTAGCTGTAATATTACATTCTGAGGCCGGGGTTTCTCCTCCATCTCTTCCTTCACAACAACAATTGGGAAATCAAAGTTCTCGTTTGATGCACTTGTCTCCTGTTTAATTCTGATCGGCTCCAACATAACAACAGGGACTTTGTGTGTAGAGTCAGCTCCTGGTGGCCTGCTGGAGGAGCCAGAACTGTAAATGACAGGAAAGAGGCAGGGGAAAAAAGGAAATTTGGAATCAGAACTGGACACCTTTTGTACACTGATGCTTTGCAAGACCTCAGGATGTTCATCTACTTTGTTTCTTTGAATCCAGAGTAGTATTCCCTTTATGAAATGCAACATCCAAGCTTATTTCCTTTGATGTATACTGGAAAAGCATTACCAAATGGGAAAATTTTAAGGGTGCAGCCCCAAAACTAAAGAATTACTCATGGTCTGACCCATTACTGCAAAATTTGCAAATAATCTCAGTTTCTTTCAAATCATACACAAAAAAAAAAAAGCACCTCCACTGAACATTGTAAACTACACAACCGGATAAGGCAGATAAAACACATATATTTACATTATCTTGGAAAACTTTGAGAGCCTTGCAGCTTCACCAAAATTTGGACCCTACTTTTAGAAATAGATCTGTCTCTTTTCATGTATTTAGTCCTAACAGGATGAGAATGGACAATCAAACTTGAAAATACCTGCTTATCTTTTTAAATAAAAATGAAGAATTTAAATCTAACAAAATTAATTCAAGCAGCAGCATATCAAATCACATTTTTAAATGCAAGTAAAGACTCTTCAAATAACCATTTAAAGTGTTAATTTAAACTGTTCATAAGAATCCTTCACGCCATGTAAATGGAATAGAGCAAAAGGTATTCCAGAATAAAAAGCACCTGCATTTCCAACTCAAGTAGGATCAATGTCATCTGATTTTTCTCTGCATGAAAAATTAATCTCATGTCAGATGTATGCTCTAATTTATTGCAACGCATTAACAGATCTGCACTCTTTAAACAACGCTGTGTAAATATATTTGTTCATTAATATTCTATCAGTAAGGGATACAAACATTTGTGTAGACTCTCAGTAGATATCTAGTGATCACTTAACTGTATTACAGCAGAAAATACTTAATAAACCTCTTTGTAGCATCAGTTCCTTAAATCTGAAGTAATTTACAGTTCCATAAGGGCTTTCAATATCCAGCTTTTTCCTTTAGCCGATTTTTCTGAACTTAAAACCTAATTTATAAATGGTATTCTTTTAATAACACCAACCTAGCCATCATTTACAGAGTCAATAGATCTTTAGCTGTTCCATTACTACATTACAAATTAAATTACTGCTTTTAGAATGCAAAGAGTGCTTAACAACCATCAGGCCTGACCTGTTAACAGGGAAGGTGAGACAAATCGACATCTTTATGCATTAAAGAGAGAAGATACTGAGGCATGTTCTGTGGAGGTGGAAGTTACATTTTCTTCTCTCTCACTCTTTCCTTACCTCTCTCTGCTCCCAACACTGGAGGCACTGGGTGAACGAATTGGAGGGTGTACGTTTGTCACACTGATTCCTCCTAGGAGAGAAGGATCAGATCAGAACAGAACACAGGCCTGTGGTAAGTCTGAGATACGACTCTGAGAAGTACAGGAGTTTTGGGTAAAATTTCCCCTGCAGCGCGAAATATCTAATGTAATACATTTTCATGAAAGGATGAGAGGCATGAGCTAACAGAGGGAAAGAGGACTAAGAAAGGGCCCGTGACACGCAAGCAGGCTGATGGGTGAGCACCTTGCCTGGCTGACCTCTCCACCTGGTCACTGCAGGCGGTTTTGTCTTATTAAATTCAAGCAGATCTCTCAGGAGAACTGCCAGGAAACTCAGAACTGGCGAGCAGGAAGAAGTCTGGGGGGCAGATGAGAGAGACCAAAGGTCTGGGGCCTAGAGAGGTGAAAGCTTTGTGAAGGAGATTGCTGAGCAGCAGCCCTGAGGGGCCTGAGTGGGGTCAGTGCTGCCTGTGAGTGCTCTGCCCGCTGTCCCTGCTATCCTGCAGGAATGTGGGACCGCTGCATGGCACGAGTGCTCCCTGGGAATTCCCATTCACACAGCCTTCCCACAGCTCAGGTCAGAAAATGGGAGTGAGGAACAGCTGCCACCAGCATGGTGAGCCACCAGCACGGTGACAGGAATCCCCTGGATCCTGCAGGTCCCATCACAGGAACTTCTCTGGTCATCCTGTGTCAGTGCTGCACTCAGTGGTGCCACCCAAGGCACCACTTCCAGTCTGCTGTTACATGCTGTCTCACTTTCTCAAATACTCGTCTCTTACCACAGCTGCTAGGTTTTAGTCTGCTGTACACCTGAAAGTGTCACTTTCCTATGGATTTCTGTCCAATTTGCTAAAAGCTACCCTTTTTTTCTCCTCCCTGTTTTTAAGATCTGGATGCTTGACTTTTGATCACAATGCTAAAATATTATCTCAACTCTACCTCCTGCTCAGGTTTCTACAACTTTGCATTCACTTTCTCATTTCTCATGTTTAATACAAAACAGAGTTAATTCTGATGTCAGTGTTAACACTGCCACATTTGATTTTTCAATTGCACCACATTCAATTACCTGAGAGGCCTGGTGATGGTACTGAGGAATTTGGTGACTGCACAGTCCTGTTTGAAGGGGGTTTTGGCTGATTCTGCTCTGCAGTGCCATCCTTCCTTACAGCACTATCCAGTGTGATGTTTCCTGAACAATCAATCTAAAAGGTGGGGAAGCAAAGGGAAGCAGTTAGTGTTGAGAAGGGAAAAATCCCCTCCAAAACAACAAAACCCAAACAAAACCAAAAAGCCTATGCCATGCTGTTATTTTGAAAGTGAAAATGAATTTCACCAAAGTCTACCCATCCAAAAGTGAGATGGTTACTTTAAAACATATATTCTAGCTTTCCCTAAAAAGAAAATGAAATAGCCAAATCAAGACTGGGCTCCATTTTAAGAACAGATAATTCTGTAAGTGCCAATTTTTCTCCACAGGCTACAGAGAAGGCTTAAATCAAACACTGGCTTAAATCAAGCTTTCACACATTGAAGTAAGTTTATCTCCACACCTTCTTTAGACTTACTCACAATAAATACTCTCAAAAAGACAATATCCTATACACAAACTACCCCTTAATCCATGGGTGTTGAACAGGACTGGAAGGAACTCAAAGGACAGTCAATCCCATCTGTCTCACATACCCTCTGGACAGGAGCCATGCATATTGACTCAAAATGGAAACAGCAAACCAACACTTGTTCTTTCCACCATGGCTCAGACCAGATGACTGAACTGTATTCCAGGGGCTCCCAGGGCAGCAATCTAACTTTCCATAAAAATGACACGTTCTGGTTTGAAAGGGAAGACTGACTTTTTGAAATGTTTGGTTTCTTCCAATATGTTAGGCAGTTATGAGGGGTAAAAAAATCACCTACACCTCAGTAACTCCAACATGGACCTCTAGCAAACATGTACCATTCAGAAGATGCTATAAAAGAGAAGCTTATTAGGTTAAGAAATTATGATCTTACTATGCTCTATCACCAGCTCACAGGCATGTTAGAGAATATATGAAGAAAAGAAGTACCAAAAGGAAAAGATGTAAGGAATATATCCAGTATGCTGACCAATAACACCTACCCAAGATAGCTCTTTCAATAAGTTAAAAATAGATTTTAAAAATGTTAAAAATCTACCAGAAATTGCATCAGCAAACCACTGCTATCTATAGACACTGGTAAACGAAAGCTAAGCTAACACACTTTTGTAAAGATCATTATGAGGGCTGCAGAAAAATATGCAGCATATAAATAAACATGTCCAATTAAAATTATAACTTGTAATACTACTGTTCTTAGTTGTCCTAACAGCTGTCCCCCAGAATGGTTCTGAGTATTTCCAGCAACGTGCAGGCAACTCTGCATTGTTTATTTCCTAGAATTGTCTCATTCTGACAAACAGAATTTCAGTCTAAAAGATTTCTATTTCTCGCAAAGGTTAAGACTTCAAAATAGAATCTGTAAAACATTGCCTCTGTGTCACACTCACATCAGGGAGAGCTGGCAGACAGTAGGAGCTACCCACTGGGGAACTCAAATCTATCACAGGGGGACCGTAATTCTTCCCATCACACCCAGCAGCACTGGTGACTGTGGGGCTGGATGGAGTCGATGTTGTGCTGCTTGCAGTTGAAGGGGTGGATGAAGCTTGTCCACTACTGATCTGCCACTAAAAAGAAGAGACAAAATTCAGCATTTTTTTTATTTTGCAACAGGTCACATCTACTGAATATACCAATAAAAGCAGCAGCTTAGTTCAGAAAGCTGAATTCAAACACAAAATTTCCTGATTTATTCTTAGTTCAGAAAGCTGAAGTCAAACACAAAATTTCCTGATTTATTCTTAGTTCAGGAAGCTGACTTCAAACACAAAAGTTCCTGATTTACTCTCAAGTTCTCATTTGAAGAAACAATCTCACAAGACAACGGAAGATGATAAGTAGTTGAAAACTATGAATAGAAGAAATTAATTCAAATTCTTAAATTCAAAGCTATACCTCAGTGTTAAGTATATATTAATATTTCATGCTTCATTGACAGTGCTGTGGAAGAAAAGTAACAGTTTTTGCTAAATAAAAGCATTATAGATAATAGGCTCAATGCACAACTGCTCCAGTGCTTTACCAAATAAACCTGCATGCCTTGAAGTCTTTGATGTTCCCTTAACAACACAAAATAATTAAGAATTTGAAATGCTGACTGGATCTCCATCCCCATATACATTCAACACCATGATATGAAGTGCACAGTCACATTTCAAGACCAAATTTCTTTCTCATTTAGATGTATGCAGTTTTCAATGACTTTAATGGAATTTCCTGGCAACTGCAGGCAAAATCTGACTCTGCTGAATTCCTTTTTAGTCAGTCATTCTATTTACTGGCCTCTAGTTTCAGAAAGACATTACTGAATAATGAGATATCTTGAAAGAAAGGGTTGTAAACAGGCCGGTCTTCAGAGGCACAGAATAGAAGTTACTTACTTTTTATTCTCACAAGTTCTCTTAGACATTGTTCAGCTTTCTTCCATTTAGCTGATTTAGTTCTCTGACATCATAAGCATTGCAAACATAACTGGTATTAGACCACTTTTTGGGTCACAGATTTGATTCTTTCCTGCTTACCTGCAGCCAGCAACTCATGTGGTAATAATATGAGCCTTCCTACACACCAAGAACACACACAAGGTGTTTGCTTCTGCCCCAGTTCAGCTGCTGATCAGCTGGGCATTGATCAGTCTCAATGATCAATGAGACTGATTGATCTCATCAATCAGCATAGGTCCAACAAATGTGGACACTCTTTTTCTCCCCTCACCTGTAAGAGTTCAGACTTACCATACTCTGTGGAACCATGGCAGCTCCAGCTTTTTAGTCAAGGTTCTACCTGGTTCCTGGTGAAGTCACTATCATCAAGATAAACTGGGATTTTCTGATTTGTCTACTCACTGACTGCAGTGTGCAGACCATGGCCATGCTAAGTTTTGCATAAATGGTCAGAAACCACAGCAACAGCAAGTAAGAGAATGAAACACCTGCACAGCACACACAGCGGCTCACCTCCCTAATGCTTCAGCTGCTTAGAACTGTCAAAATGAAAGCAACTTGACAGTTATCTCATTTAAAAAACTATGGGTATATTGTCATAGAAAAATAATGTAATCTCTGTTTTAATTGAAAAGCCCTCTAGAAGTATAGTATAGAAGATTATATAAGGCACATTTGATGTTTAATTTCTAAATGGAGAGTGAAAAGGGAAAGACACTCTACCTGTTTTATAGCTTGCTGTGCCAAGAATGCCATTTGCAATGGGTTGGGTTTCACTGCTGGCCTTGGTAGGTTCTGATTTTGGGGATATCTCATCTGTTGTGCAGGAAGAGCTGAACCATTGGGCTTGGGATTATGATTCTGAAAATGAATCAAGCGCGGAGGTGCCTGCATCAAAACAATAAAAACAGTTCTGCAAGTTAGCTGAAATCTGTTCTATATTCCACGCATTTTTTACTAAATGGTCCTTTAAAAGTTCTGAAACTCCTCATAAATTATATGTAAATAAATAGTACTACACCATTTATCTGAATGATCAAAAGCATTGAATTTCAATGTTAAAACCTAGTAGATGGTTTTGAATTATTTTATGAAGAGACATAACAAGAGCCAGTGAGTGTTTCCACCTTTGAAAGATACATGAGAGAATCATTGGGTGTTATGCAAAATAGACATAGCAAAAAAAATTAATGACATCAACTTTTTGATCACTTGACAAAAACACAAAAATGTTGCTAAACATTGTATATGGCTGGATACAACAAGATTTTATTTTTTTTAAGAATAAATAGAGGCTGGGTGCTACCATGCATTTTGCAAGGCAAGTTTAAAATGACCACTCATTTCTCAGTAAAGAAAATGCCCTCTAAACCATCTCCATAGCTACGTGCTGAAGGTGAAGATATCTGAAGTTATGGATCTAGGTTTAAATGCTTTCCTTTTTTTCCTATCTTACTTTACTTTTTCCTTCATTGCCATGAAAAGAACAAACTCTGCTAACAGTCCTAACTTACCTGATGAGAAGCAGGAGGTTGTTGCATGGCTCCTGGCATTCTTGGGCTTGGAAGAACTACTGGTCCTGCTCTGCGCTGAGCTTGCTGCCTCTGAGCCAGGACCTGCTGCTGCATGTGCTGGAGGCGGAGCTGAGCTAAGCTGATCTGTGTGGGGAACTTGGAGAGCTGGTTGGGAGGTAAGCTGCCTGCTGACTGTAAGTTTGCTTCCATCACAGGGCTCTTGGGCATATGTGGTGGAGTTTCCTTATCTTCAATTACCAAAGAACCTATTTTAACCAAAATAAATAAAAAAATAAAATCAATACTGAAGTATGGCAGTTAGCAGAAATGCCATCACACTGTCAGTGATATGTGGTCTGACTAGAACTCAAAAACCATTTCTAAAGTAACTTGTTTGTTTATTCAGACTTTATTTTTTCTTCAATGGTTCTTGTATCTAGCTTATCTACAGAAACTGAACACATCCGATCATAAACAAAATGGCCTGAAGGCTATGATTTATGAAACTAGATAAATAAACATGATTTGGTTTTATCTATCACATAAACTGTTACAGGAACCCCAGTGCTGGTCTATACAAGTGCCATTTCTATTGTAGCATTTTTCACAATGTAAGGGACCATATTTCAGAAGTTCATTAAATAAACATACACAAGAAAAAGAGCCCACCAAACACAGGAAAAAGTCAGCTCATTACAAACATCTCAGCTGAGCAGCAGTTCAGAGTTATCACCACACAACCTGACAGCTGGTTTCTGGAAACATGTTTCACTTTCTATTCCTGTCTCTAAGAAAATTATTTATAAAGAAGGAACTGGGAGAATTTCCTCGCTACCATCCAATGTCCTCATGTCTGGGAAAAGGAGCTTGTTTGCCTTGAAGAACTGCCATAACACTTTCTGCCTCTGACATGGTAGAGAATCACACATTTGCACCTCTGTACACTGAGAGAGCACTTTCTGATGAAGGGCAGTGTACACTGAGAGAGCACTTTCTGATGAAGGGCAGAAAATGTCCCACAGGTATCTCACTAAGTCTTCTGCACACAACAGAAAAACAAAAATTCCCACCAAGATAACAGTGGAGAGAGAAAGGAAACACAACTACAGTCAAAATCCTGAAATACCTCTGAAACCTTCAAGTCCTCCTGCTAAGCTGTTGAGTCCTTAGGGTGCTTATCATCATGGCTGAAAGCTGTCCCATGGGAAAGGACCTGGGAGTGCTGGTTGACAGCAGGAACCCTTTCTTTGGATGTGAGATAGGGTTAAAAACTGTGTTCCTTGTTTCAGAAGCCAGAAGTTAGAAGTACTGACCAGAAAACTGAAAGCTGCTATTTTCACCATCACATATACCTTTCAAACAAGGTAAGTTTGTAAATACTTTATCATAGTATTCATAAATAATACTTTTCTCCATGCAATGCACTTTGAATGTTTTTCATGGTTAGGGAAATACATTTAACAGAGTTAATGAAGGAATGAATAGGGCAGAGGCTATCATCACAAAAAGAAAGCTGCTTTCAAAATAGGATCAAGACACCAAAGCACCAATAAAAATGTATCATACCTAGATTGAAAATATTCTGAGCCCAGAAGCTAGGATCACAGTGGAACTGGATGGTGTTGTTAGTCACTGGGGAAGGATCACACCTGGCTCGGAGGAGATACCGTAGTCGATATGTAATCTAGAACAAGAACAAAAACAAGGTTTGGTGTTTTTTTTCCCTCTGGGGCCAGAGCCATGTATCTGAACAGCACAAAAAATCAAAAAATACACCCCCCCACACTCCCACACACACCAAACAAAGCAACCAATCAAAAAAACCCATTAACAAAATCCCCCCTGAACAAGTCCCTAGAGAATTGAGGTTAAAGACAGAGAAACTTGTTCAAGCTACAAATAAAGAGGTATTTTTAACATCCTTCCCTTATTCCTAAAGTAGTTTTAAAAAGAAGTTAACTACAGCCTAAACAAAAAGAACAATTCTTCCTTGTAGAAATATATATCCCTCTAAAAACTTGGCCATTATATTCAATGACTCTAGCTACTTGCAAGTGAAGTTCAGATTTACATAACCACTGATTTTTTTCCCCCCACGAATCTATTTTAGCCCATTCATTTTTCTTTCAAAGTATGCCATTCGTTTGGCAACAAGTATGATCACAGGGAATTTTCTTTTGTACTAAATTTAAGTTTCCTTCAGACAGCCAAAGAACAGATTTTTATAAACAGTCTTTGAAAAATCAGATTCACAGATGTTTTCAGATTTTTCCAAATGCCTTGGTTCCACAGAACTGGACTGTGATTACACAAGAGAATATTCTACCAAATGCTCACAATTTATCTAGTTCCTAGAAAGAAAATGTTGTCTTGCAGTTGTTTCACTAGAAATGTCAGGGACTGATATACCAAAATAAAACAGGCACTAATTTTAGAACCACACACAGCAGATTCTGAAAAAAACAAACCAAACAACTTGGAGAGTTCAACCCTTGTTTTTCTTGAGTGATAGATTATTTCCTGGAAAAGAGATATACTTGGCAAAATCATCTTAACTGTTTAAAATTATACAAGTTTTTTTTCTTTCAATTATAGGCAGGTCAGTTCAAGACCATACTCAGAAAAACAAGATTTTTAAATTACCATGGAAAAATTATAAGTGCATTATTATTATTTTGGATAGAGATTTCCTTAGGACTTTTGTGTACGTTACCAGAATCAAGTAGATGACCCTACAGAAATTCTAGGCTTTTGTCCTGTTACCATTACTGGTCACACACAGTTCCTGTCAGAGTTTGCTCCAGTATTTTCCTACTATTGTGCACACATACGTGTTGTGGATAAATTCCTGACTGCTCACCCTGTTAGTAACAGTGAAAAGTGCAGCCTGAGAGCACAGCCCCCGAGCTCCAGTGCTGCCTTTAATTCTGATGGGCATTCCTTCCTCTCTCCTGGATGTGCTGGAGCAGAAGTTTCACAGCTCTTCTACACAAAACGCCTTGGAAATAGATCTTTCCAAATGCCCACAGATGGGTTATCTACTCAACTCCCAGGCAGCACCAACTTTCTAAAGCTCAATCTGTTCTTTTGAAAAATACTTTTCATTTACTGAGGCCTTCTGGGCTAGATGCTCCTTTCTTTCAGCTGCCTAATGTTTATATGATTAACGTGCCTGAAACACAACTTGTTTTCTTACTCATGTAGCACAGTCTTGATGGCAACACTAAGCAATTATAAACAAAATGACTCAGTTTGATGTCCTTTTTCTCTATTCAATTTTAAAAAGTACGACTAGCTGAGGCAGTATAAGGCAGATCAAATGAATTTAACTACTTGAAGTTGATAAAAACAAGTAATATTTCCACTATAGCCTGCAGTATCAATAATGGGTATCCAAAAAAAGAAAACAACCCACCACCAAAAACCAACAGCAAATCCAAATCCAAACAAACAAACCCCACCAAACACCCTGGTAGGTTCTCAACTAACCAATTAACCAATAAAAAAAAATTAAGAAAAACAACTTTGTGAACCAGTTTATAGGAACTGGGGGGGAAAAGCATCTACCATCTTTATCTTTCCTCACATTGCCCCAGGTTTCTGCTATCAGGCAAGTACAGTCTAGTAACCTTTGGAAAAATCAAGGTAAGCTTTTGGGCTGTTTTTTTTTTTCCTTTCAAATTTTCTAGGATTTCTGTCCATCGTGAGCATTCAGCTTAGTGAGCCAACATGCACTCAGATCTTAAGGGTCATTACAGCAATGAAATATTTAGCTTTGTAATTGTTTGTATGGACAAACAAAAACCTTAGTTTAATTTTTATCAAATTTGAAAGTCTTTTAGTGGGAGATGAACCTGACAGAACAAAGACATACAATAGTATTTACATTAAAATGCTAGATACCAGACACTACGATATACAAATAGTGTTTTTCATGAACTCAGATGCTGTAGTGAATATCGTAAAGAAGCACAATGATGAGGTAGTACACACAACATTTTTTCCCAATGTTTTGTGACTTCATGGCTTTCAACCCAAAGAAAAGGAGTTGTTTCTACTTCTGCATATATAAATAGTTCTATGGCATTGTAACGGGAAAGAACCATGACCAGAGAGCTAAATTAATAGAAACATTCTGTATTTATGTTTAAGAGAAAACCATGAAAACTATATATAAATATTCCAATTAGTAGAAAATCATTAAACATTCTAATACCCTAGTACTCCAGACAAGCATGTGCATGCATACCTAACTTAACTCTAGGAGAATGGAGAGAGCTGTCTTCCTAACCTTACCAAACGTTTACTGTACAGCAGTGCTGTGCTGCTCCCACTGGAAACTGCCCATTTGGAAAAATTCATGACATGTTCCAGCTGTTTAGAGAGACCTGCCACTTCCTGTTGTTGCTGCAGAAGTTTCATCCTATGCTCTTTTGCCAGAGTCTGCAAGTAGAAAAGCAGTTCAAGTCAAAAGGGTCAATTTATAGTTAAAAGGCATTAACTTTCATACTGGTAATTCACAATTATCAAGTGGTTTCACTTAGCTCCTCTAAAAGAACTCCTGCCCTCTGATGTAGCCATCAAATAGAAAAGTCAGTACACATTTACTCAAGAGATCAGGACCTTCTGTGCTAAGGACACATTTTTACATATATTTATATCTATGTATGTGTGTGCCCCTCTACACACACACACACACTCTCTTTTTAAAACACAATTGGAGATAATATTTTTCCAGGTACCCATTCTAGACAATTCTCTATGATTTGCTACTGGATTACTGAATTTATGAAGAAATCTGATAGAACACTTTTCATGCATGCTTTTGCAATTATGAATTGCAAAAGCATGGAGAAAGAAACTGGCCACCCCTCAAAAACCAAATTTTTCTCCACCAAAAATCCCACTTGCTCAAGTAGCTTGTATAGGACAACTCTCCACTTTGGAATCATGCTAGGACATGCACAGGGGACTTATGCTAGAAATTTACTGTAATGTGAAAAAAAAAATTAAAAAAAAAATTAGGACTGAATTTTTTCTTATGATAGAAATGAAATTACCTCCAACTGATGCAGCAGAGCTTTTCCCTTTTTATTTATTTCTACCATCAGTGTAAATATGGCAACTTTAATATCCTGTTCCACCTGCTTTTGATTCTGATTCACTTCAAGAATTCTGTAAGTAGACAGTATAGAAAATAATGTTCTTTAGTTCATAAACTCATCCACTAAACAGTATTTAAAAAAAAAAAAACCTGTTGCTTAGACTACAATACTTCTTGGTCATATGCACCAATTAATACATGTATCATCAGATACTTATAGCCAGGAAAATTACTGGGAGAAATAGAGCAAGTAAGAGTGACCTGAGAGAAAATTAATTAACTGGTGGCAAACTCTAATGCCATAACTCTGACATCTGTCACTGATAAAAATTAAACGCTCACTGTAATTGAAATAGTCAATTTTCAGAGTAATGGCACTTTTCTGGAATGATCCATGCCAATCAAAACTGCTTAAGTCTAATTTCCATCTAAGGTAGAATGGCACTGATTTAGCTGTTTCAACAATAGTGCACAAGGTCATAACAGCAAAGCTTAATGTTTTATTGGGGAAACCTCTACTAAAGAGATGAAGGAAGAGCTCAAATCATCCTTGGCATCCCCAGCTGTGCTCAATCTCCCTGGGTACTGCTGCCCCTGAACTCTGCTGAAGGAGCAGCCACAAAGGCTTACTGCAGATTGCATTTTACAGATTTATTTTTCTCCTAGGTTTGTAGTACCCAGTGAATAGAGCCCCAAGCATAAAAGTACTATATAAATCTTCAAATATGTGTCACAAACATTATGAAAACATCAGTCATAACCTTTCACTTTCTAAGAGGGATCTACACTAAGAAAATTAATCTGCTGATGGTGGGAAAGCACTTAAGACTGTCTTCTACAGTCTTTATTGCATAAGTTGTTTTGTTTCACCCAAGCAACTGCTGCCCATTAAGTCCACAGGCTGAGCAGAAGAATTACCTAACACAGCCAAGCATACTGAAAACAGTCACTACAGTGAACTTTAGAATTCCTCTTTCTGGAAGCATAAAAGGAGGGAGATAGCAAATACACTAATTTAAACATTTCAAGAAACTACAGTATATGTAAAGTTGCCTTCTGCCCATTTTAACCTCATAATCTTATACAAACCTGTTATGGATCTGTTTCCCTGTATATTTTATGTACTTAGTCTTCTCCATCAATTTGGTGATTAGTGTCTCAATGATAACTTTCTGGTTCTGAAAAGCTTCTTCTATAAACTGGTACCTGTAGTAAAAAGCAGTGAGGATTTACACATGTAAAATGTGTTATATACTTGCTAAAAAGCAGAGTGACTTACAAAATAATACTTCTTTAATTGAAGAAAGGGGCTGCTCAAATCCAAAATTTAATTCTCATCATGGAAACAAATGCTTGTATATTTTGTTTATAGTATATTTAATTTTATAGTCTATTTCCTGTCATACTGGGGTAAGAATTTACTGTTTCATAAACACAAAATAGCCTGATTTTAGCAAAAGAAAAATTAATGTTCTGAGGTAGTCATCACTTTGAATGTGAAAATTCAGGTAAGCTATTACTTAATGTAGGACAAGGATGCAGAAATAGAAGAGATTGCTGAGTTGGTAGAAGTTGGCAACATTTAAATCAAGGAACCAAAATCTTTAGCAATCTGAGGAAAAAAAAGAGGTAGCACATTATAACAGGAATATAAATCCTAAGAAAAGGAGAATAAAAGAGGAAGACTGCAACTCTGCAAGAACAATGTTTAGCTTGTTTCAAGGAGCAACAGTGGCCAACACTTCTCCACCTACTGATGTTCACTTAGTCAGGCAAGCAAGCTCTTTGGGTGTTGCATCAGGTACAGCAAGTATATTGATATTTAACCAGAGTGCATCTGTCCCAAAACATGACTATATGTGTCAACCAGCAAGATTTTTGCCTTGCACTCAGAAGTTGTATGTAATTCTGCTTTTCAGCTTCAGTGACCAGTAAGAGATGACCAAAGAATAGCAACATGAAGATTTGAGAGTTCTAGTGTTGTCAAAGTACAGCATTAGCCAAACTGTAGGTTAACTCTTCTTCTGAAAGGGCTCTTCACAGAAAAAAGAATTCCCATGTTTCTCCATTCCAAAACAGTTTGGTAATGTTGTTATATAATCTTGTTGAAGGACAAATGGAGAAATTACACATAAGTGTACAGTTGCATAACACAGCCCCTGTGTTTTCTAAGGACTCTCTGAAGAGCTGCATAGCAACAAATTCTGACCAAATAACTTGACTGTAGAAAAGGTCTTGTGCTTAAGTCACCAGATTAACAACTGGAAGAATAGGGTTTTATTCTAAATGTAACACACTCTCATCAGTCACATTCTTTGGGATACTGAAATGAAAGATTTTCCAGAGATCACTTGAGCTAACAAAATGAATGTATCAAAAATTAATGTATCAAAAATGAATATAGCAAAAATGAATGTATCATGTTTGTAGAATCATGTGTTGAATTTTAAGAAACCTCTGCACAAAAGGCATAGGAAAGAAAACAAAGATCTTTAAAGCTTCTTGCAAAAAGACAAATACCGGAAAAGACCAGGAATGCAAAGAATTCCGACAAGGAAGCCCCTCTGTCTCCAAACATGTCAAGGATGATGGACTTATCCAGATAAGAGAGCAAAGGACCAAAAGCACAAGCGCAGAGGAGAAGAGTTCAAAAGTTCAATGCAGAGGAAGATGATGGTTTTAAGCCTCAAAGACCACCAGGGACCCCCATAAAAGCCCCCACAAAAAACCACGCATGCCCAGAAGGGCGTGGACCTATTTAGCATGAGAGGCGAAGACAGGCGGGGCCAGGGGTTGAATATGCATAGAAAAGTTGTGTAATGTATTGCATATGGAACACCTTTGTGAATAAAATTGGGGGGCAAACTTCAGCTCGGGGCACAAGATTTCGGAGAGTTATCTCACTTGTGCCGGGCGCTGTCATACATACCCACTTCATAACTACCTCGAGTTGTGGAGTCTATTTATTTATTCCGCGTATTGCTTCAATACAATCTCTGTTTTTTGGTGAGTTTCATTTCTGAGCAGAAAATTTTATTCTACCTGACTGTGTTCCATACAGCTAGAACCAGATAGTCTGAATCTACTTCAGACTACCCTCCCGTAGATGAGATGGATAAAATATACACTGTGCTTTGATACCTGTGCTCTTTGTGCTCTAGTAGCTGACAGTCTCGGCAGGTCAGCTTGTCACAGGTCTCACAGTACAGCTTCAGCTGCTCCTTTTTGTGGTAAGGGCAGAACACTGGTCGCTGACTGGTCACACCAACTGCCTCTGTTGAATAAAGGAAGATGTTAGTACAGTCAACTGAACTTGCTCAAGATTTGCATTCTCCTGCTTTTCCTTAGATGTACAAGTGTGTATCAGGTCACTCACCAAGACTGTAACAGCCATAAGCTCAAACTGCAATGTCTTGCTCTTCTTGCTCAAGCATAGAGCTAGCACCCTCTCTAATGGAAAATGTCTAGCACCTATTTTAACATCATCTCTTCTGGCCTCACAAAACTATTTACAAAAGGAGTAGCCAGTACTGCTGCAGCTGCAAAAGACATTGCACAAACAGCAAGCTCCTTTCTTAAATGGAGATGAGGAGGCGGTTGACTCAATTCTGTCTTCTTTCTCAGCTGACTCGGTGGAAAGGGGTTGGAGGATATCAAGACATGGACATTCAAAGTGTAGAACATACAGAATATAATAACCAGGAGATGTGAACTTCCCTTCAGGACCCCATTCTAAATGTGTGAGAAGTCTCACTTCAGTTTCTAGCGTGCAAATATCAAAGGGTGCAGGAAACACCAGCAGATCATAGAAATGGAATCTGTTTCCTTAAACAATTTAACTGACAAAGCCTGATTTCCTAGGAGTTAGATTGGACACTGAGTTCATAAGGATTATGCAGCCTGTAATGAAAACTGGCTTCATACTGCAGCCTGTCCTTCACTGAAGATCAATAAGGTCTCGTTTTCATACCCATTCATTTACCTCTTTTCCAAACACTTGGAAGAAGTTATTTTCAGATCTCTATTCTCTGGTCAAAATTCTCTCCAACTCACCAAAAAATTGCCTCCCCAAAGAGGCCTGAGTGCACTGAGACCACTCCTACCACCAAATCCTGCTCTGCCTAACAGTCCATCAGCCACTTCTACCCACTTTTGTCCTTTCTTGGAAGTACATTCAGTACTCACTTTTGATTAACCATGTGTGAAAGTGGGACACAGAATACAGTGAATATCTTCAAAGTACAATGGTGGAAGACAGCCTTTGAGCAATAGATTACCTCACAGTACTAGATAGGGTGGAGGGAAAATAAGTATCTATTCTAATACATTTATTTAAAATAATAGATAACAATTGCTAAAAATTATGTATTTACAGGAAAAATCGTGCAAGTCCAATGGATGTATTAGAACCAGTAGAATGTTTGTCAGCATCCTGTAACATTTATTATCCTCCTACAAGGACACTAGAAGACAAGACACAGTGGGGGAAAAAATGAAACAAAAGAGGTTCTCAATGAACAGAAAAATTCAACCTTTTCTACCATAGAGTAGTCAAGATTTCTCAGAGAGGCTGTACTGTACACCACATTCACCACTGCTGGTTCCCAGGGCCCAAAGGGGTAAAGCCCTGAGCAATTGGAACTCAGAACTGAATGCCTGAAGCAGGAGGCTGGACTAGATGATCTCCTGGGGTCCCTTCTAGCCTGAATTATTGTAGATCCTACTGAGGAAAAATGCTCCAATTCATAATATACTTTCCCTAAGGCAAAATATTTCAAGCACAAAAGATACTTAGCTAAAACATGAATTTTGGCTGGCTTTTTATCAGAATGCCAAAAATATATAATCTATTAGTGCTCCTTTTCCTGCTGTATACAACAATAAAGTTCATATTAACCTTTTGTTAGACCTCTAGTAAAACTAGAGAAGCCAAATGCCTAAAGAAATATTTTCTGCAGCTGATCTCCAAAGTCTAGACAATAATTTGCAATCAATCCACGTCGAAGATAAAAATCTATGTGTATTTATTGGTTTAAAACATGTTAAATAAAAATAAAACAAAAAAAACAAACCAAAACCAAAACAAACAAACAAAAACCAACAACCCGTACCACTATTCAGCTTATCTGAGACAAAAAACTGTTGGAACACCAGCTTCCAAGTTACCACTTTTTTTAAAAAGTGTGTTGGTCCAACATAATTTTCCAATGCAGATACAAATTCTTTGTGAAATTATAAATATGTTACCTGGAGATACTTCCTCTTTCTGCCTCACAGTATGATCTTTTGTGAATTTAACCCTCTGGTGAGCCCTGATGCAGGTCTTGCACAACCATTCTACACATTCCACACAAAACCCATGAGCTTCTGCATTGTCTTCACAGCTTGTGCAGACCTGACAAGAGGAAGAAAGGTAACGGTTAAAATAAGTTTGGAATTATACACACAGGTTATTCTTCATACATCATCATCAGTGCTGTTTAATAGTATTCTGAAAACAGTGAAATGAGAACAGAAAACTGCCTGAGGTACAGGAACATTATAAATCACAGCACAGAAGTAACTGAATGTGACTTTTCAAAGAAACTAGTCATTTTGTCAGTATTACCCTAAAATCTTTGCCTGACATGATAAAAGTCAGACCACTACTTTCTGCCATTCCCTGCACACTTAGAAGCCAAACAATGTTTACTGTATACAAGATGCTGTTGTGAAATATTTACTAATGACAGAACACAAGCAGCACTTCTCTGATTTTAGAAGCCTCGCTCAGTTCACACAGCAGCTTTAATTTTAGCTTCCAGTCACCTGCTTGGTTTCAGGAAGAACACACCATAGTGAGCAGCAAGGTTCTTCTCAAGAATCTTAGCATCACCTCTTAAAGACAGTATTCCAGTTAAGTTTGTCAAAAACGCTACCCCAAAACAGATTTGCAAGCAATGCACAAGAATTTTCAAACTGTGGCCTGTTAACTCCTGGGGCTCTTTGGACTACACCCAACAGACCTAGGAAAAAAAAAAAATTAAGGAAAACAAACATGTCACCAGACCTAAACCTCTCTACACAGAGTAAATACACAAGAACAAACCTGCTGCAGTACCACAATCTGAACATCAGGTTTAAAACTTTGAATGATGGACAACACCATTTCACACAATCATAATGTCACTTCATTTTTACCCCTCCTTTACAATGCCTCTGTGGTCCTACCTTCAGTGGGGTTTTGGTAGTAAAAAATAGTGAACATGCTCATCTAGTGCTGGTTTAGGTAACTACCACCCATTTCTGGCAATGTTCAGCACTGCTGCAAACCAAAGGCTCAATGTCTCTGAAGACTGCTACATCCTACAGATCACAGTGACAGATTTCTGCTCGCAGGAGCAACAAGGAGAAAATTTTAGGTTTTAGTTTTGTTTTCACTTTGATTAAAAAAACTCAACCAAACGACTTCTGCACCCACACAAGGTAAATATAGATTAAGTTAAAGAGGAAGGAAATATTTATATCTCATGCAGATAAAAAATATATACATAGCACTGTGTTCCAGTTTCCCCTTCAGGAAAGAAAGGAAAATTAGCACAAAACTTGCCTTAGGCCAGATAGCAAGTTACTGACAGAACTGGAATTTCGACATGAGTTCCAAATACCCAGTGCTGTGCTTATTTTTCTGGATCATGTTACCTCTCAAAGCAATTATCTTCTGAGAAATGAAGTTACAACATAAGGGCTGTTGACCCCTCTTGTTGTCACTTGGAGTTTGAAGCAGTTTCTTTTCATTAAAGGTGACCTGCGAAGGAGAAAAAATTGGGCTTGTGCCCCTCTTTCTGTTTCTTTACAAAAATGAGACCTAGAAGTTTTCTTTTTCAAAATAATCTCAAAAATTTAACTTCTCCTTTGTTTTTTATTTCTTCCCCTTCTTCCCTTAACAAAAAAAATTCTTATTTCTATCAAGACCAGTAGTCTAGTGAAAAATACCAAAGTCAGGACATCATTAAAGAAGTCTAGAAAATTGAAATAAAGCAATTAAAGGAAGTGAACTGTAATCAGGAAATTGAAATTTTTTACTTCCTGTCTTGATTTCAGGGGGAACAGAGTGGGGGTTTTCCTCAGTAGCTGGCACAGTGCCGTGGTTCCAGATTTAGTACGAAAATAACATTGATGGCAACAACCAGCACATCAGTTTGTTAGGCAGTGCTTACACAAACTCAAGGAGTTTTCAGCTTCCCATGCTCCCTGCCAGTCAGCACATGCACAAGGAGGGAATGTGACCAGGACAGCTGGCCTGAACTTCCCACAGGGATATTCCTTACGGCAGAATATCAAGCTCAGCATAGGAGCTCTGGGGAGTCGGGTGGGAGGCACCAATCTCTGTTCAGGGAAAGGCTGGGCATCGGTCAGTGGGTGGTGAGAAATTTTATTTGGCATCACTTGTTCATCTTGGGCTTTATTCCTCCCTCCCTCTCTGTCATTACTACTATTATTATAATTATTTAATATTACTTTTTTTTATTTATGAAGCTGTTCTTAGCTCAACCTACAGATTTATCTCTTTTTTTCCCCCTGATTCTCCTCCCCATCCCACTGGAGGTGGGGAAGCAGGGAGGAAATAAACTAAAAGGGGGAAGTAAAAAAGGCTGCATGGTACTTGCTTACGAGCTGGGGTTAAAACTAACGCTTGTTATTAAATTCAATGACATTTTGAAAAACAAAACAAAAAAAAATTTAAAACTGTTCTTAATTCTTGGAGGAAAAAATCCTCTACCTCCTTTCTCTTTAGACAGTTGTCCCCTCCTTTTTGTGCCAGTGCCACCCTCTGCAAGACTGTGATGCAAACCATGGACTGATAACACCATCATAGCCCAAGGCTCAGTTACATCAGCAATGCTGACTGGAGAGTGAACTGAATAGGCAGCACAACAGAGTTTTGACATCAACCTTGTGGCCAGAGAGGTGTGATTGAGCTGTGCCTCCAAACACCCATGTTTTTAAAAGTTTTTAAAAGTCAGAGTGGAGAGTAACATACTGGATGTTTGGTTTTCTAGTGTTAAAAAAAACCAGCCCTAAACCCAAAATAAGCAGAGAAAAAGAACAAAAAAAAAAATCTATCAGGCATTCTCTAAGTCAAAGAAGCAAAACAAAGACTTAAAAAAGAGGCAGAAACCAAATTAAAAGCAAAACCAACCAACCAACCTCCCCACAACAGCCTTTCCAGATCACCTTTAGCAAAATCAGGCAGATGAACATGCCAGGACATTTAGGTAAGTTCAAACAATGTTTGCAGTCATTAATTCTCCCTAGATTCCAAGAGCTTAATCTATTTTTTTCCCATATGCTCTAGTTGAGTTTTTTACACTGCTTGTGGACTGAGATGAAATTGTGATTCAATAACCAATAATCAGGTACTGCCAAAAGAATCACAACTCCTCCTTTGTAGCATCAAAAATATATATCCCATCTTTATACTCTTCAAATCCACCAAGTGGACATGAGACAGAT